>NW_028262353.1:3818898-4127593 GCF_047370975.1 Nipponia nippon
CTGTCACCCCATATAGGGTCTGGGGGTGCTGGAGTTATGGGGACCCCCAGGAGCCCCATTTTGGGGCCAAAGGGACCCCTAAGACCCCCATTTGGGGGCCAAAGGGACCAGTGGGAGCCCTGTTTTGGGGGTAAAGGGACCCCCGGGACCCCCATTTCTGACCCACAGGCACCCATGGGAGCCACACGGACCCCCGTGTTGGAGCCACAGGCCCCCCCAGCACCCCATTTTGGAGCAACAGGGACCTGTGGGACCCCCATTTTGAAGCCACAGGCACCCCCGGGACCCCCATTTTGGACCCACAAGCCCCCTGCATGACCCCATTTTAAAGCCACAGGCCCCCCCAGCACCCCCCGTTGGATCCCAGGGACTCCCCCGGGACTGACCGGTGCCGGATCCGCGGGGAGCGGGCAGGGCGATACGGATACAGCCGGTGGCCACCTCGGTGAAGACGTGGGGGCTGCGGCAGGCGGCGGGTCCCAACACCCGAAGGATGTAGTTGACTTCTCGGGAACCCAGGCTCCCCGAAACCACCCCCGAGGTGGTGCTGCCCGCTCCGCTGGTGGCCGCCGATCGCACCACCTGCGGGGAGGGGAGGGGGGGGGGCGTCACCGCGTTGAGGGGACGCGCGTGACATCGGGGGGCCCCCAGGCTGTCCCCCACCTGGGGCGAGGGGGGCGGGGCCTCCCCAACAGCCCTGCACCCCCTTTGGCCCCCTCCTGCCTGAGCCCAGAGCCCTCGGACCCCCAATTCCCCCTCCCTTTGTCCCCAGTGTCCCCAGCCCCCCACTTCCCCCAGCCCCCCAATCCCCCCCCCCCTTCGCCCCCCAGTTCCCCGCCCCTTCACCTTCTCCATGGTGTGCCGCAGGGTGCAGGGATCCTCGATGATGTGCCGGAAAAGGAGGGTGACGAGGGGAGTGAAACCGGTGAAACCGGAGCTCTGGGTGAGCCCCAAAATGGTGCGGGTGCTGCGCAGCTCGGCGAAGAGCAGGGCGTGTTTGTGGTGGCGGGTGAGGCGAAGGCAGAGACGGAGGGTGGCGTGGAGGGTATCGGGGTCCACCGGTACCCCCAACATGCTGACGCACGCTCGGAGAACCGCCGGCACCGCTTCTTCCGCCAGACCTCGTACCGGAGCTTCCGACCATCCCGAGGGATCCTCCGGGGACGGGGAGGCGGAGGACGGGGAGGGGGAGGATGAGGATGGGGCTGCCGAGGCCTCTTCTTCCGGCGGTGGCGGCTCTGGGGCTGCGGGGGGATGTGGTGAGCCCCCCCAAAAGCCTGGCAACCCCCCTGCGGCCTCTCCGAGCCCCCCAAAGCTTCCCCCCAGCCCCAAATCCCCCCAATATTCCCCTCCCTCACCCCGCCGTCCCCCCCAGTCCCGTGTCCCCCGGCTTTAGGGGTACAGGGACAGGGGTCACCCCCGTAACAACCTGTCACACCCCCCGGCCTCCTGGGACCCCCCCAAATCCCTCTACAACCCCCCCAGTTCCATACCGGGGGGCTCCTCCTTGCCCCTTCCCTCCGGATCCCGTCCTTCCTCACTCGCCCGCTCGCCTTCGGCGCCGTCCTTCCCTCCCTTGCCGGATCGGGGGGCTCGCAGCAGCATCAGCATCACCGGCCGCCTGTTCCCCGTCTCCTCGTTCACCTGGACAACACCCGGTTGACAACGAGGGTACGCGTGGCCCCCCGCCCCGTATCACGTGCGGGTCCCCCCCTCCCGTCACGGTGACGGCGACGCCGGTACCTGCACCATGGTGGTGAACTGGACGGTGTAGCGGCGGCGGCCAGCGGTGAAGCGGACGCTTGTCTCGCCGGCGCGCCAGGCGGCGTCAATGGTGCTGTTGTTGCTGGCGCTGTAGCTGCACCAGCGACCCGACCGGTCGTCGAACCAGCGCCAGTTGTTCCCAGTTGCCTGGAGGTACTGGGAGAGGGGGGATGACAAAGGGGGGGTCAGCAGTGGGTACCCCCCCTCGTGTCCCCCCCGCCGGCCCCTCAGGATGGCTCTGGGGGCCACCATGTGCTGTGTCCGGCCACGGTGCTGTGTCACCCTCCCCAGGACCCTGTGTGGCCCCCCAGGACCCCCTGTGTCCCCCCAGGACCCTGTGTGACCCCCCAGGACCCCTGTGTCGTCCCCCCCCAGGATCTCATGCCCCACCCCGGACCCCATATTCCTCCCCAGCACCCCATGTGTCACCCCACAATCCTATGTCCCCACCCCAGGACCCCGTGTGTCCCCCCCAGGCTGCCCCATCCCCACCCCAGACCCCCCCCATGTGTCCCCACAAGCCCCCCATGTCCCCCCCCCAAGACCCCATAACCCCTCCCCAGGACCCCAAATCCCCCCCCAGCACCCCACGTGTCCCCCTAACCCCATCTGTGTCCCCCCAGGACCCCAAATCCCCACCCCAGGACCCCGTATCCCCATTCCAGACCCCCAGTGTCCCCCCCAAAAGCCCCCCCACGTCCCCTCCAAGCCCCCCCACCTTGTTCATCTGAGCCCTACGCTTGGAGGACACGGCCGTCTTCTCGTAGAAGTCGATGAGCAGCAAAACGGGGGTGATCCACCTTTTTGGGGGGGGATGCGCACGTGAATACGTCGATAAGGGGGGCACGGGGGTGCTGGGGGGGTTTTGGGGGGCTGCCCCACTTTCTTACTTGGGGGTCTGCACCTCCTTGTGCTCCTTGGCAGCTTGCAGGCAGGGCTGCACCACTTCCAGCAGCTTGATGAGGACGTCCAGCACGCAGCTCGACTCCACCACCCGGGCGCAGGGCAGCTTCAGCTCCTACGGGGGGGACAGAGGTGTTCTGGGGGTCACAAGCACCCCAAAACCCCCCAAATCCCCTTAAATCTCTCCAAAACCCACCAAACCACCCTAAATCCCTCCAGAAAAACCAAACTCCCTCTCTAAAACCCAAAAGCATCCCCCAAAACCCCCAAACCCACCCCCCAAAAAACAAAAACCACCCCCAAAACCCCCAAGCCACCCCCAAAACCCAAAACCATCCCCCAAAAACCCCAAACCATCCCCCAAAAACCCCAAACCACCCCCCAAAAACCATCCCCAAAAACCCAAAACCACCCCCAAACCCCCCAATACCACCCCCAAAAACCCCAAACCATCCCCAAAAAACCCAAAACCACCCCCCAAAAACCCCAAACCATCCCCAAAACCATCCCCCCAAAAGCAAAAACCACCCCCAAAGACCCAAAACCATCCCCCCAAAACCCACCCAAAAACCCAAAACCATCCCCCCAAAACCCACCCAAAAACCCAAAACCATCCCCCCAAAACCATCCCCCAAAGACCCAGAACCCACCCCAAAAACCTAAAAAACACCCCCCAAAAACCATCCCAAACCAAAAACCCACCCCCAAAACCAAAAAACCACCCGCAAAACCAAAAAACCACCCCCAAAGACCCAAAAAACACCCCCCAAAAACCATCCGAAACCAAAAACCCACCCCAAAACCAAACCCCCGCCCCCAAACCCGCACGCTTCGACCCAAAAAGCGGGATTTTGCCAAAGAAAAGCAGCGTTAGCAGAACCCCGCCAAGGTTAAAGCGCGGGTACAAGAAAAAAGCAGCCCCCCCCCGCCCCCCCAAATATTTTGGGGTCCTCACCTCGAAGAGGAGGGTGAGGAGAAGGATCCGAGTGGCCAAGTTGGAAGCTTGAGGCAAAGTCGCCATTTGACTGATCCATTCCGACACCGTTTTGGTGTCGCTGGTGGTGAGCGGCAACGCCGCCTTGATGAGGACGTCGGCCGCTTCCCAAACCTAAATTTTGGGGTGTCAGGGAAGGGGGGGGTCACCCCCGCATCGACGGCCGACCGTAAAATCCGCGGGGAATCCTTGCTTTTTTACCTGTTTGACCACTTGCTTGAGAACGGAGTCGCGATAAGCGGCCCCGTTGCGTTTGACGGCGGTCATGATGAGGTCGCAAACGCGGTAGACGGTGTCGGGGAGTTCATCCAAGAGTTGGGAACAACCGGGAAGCATGGAATCGGTGAAGGCCAAAAGTTCGGCCGCTTCCAAAGGTTCGGCTCCTTCGAATTTTTCCAGGCATTTGGCTTCTTCTTCTTCTTGGCGTTCGCGGGCGCGGCGTTCTTCTTCTTCTTTGCGGCAGGCTGCCTCCTGCGGCGGACAGGAATTGGGGAGAAATGGGGTTGGAGAGGGGAGAAATGGGGTCTGGGGGGCACAAAATGGGGTCACGGGGGGGAAAAAAAAGGGTTGGGGGGTCTGGGAAGTAGGAAATGGGGTTGGAGAGGGGAGAAATGGGGTCTGGGGGGCAGAAAATGGGGTTCGGGGGGCACAAAATGGAATTCGGGGGGGGAAGGGTTGGGGGGTCCAGGAGGTAGGAAATGGGGTTGGAAAGGGGAGAAATGGAGTCCGGGGGGCACAAAATGGGGTTCGGGGGGCACAAAATGGGGTTACAGTGGGGAAAAAAAGGGTTGGGGGCGTGGAATAGGGTTGAGGGGGGCACAAAATGGGGAGAAATAGGGTCCGGGGGGCACAAAATGGAGTCAGAGAGAGAGAAAAGGGGTGTGGGGAGCATGAAACGGGGTCCAGGAGTCACAAAATGGGGTTGGAAAGGTGAGAAAAGGGGTCCGGGGGGCACAAAATGAGGTTTGGGGGCATAAAATGGCATCATAAGGTGAGAAAAAGGGTCAGGGGGCATAAAATGGGGTCCAGGGTGTGAGAAAAAGGGGTCAGAGGGTAAGAAATTGGGGGGGGCACAAAATGGGGTCTGGGGGGCACGAAATGGGGTCACAGCGTGGGAAAAGGGGCTGCGGGGCACGAAATGGGGTCGGGGAGGGGCACGAGGTGAACTCGAGGGGTGCAAACCAGGGTGAGGGGGTGGAAATTGGGGTGCGGGGGGGCACCGAATGGGGCTGGGGGATGGGGGGTTCCCCTCCTAAGCCCCGTGTCACCCCCCCGTGTCCCCCCCCTTACCTCAGGGGACTCTGCCCGCTGGTCCATGGGGATGTCCTGGCCCAAGGACATGGCGATGGCACGCATCATCTGGTCCTCCTCCGACATGCTCAGGTCCTGGAGGGGGCCAGAGGCGAGGTGAGGGGCTGGGGAAGGGGCAGGAGGTTTTGGGGGGCTCCCCCTTACCCCCCCCGCCCCCCGTTTTTACCCGTACGACGCCCCCCATGAGGGGGGGAGGGTGGGTGAGGAGGTATTCGGTCGCTTGCTCCATGGTGTTGGTGTTGAGCAGGGCTTCCATGGCGTGTTCCCGGGAGAAACCCATGTCCATCAGCTGCGGGGGGGCGACAGAGAGGGGTTAGGGGGCAGAAAAGGGGGTTGGGGGGCTGAAAAGGGGGGGTTGGGGCAAAAAGGGGGGTTGGGGGCAAAAAAAAAGGGATTTGGGGGCAAAAAGGGGGGTGGGGGCAAAAAGGGGGGTGGGGGGAGGATCCAAAGGAGGTTTGAGGGGAGCAGAAAGGAGTTTGGGGGGGAAAAGGAAAGTTGGGTGGCCCAGAAAAGGATGACAAAACCAAAAAAGGAATTAAAAGCACAAAAAAAGACTTGAGAGAAACAAAATACAGGGAAAAACTAAAATTACACGGATTAACGGGGGATCGGGGGGAGAAGAGGAGAAGCAGAGAGAGCAGAGGAGGGGTTGGGGGGACCAAAACCAGGGTTCAGGAACAGGAGGAGTTTTTGGGGGGGACAAGAAGGAGATGCTAAGGACGAGGAAAAAATTTGGGGGGACAAAAAGGGGATGGGGGGGATGAGAAGAGGATTGGAGGGGTGAGAAGGGGACTGGGGTGCCCCGAAGAGGATTGGGGGGGCAGAAAGGAGTTTGGGGAGACCAGAAGAGGATTAGGGGGACCACAAGAGAGTTGGGGGGACAAGAAGGAGTTTGGGGGGCCCAGGAGAGAACTGGGGGGGACAAGAAGGAGTTTGGGGGGGAACAAGGAATTTGGGGGTCCCAGGAGAGAACTGGGGTGACCAGAAGAGAATTAGGGGGACCAGAAGAGAGTTGGGGGGGACAAGGAGGAGTTTGGGGGGACTGGGAGAGAATTGGGGGGGACCAGGAGAGAACTGGGGGGAAACAAGAAGAAGTTTGGGGGGCCCAGAAGAGATTTGGGGGGGACCAGAAGAGGTTTGGGGGGGGACAAGAAGGAGTTTAGGGGGCCCAGAGGAGATGGGGGGGGACCAGAATTTTGGGGGGGCACAGGAGAAAAATGGGGGCCCAGAAGGGGACAGAGAGGGCCCAGAAGGGGACGGGGGGGGGGGGGCAGAAGGGGACAGGGGGGCCCCAGAAGGGATCTGGGGGTCACCGAGGCCCCCGAACCAGCGTTCCCCAGTTCCCACCTGCTGCAGCTGCTGCTGGTTGACCTGGGGCTCTCTTCGGGGTCCCCCTTCCTCGCCCCCCGTGTCCTCCTCGCCGCGGGAGCCCTCCCGCTCCCGGCCCAGGCGCTCGCGGATGAGGGGCTCTCCCCGCAGGATGTGACAGAGGATGGCCAGCATGGATTCCGCCATCCGCCCCCCGTACACCTTCAGCGGCCGCCGGTTCCACAGCTGCTTGATGCAGGTGAAAGCCGCCTGCGGGGGAAATTTGGGGGGACAAGGGGGAATTGGGGGGGACGGGAGGGGAATTTGGGGTGAGAAGAGGGGATTCGGGGACAGCCCCTGCGCGTCCCGCGGCCCTCTCTGGCGCGCAAAGGATCGTTACGGAAAGCGGGTCCCCGTATCCCCCTAAATGTGTCCCCGAGTCCCCTCCGTGCCCCCCAGGTCCCCTGTGCCCCCCAAAGTCCCCTCCGTGCCCCCCCAAAGTCCTCTCTGTGCCCAAGTCCCCTCTGCACCCCCCCAAATCCCCCCCACAGCCCCCTTTGCAGCCCCCCAAGCCCCCTCTGCACCCCCCAAGTCCCTTCTCCATCCCCCAAGCCCCCTCCGCAGCCCCCCCAAAGCCCCCTTGCGCCCCCCAAGTCCCTTCTGCACCCCATTCTGCACCCCCAAGCCCCCTCCGCAGCCCCTCAAGCCCCTGGGGACCCCCAGTGTCCAGCCCCTAAGAACCCCAAAATCCAGCACCCAATGCCCTGGGGACCCCAAAATTCAGGGCCTGACCCCTGGGGACCCCAAAACCCAGCCCCCAAGCTCCCTCCGCAGCCCCCCAAGTCCCTTCTGCACCCCACTTTGCCCCCCCGAGCCCCCTCCACAGCCCCCCATGTCCCTTCTGCACCCCTCTGCACCCCCAAGCCCCCTCTGCAGCCCCTCAAGCCCCTTCTGCACCCCCAAAGCCCCCTCCGCAGCCCCCCAAGTCCCTTCTGCACCCCATTTTGCGCCCCCAAGCCCCCTTTGCCCCCCCAAATCCCCTCCCCAGCCTCCTTTGCCCCCTAAGCCCCCTCCACAGCCCCCCAGGCCCCCTCTGCACCCCACTCTGGCCCCCCAAGCCCCCTTTTCCCCCCAAGCCCCCTCCACAGCCCCCCAAGTCCCTTCTGCACCCCTCTGCGCCTCCAAACCCTCTCTACAGCCCCTCAAGCCCCTTCTGCACCCCCAAACCCTCTCTGCAGCCCCCCAAGCCCCTTCTGCACCCCACTCTGCCCCCCAAGCCCCCTTTACCCCCGCAAGCCCCCTCTGCACCCCCCAAGCCCCCCCCCCCCCATCCCCACCTTCTGGGTGACGACGAGAAAGCGCAAGGCGCTGAAGTGGGGCTGCCCGTGAGCGGGAGCTTTCGCCGGCAAAGCGTGGGGCGACTCCAGCACCGTGCTGGGGTTCACCATTTTCTCCACCAACATCAGCCACGCGTCTAAAAACTCCCCGGTCCCGTCGGGTAAATCGGGGTGCTCCAGTCCTTCCGCTACCGGCACTTTCCCCCCCATGGAGAGCGCCCAGTTGAAGGTTCTGAGGAAACGAAGGGGTTAAGGGGGGTCCCCCACGTTTTTGGGGGGGTCCCCCGGGTTTTGGGGGGGTTTGGGGGCGGGGGCTTACTCGAAGAGGGCGTTGTGGCCGCCGGAGCAGAGGAATTTCTGCAGCATGAGGTGGTAGGGGAACTTGCGCTCGTCGAAGAGCATGGGGGAGGTGAAGCCCACCGAGCAGATGAAGAACGTCAGGCTGGGGAGGAAGAGGAGGGGCTCAGGCTCCGCCCAGCGGCAGCCCGGCCACGCCCACTGGGCCCCACCCCTGTCCCAAGGGCCTGTGCCCTGCCGGGGTCAGGGCTTGGGGGAGGTGGGGGGGATGCAAGCCCCGCCCACAGAGCACCAGGCCACACCCCTGGCCAAGCCATGCCCCACCCCTTCCCCTTGGCACACCCCCTTGGCCCCTCCCTTTCCCTCATCCCCACCCCTTCCCTGTAGCTCCACCCTTTCCCTTTAGCCCCACCCCTTTCCTTGGCTCCACCCCATCCCTTTAGCCCCACCCCTTCCCCTTTAGCCCCACCTCTCAGCTAAACCCCACCCCTTAGCCCAACTGCTTCCCCTCTAGCCCCACCCCTTCCCCTCTAGCCCCACCCATCCCTTGGCCCCACTCCTTCCCTCAAGGCCCACCCCTCTGCTTGACCCTGCCCCTTCCTTTTGGCCCCTCCCCTTTCTCCCCACCCATCCCCTTTGGCCTCACCCCTTCCCCTTTGGCCCCACCCTTCCCCTTTAGCCCCACCCCTTCCCCTTTAGCCCCAGCTAATCCCTTGGCCCCACCCCTTCCCTTAGCCCCACCCCTTCCCCATAGCCCCACCCCTTCCCTTGACCCCACCTCTTCCCTTAGCCCCACCCCTTCCCCATAGCCCCACCCCTTCCCTTAGCCCCACCCCTTCCCCATAGCCCCACCCCTTCCCTTGACCCCACCCCTTCCCTTAGCCCCACCCTTTCCCCATAGCCCCACCCCTTCCCTTCAGCCCTCCCCTTGGCCCCGCCCCTCCCCCTTGGCCCCGCCCCTCACCGGAAGCGGGGGGTGGGGGTGTAGGGGGGGGGCTGCCAGCTCAGCCCCTTGGTCAGCAGCTTGGTGAGGGCGGAGGCGGTGGCGCGGGCGGCGGGGCTGGGGGCGGGGGCGGCGGCGGCGGCGTGGTGGCTGCGGCGCTGCCGCACGGGCGAGCCCACGCACAGCTTCACCAGCAGCCCGAAGAGCTCGGCCAGCGCCCGGCCCAGCCGCGAGGAGGCTGCGGGGGGGCGCCGCCCCGTTAGGCACCCCCGACGTGGGGGGAGCCCCAGGGCCTGGCCCCGGCTCCGGGGACCCCGAAACCCAGCCCCTGGGGACCCCCAAATTCCAGCCCCCAGCCCCTGGGGACCCCAATATTCAGGGCCCGATCCCTGGGGACCCCAAACCCCAGCCCCTGGGGACCCCAAAACCCAGCCCCCGACCCCTGGGGACCCCAAAACCCAGCCCCCAGCCCCTCTGGACCCCCACATACAGCCCCTGAGGACCCCAAAATCCAGCCCCCCCCAATATCTGGGCCTCTCCTCCCCCACCTTTTTGGGGACCCCCATATCCACGCTCCCCCCTTTTCAGGGACGCCCGTATCCACACTCCCCTCCATTTTGGGGACGCCCTGTGCCCAGCCTCCCCCTATCCCCCCCCCCCCCCAGAAGCCCCCCCCAGACCCCCCCAAGATTCGGGGGGACCCCGCGATGGTTTTTGGGGTCCCTCACCGGAGAGCAGGGGCTTGATCTGTTTGATGCGGGCGGCCATGGCGGGGGTGATCTTGGCCTTGGCCTTGGGGTCGGCGGCGCTGGGCTCGTCCGTCTCCATGGGGGCCAGGGCTTCGCTCTCCAGCCCCATCCCCTCCAGCAGCCCCTGGGCTGGGGGGGGGTCGCTGCCCACCGCCCCCCCGGGGCCGGCGCCCTCCGCTTCGCCCTCTGGGGGGGGGAGGGGGAGGTGAGCACCCCCAAAGGGCTGCCGGCACCCCCCAGAGAGCCCCTTCCCCTAAGGACCCCCCCAAAGACCCCCCCTTCCCCTAAAGAGCCCCCCCAAAGACCCCCTTCCTCCTAAAGACCCCCCTTCCCCTAAACCCCCCCAAAGACCCCCCATTTCCCTAAAGAGCCCCCCAAAGACCCCCCTTCCCCCTAAAGACCCCCCATTCCCCTAAGGACCCCCCAAAGACCCCCCCTTCCCCTATAGATCCCTCCCAGAGACCCCTCCCCCTACAGACCCCCCAAAGACCCCCCCTTCCCTCTAAAGACCCCCAAAGCCCCCCTTTCCCCAGAGACCCCCCCAAAGCCCCCCTTTCCCCCAAACCCCCCGCATTCCCCTTAAGCCTCCCCCAATCCCCCCACAGACCCCCCTTCCCCTAAAGACCCCCCAAAACCTCCCACACCCCTAAAGACCCCCCCAAAGACCCCCCTTCCCCTAAAGACCCCCCAATTCCCCTTCCCATTAAAAATCCCCCTTTTCCATTAACACCAGCCCTCCGTTTCCATTAAAGACCCCCCCAAAGACCCCCCCGCCCCCTACAGACCCCCCCACCCCTATAGATCCCCCCCCATAGGACCCCCCCCAAAACCTACCTGCCCTCTTGCCACCCTGGGGGGGGCTGGGCGCTGCCTTCTCCTCCTTGGGCACCAGCTTCTGCATGTCGGCCTGCCCGAACTCGCACCCCGGGGGGAGGCTTTGGGGGGGCAAAAAGGGGGGGTCACTGGGGTACCCCAAACTTTTGGGGGGTCCTCGGCACACGGCACACCCCCCCCCCCCAAGAACCCCCCCGTAGCCTGTGGGGGAGGGGATCCCCCTCCATTTATTTGGGGGGGTGGAGGCTGCACCCCACTGCTCACTGAACGCCCCCAAAATCCTCCTTGCCCCCCCAAGCCCCCCAGATCGTCCTGGACCCCCCCAAAATCCCTCCTGGACCCCCCCCAGGCCCCCCAAGCCTCAGCCCCCCAAAGTCCTCCCCAGTCCCCCCCAAAATCCTCCTTGACCCCCCAAACCTTGAACCTCCCAAGAAAACCTCTTGACCCCCCAAACAACCTCTTTGACCCCCCAAACAACCTCATGAACCCCCAAAAAACCTCTTTGACCCCCCAGAACCTCTCTGAACCCCCAAGACCCTCTTCGACCCCCCCAACCAACCTCTTTGACCCCCCGAACCCCCCGGTACCTGTTAGGGGTGCAGAGCGACAGCAGGACGGTGCTCTCCCACACCAAGGAGCAGTAGAGCTGACTCAGTTTCCCCAGAACGCTCAGTCCCAACTGGGATCCCCACTGGTTCACCGAGATGGCCCGGATCTCACTCTGGGGACGAGGAAAAGCTGCCGACCCCCCCCAGAATGAGGTGCCCCCCCCGAAGCGTTGCCCGCTCCCCCCTTTACCTGCCCCACGCGACACGTGTGGACGAACATCATGATGTAAGCGTGAGCGGCGGTGAGGGCGTGAAGCAAGGGGGTGGCCTGCGCCGAGAGGGTGGCGTCGGGGACGCTGCCGGCCCCCGCCAGCTCCCGCAGCAGCACCGACCCCCCCGGCGCCTCGATGGGTCGGTGGAGGGGCTCCAGCGCCGACAGCACCGCCTCCAGCTGCAGCAAGCCCTCCTGCAGCACCTTCGGCTCGTGGGACAGCGTCTGGGGCGGGGAGAGAGGAGGTCAGGGGAGGGGGCGAAACTGGGGAGGGGGGAGCGAGAGTGGGAGCGGTAAATCGAAATTGGGGAGGGGGAGCGAAACTGGGGAGGGGGAGCAAAATTGGGGAGAGGAAAAAACGAAATTGGGGAGGGGGAAGGAAAATTGGGGAGGGGGGAGCAAAACTGGGGAGGGGGGAGCGAGACTGGGAGCGGTAAATCGAAATTGGGGAGGGGGGAGCGAAATTGGGGAGAGGAAAAAACGAAATTGGGGAGGGGGAAAGGAAAATTGGGGGGGGCAAAGTTGGGGAGGGGGAAAGCGAAATTGGCGGGGAAATAAAAATTTGGAGAGAACTAAAATTTGAAGGAAAACAAAAAATTGAGAAGGAAAATAAAAATTGGAAGGAACTAAAATTTGGAGAAAGAAATGAAAATTTGAGGAAGGCAAGCAAAATTGGGAGAGGAGAAACTAAAAGTGGACGAGAATTTAAAATTAAGAGAATCAAAATTGGAGAAGCAAATGAAATTTGGAAAAGAAGAATTTAAAATCTGGAAAAAGAATTTAAAATTTGGAAGATGAAAAATTCAAAATTTGGAGAAAAAAATTTAAAATTTGGAAGGAAAATTTAAAATCTGGAGAAAGGAAAATTTAAAATTGGGAGGGAGACACTTTAAAATTTGGACACAGAAAAATTTAAAACTTGGAGAGAACACAACTTAAAATCTGGATGGAACACAACTTAAAATTTGGATGGAAGACAACTTAAAATTTGGAGAGAAAGAAATTTAAAATTTGGATGGAACATAATGTAAAATTTGGAGAGAAGAAAACTTAAAATTTAGAAAAAAAATTTAAAACTTGGATGGAAGACAATTTAAAATTCGGAGAAAGAACAACTTAAAATTTGGAAAAGAAATTTAAAATTTGGAAAGGGAATTTAAAATTTGGAGAAGGAAATTTAAAATTTGGAGAAGAATTTAAAATTTGGGGGGGACCCAAACGTACGGGGGCATTTAAAATCGGGGGAGGAAATTAAAATTTGGAGGGATGGAAATTGGGGGACACGCAGATAAAATTCGGGGGGGTAAAACGGGGGCCGGCGTCGCCAGGACGGCCCCCGGCGTCACCCCGGCCTTTTTGGGGTCCCCCCATCTTTTATCGACCTTTTTGGGGCCCCCGCCCCACGAGACCCCCCCCAACCTTTCGGGGCCCCCCCCGCCCCGTACCAGGATCGATTTGCAGACTCCGGCCACGGCTTGACAAGCGGCGGAGGTGGGGAAGTCGACGGGAAGATTGGGGAGCCCCAGAATGGTGACGAGGGGGCGCAACCCCCGCTGGGCCACGAATTCCTGGCAGTGATCGTCCGTCGTGTTGTTGCTGAGGATCGACTCCACGAATTTCATCTTGAAGGGGGGAGAGTTTAGGGGTTCGGGGAGAGAATTTGGGGTTCGGGGGGGTCCCCGAAATCCCGACGACGCTTTCAAAAGGGGGTGAACCCCTTTTTTTTCC
Source organism: Nipponia nippon (assembly GCF_047370975.1). Classification (NCBI taxonomy): domain Eukaryota; kingdom Metazoa; phylum Chordata; class Aves; order Pelecaniformes; family Threskiornithidae; genus Nipponia; species Nipponia nippon. The sequence goes on from NW_028262353.1 coordinate 3,831,886, forward strand.
CCTCACCACGTTGAGGATGTAATCCATGAGGGGGATGGGGATGCGCTCCTCCGTGCCCACCACCCTACAAAGCAAAAAGGGGGTGACGCGGGGGGGGGTGCGGCGTCCCGTCACCCCCAAAATACCCGTGATCGCCCCCAGAAACAACGCTCACTGCTGGCTGGGTTCGGCCTCGCTCTGTTGGGTCGCGCTGAAGCTCTGCATGGCTTGAACTTCCTCCTCCTCCTCATCCTCGCTGGAGGCTTCTTCGGCGGCGTGGGGGGAGCGAGGAGGGGGAGCTGCCGCCGTCCCGTCCGCTTTCTGCATCGAGGGTTTCTGGCAAATGTATTTGGGGTCGCGGCCCAGGCTGCAAATTTCCTCTAAAAGCTGTAAAAAAAGGGGTGGAAACGTTAAGGGGGTTCGTTGTCGGGGGGGTGGGGTAGCGCGAAACCGGCCCTCGCGCGTCACCTTGATGATGGCGGTGGTGGCGTCGGTTTTTAGGGTGGGTTGGTGCCGCATCAGCTCGTCCACGGCGCTGCCTAAATTGGAGGCGGTGTCTCCTGCGGGGGTAACGCGGAAGGTTTTGGGGGGGGTGAAAAAAGAGCGGGGGGAGCCCTAAAATAAAGACTCCCCCCCCCCCCCCAAGCGCCTCCAAAAGGAAAAAAGGACAGAAAAAGAAAGAAGGAGCAACAAAAAAGATAAACAGCTTAAAACCAGGGCGTCGACAGGACGGCGGCGCAGTCCCAAAACGGCGGCGCGGCCGCTCTCCTGGCGTCCCCCTTGTTGTAAAGACGGGTTCCCCCACCAAAATAAAGAGCTCCCCACGCAAAATAAAGAGCCCCCCTACAAAAGAAAGAGCCCCCCCCAAAATAGAGCCCCCCTACAAAATAGAGCCCCCCCCAAAATAAAGGGCCCCCCTACAAAACAGAGCTCCCCTACAAAATAAAGAGCTCCTCTACAAAGTAACGGAACTCCCCTCCCAAATAAAGGCCCCCTACAAAATAGAGCCCCCCCACAAAATAACGAGCCCCCCTACAAAATAAAGAGCCCCCCTACAAAATAAAGAGCCCCCCCCAATAGACCCTCCCTACAAAACAGAGCCCCCCTACAAAATAAAGAGGCCCCCCCCCCCCGTGCTCACCGAGGGGGTCGGAGCTGCGGCGGCGGCGCATGGCGGGGAGGTAATCGGGGGAGAGCAGCACCTTGAAGAGGCGCTCGAAGGGTTGGCACTGGACGAAGGATTGCAAACCCCGGGCGTTGAGGCAAAGGGCGCTGAAGACGTTGGGTAACGAACCCAAAACCTCGCGCGTAGCCGGGACCTTTTTAAAAACAAATATATATATAAATACGTACCTATGTCAAAAAAGGGGGGGCGGATGGGGGGCGGCCCCCCAAAACGCGGGGGGAGAAGGGGAGCGCGGGCGCGGACTCACGTCTTTGATGAGGAGAGCGTGGAGCATGACGTCGGTCAGGCCGTTGTCCTGCAGGGAGGAGAGCAGCGAAGGCTCCTGGAACACGAAGACCGTCACCACCTCGGTCGCTGCGGCGGGAGGAGAGAGACGGGGGGCACTGAGGAGGGGGGGGGGGAAAACCCGGGTGGATTTTGGGGGGGTGGGATCCCCAAATTCTTTCCCACCCCACCCCCCTCCTTCTGTCCCCTCCGGGGGGGGGTTTTGGGGGCGAAGCTCACCCAGGAGGAAGAGCGAAGGGCCGTAATATTCGGCGTTGCTGATGATGTGCTTCAGGGAGGTGGGCAGCGAGCCGTCCATCACTTGGGGGGGGCGGGGGGGGCCACAAAAAAGAGGGGTGAGGGGGTGACGCCACCCCCGCCGATGTCCCCCGGGGGCTGGGGACGCCGGGGGACGCTCACCGTGACGGATGCCGTCGGAGAAAGCGGGATCTTGGATGGCTTTTTTGAGGAAATTCAGCATGGATTTGAGCAAAGCGGCGCGTTGGGGGATGCACTGGACTCCTGAAGAGGGGGGGACAGAGGTGTGAGCCCCCCGCCGCGTGTCCCCAGCGTCCCTCGCCGCCGGGGTGTCACCTACCGCCGCGCGGGGACGAGGAGGCGGCGGCGGCGCTGGTGCTGGGCGCGGCGGCGTTGGCCGCCGGCGCCGGTTCCTGTCGGGTTTCGGTCGAGGGACCGGGGCTGCTCTCCATGGCCACGTCCGTCACTGCGGGGGCGACGGTGACATCGGAGGGGTGACGAGTGACGTCGGAAGGGGTGACGCCCCCTTGTCCGCCCTTCTCCTCACCCTCCATGTCCGTCTCCATCTCCTCGCCCTCGGGGAGAGCGGCGGCGGGGGGCCGCTGCACCTTGGGCTTGATGACGAAGGGACACTCGCGGCGGCACAGATCCACCTCGTGCTGGGGGGAGGGGGGGGGAAGCTCCTCAGCACCCCAAAAACACCCTCAGCACCCCAAAAAGGGGTCGGGGGAAAAGGGGAGGCGCTACCTCGAGGCGGTAGATGAAGATGGAGAGGCCGCTGTGCGACTGGAAGGCGGCCATGTCGAGGTTGGTGATGAGATCCACCACCCGCACGGCTCGGGTGACGAAGGTGATCTGGTCTTGCTCGTCCCCCAGAAACTTAATCACCTGGTTTTTTTAGGGGGGGATAAAAACAAGGTGAGGGGGGATCCCCAAAATATTTCGGGCCCCCGCCGGCGGGGGTTTTTACGCTCACCTTGAGCAGGGCTTCCATCATGCCGCAGGAAACCAGCGCCTCGCCGCCGGCGTCGTAGCTGGCCAAGTGGTAGAGGAAGGAGAAGAGGGCGGTGGCGAACTGGTGGGGATAGGGCTCCATGGAGGGGTCTGGGGGGGGCAGGAGGGCGTTAGGGTGCCTTAAACCCCCCCAAAAATTTGGGGGTGCCCCCTGTGGGATCTTTCTGAACCCACCGATCATGGCTTGGATACAATTGCGGACTAAAACGGGAAGAAAACCGTGGTAGGAAGCGGTGCCGGTGCAATCGATGATGCTGCTGAGTTTCGGGGTTCGCTCCAGGTGGACGATGGAGGTGAGGGTCCGTAAGGAAGCCGCTTTGATGTCCTGGGGGGGCGGGGAGCCCGCGGTGACGCGGGGGTGCGTTTTTGGGGGGTTCGGGGGGGGGAATTTGAGGGGGGGGGCTCCTCACCATCAGCTGTTTGTCGGTGATTTGGAGGACGTCCACCAGCTCCTCGATGAGGCCGTTGTAGAGGATGCTGTTGGCCGACTCCTGCAAGGCGTTGGAGTACACTGCGGGGAAAAAAAAAGGGGGGGGTCACCCCAAAAAAGCCCCACAGACCCCCCAAATTAAAACAACCCCCCCGATTAAAAAAAAAACCACCTTAATTACGGTTAATTAACCCCCCTACCCAGGATGGAGATGGCGTGGAGCCGGGCTTGCACCGCTTGTAGGCGCTTCTTGTGGTTGGAGAAGCCGTGGGCCAGGCGGATGTGGGTGAAGAGAAGCATCTGTGGGGGGGGTAGAAGGATTTGGGGGGGTCAGGGAGGATTTGGGGGGGTCAGGGAGGATCTGGGGGGGCTGCTGTGATGCGTCACCCCCCCCAACCCCCCCGTCTTCGCCCCACTCGCCTGCTTGTCTTTGGGGATGCTGTACATCTTGGTGAGGGACTCCATGATCTCCGAGGGGCTCTCTGAAATCTGGGGGGGGGGAGGGAGAAAATGGGGGTGCACAGAGCACAATGGGGGTGCGGAGGGTGGGGGCCCCCCCTCTTTTTGGGGCAGGGCCCCCCCGAAATCGCCATCCCCCTCCCCGACGCTCACCTTGTCCAGCTGCTCGATGTGGATGTAGTGTAAGGTGGTGCTGGTGGCCTGTGGGGGGGGGGCAGGGGGGGTTGGGGGGGGCCCGGTGTTTTGGGGGGGCCCCCCCGGTGTCCCCAAATGTCCCCCGTGTCCTCAAAGGTGTCCGTCCCCCGTCCCCCCCCCGTCACTCACCCGTTTGTCCACCTTCACCTCGACGCCCGGCTCGGCGTAGAACTCGAAGTGGAGGGTGGTGGCGCTGGGGGGGTACTTCTGCGGGGGGGACGGGGGGACAGACGGACGCGGGGGTGAGCGGGGAGGGGACGGCGGCGTCCCCTCCCCTGGGTGGCCGGGTTGGGGGCGGGGGGGGGACACGGGAGGGGGGGCAGGATCAGGCCCGGGGACAGCAGGACACAAGAGGGGTGACAAGGTCAGGTTTGGGGACACCAGGACACAGGAGGGTGACAGGACCGGGCCCGGGGACACAAAAGGGGTGACGGGATTGGGTTTGGGGACACCGGGACATGAGGGGTGACAGGATCAGGCTCGAGGACACAAGAGAGGTGACAGGACCAGGTTTGGGGACACCCGGACACAAAAAGGGGGACAGGATCGGGCCCAAGGACACAAGAGAAGTGACAGGATCGGGTTTGGGGACACCGGGACACAAGAGGGTGACAGGATCGGGCCCGGTGACGCAAAAGGGGTGATGGGATTCAGTTTGGGGACACCGGGACATGAGGGGTGACAGGACTGGGCCCGGGGACACAGGAGGGGTGACAGGGTTGGGCTTGGGGACCCAAGAGAGGTGACAGGATCAGGTTTGAGGACACCGGGACACGAGGGGTGACAGGATCAGGCTCGGGGACACAAGAGGGGTGACAGGGTCAGGTTTGGGGACACCCGGACACAAAAGGGGTGACAGGATTGGGTTTGGGGACATCGGAACACAAAAATGGGGACACGATCAGGTTTGGTGACACAAGAGAGGTGACAGGATCAGGTTTGGGGACACCGGGACATGAGGGGTGACAGGATCGGGTTTGGGGCCGCAAGAGGGGTGACAAGCTCAGGTTTGGGGACACAACAGGGGTGACAGGATTGGGCTCAAAGACACAAGAGGGGTGATAGGACCAGGTTTGGGGACACAAGAGGGGTGACAGGATCGGGTTTGGGGACACTGAGACATGAGGGGTGACAGGGTCAGGTTTGGGGACACAAGGGGGGGGGACAGGGTCAGGTTTGGGGACACAAGGGGGGGGACAGGGTCAGGTTTGGGGACACGAGAGGGGTGACAGGGTCAGGTTTGGGGACACCAGAGGGGCGACAGGATCAGGTTTGGGGACGCAAGAGGGGTGACAGAAGGGGACTGGGGAACCCCAGGCCGCGATAGGGGTGACAAAACGATGCTGGGGGACCCCAGGCCGTGACAAGGGGACACAGGACAGCGTTGGGGAGCCCGAGATGTGACAGGAGGGACCCGGACAATTCTGGGGGGACGCCGGGGGACCCCGAAGTCGAAGCTCACCAGCATGTGGAGATCCCGGCAGCACTCGGCCAACCCGAAGCCGTTCTCTTTTCCGCCCCAACTCTACGTCAAGCGACAAAGCGTCAACCTCGAGGGGACGTCGGGGACACCCCCAAAAAATAAAGGGGGACACGCGCACACACACAGGCGCTCGCCCCCCAGGTCTCACCTCAGCCAGGTGCTGCAGGCGGGAGAGGAGGGGGCTTCGCTTGTCGGACCCCAGGCGGGTGATGTAATTGGAGCGTTTGCTGAAGACGTAGAGGAGGTTGAGCACCGCCAACACCACTTGCATGTCCGAGGAGGCCAACAGCGTCGTCAAGTGCTGCGGGACGCGAGAAAAAACACAACCCCCCCCCGTCAGGTGACGGGTGTCACCCCGAAAATCCATTTCGGGGGTTCCCCTCCGTACCTCGATGGAGCTGTAGAGGTGACGGGAGAAGCTGTACTCGATGAGGAGGGCGGTGAAGTTGAGGAGAGCCAGGAGAAGGGCCTTCAGCTGCTCGCGTTCCGGCCGGTCGCAGGCCAACATCCAGGACATGTTTTCCACCGGCCGACCCGCTTCCGCTAGGATTCCGTCGAAACGATCCAAGAGATCCACCCAGTGGTACAGCTCGCACTTGGGGGGGGACAGGCGGAGATGTTGGGGGGCTGTCGGTGACAAGCAGCAGCCCCCCGATATCTCGGGGCGAGGGGGCAGCAAAGGGAACCCCCCGCCCAGGTTGAACCCCCTGTGTGCAGTGGGTTGGGCCCCCCGTTCCCGAGTCGGGGATGGAAAATGGGGTCCTGCCCCCCACCCCGGTATTTTGGGGGGGTTGAATAGGAATTGGGGTCCCCCCCCGTGGTGTTTTGGGGGGCTGGGGGGGAAAATTGGGGTGCCGGGGGGAAATTGGGGTGCCCCCAGGGAGCTCTGGGGCTCTGCGAGCAGCAGGGCTCAGGGCAGGGCTGTGGGGAAAGCGGGGTGCCCGTTTCGGGGGGGGGGGGGGCTGGGGGGGGTGGGGTCCCCCTTGGCGTTTGGGGGGGCTGGGGGGGTCCCTCCATTATTTCAGGGGGGCTGTGGGGAAACCGGGGCGCTCCCCTTGCGGTTTTGGGGTTCCACAACCCGGGGGGGGAGAATCGGGGTGTCCATTTTGGGGGGGTCTGGGGAAAAATTGGGGTGCCCCCCTGGTATTCTGAGGTGCCATGGGGTGCCCCCACGCGATTTTGGGGGAGTCTGTAGGGAAATTGGGGTGCCCCCCCACCATTTTGGGGGAGAATATGGGGAAATTGGGGTGCCCCCCGCCATTTTGGGGGGCTGTGGGGTGTCTCCCACCATTTTGGGGGGGCCTGTGAGGAAATTGGGGCGCCCCCCGCCATTTTAGCGCTCCAGAGCCGCGCCACCCCGGGGGAAGAACGACTTTTCCTTGGGGTTTAAGGCGAAAACCGGGGTGCCCCCCCCAATTTTGGGGGTGCCCCGGGGTGCCCCCCACCATTTTGGGGGCGCTGGGGGGAAAACTGGGGTGCCCCCCAGTTTGGGAGGGGGGGGGCTGCAGAGGCGTTGACCCACGCGAGCGGTTTGGGGACGAGCTCCGCGCCGCCCCGCCACCTTCAAAACAATCCCGTGCCCCCCTTCAATTTTTTGGGGTCCCTGTCAAATTTTGGGGTCCCCGTTAAATTTTGGGGCCCCCCCCCCAAATTCTGGGGTCCCCCCGGCGCCTCGCACCTTCCCGATGTTCCATGTCTTGATCTGCTGCAGCTCGGCCAGCAGCTGCTCGTCGCCGCACGCCTTCAGCTTCTCGATGAGGGCCCGGCAGTCGGCGGGCTGGGGGGGGGACACGGGGACGCGCGTGATGTCACCTGGCGTCCCCTCCCCGCCGTGGGACCCCCCCACGAGCGTCCCCGACCCCCCCCCGGGTGTCCCCGACCCCCCCCTCACCGCCTCCGTGGGGGTTTTCTTCAGTTTCGTCCGATCCACTTTCATCTTGGGGGGGGGGCTTCGTCCTCACGCTCCGCCTGGGGGGGTGACACCCAAAGGTGGGGGTGACGCGACGCCGTCACTGTGTCCCCCCCCCCCCACCGCCGCCGCCGCAGGTGACGGGGACAACGCAACACCCGGCGTGGTTTTGGCGGGACTCGGCGTCCCGGCAAGCGTCGCGGCGGCCGGCGGCGGTCGATGACGTCGCGGCCGCTGGCTGAACAATGAATGTGCAAAACCCCGCGGCGGCGTGGGGGTGTCGCGTCCCGTCCCCGTCCCCCCCCCCAAAATCCCCACACCCCGTAATTAGCGCCGCCGGCCTAACGAGGGGAAGCTCATTAGCGACCTAATTAAGCGCGCCGCGCCGGGGTTCGCCGCCAGTTCCCCCTCCGGTTGTGGCCCCCCCGCCCCGCGCTGCCGGCACGGCCGGTTTGGTGACGGTGACGCATCAAATCGGGGGGGGGGGGGGGGGGGGGGGCCGGCGGCGGGGCTGCCCCCCCCGGGGGATTTTGGGGTGCCCCCCTCGAGAGTGGGTGTTTTGGGGTGCTCCCCCCCAAAAAAAACCGCCAAAAAAGCCCCCCGAAAAGGTGGCAGCGGGGTGACACCCGCGTCCCCCCCGTGGCACCCCATCCCCTCGCCCCCCCCCCGGGGTGGTTTCAAAGCCCCCCCCAACAATGTTAGGGACCCCCCCAGGTAAAAAAAATTTGGGGGGCTACAGCGGGGAGGGGGGGAAGGGGGGGGCCCTTACCGGGAATCACAACCAGTCCATCCTCGGCCCGGCGCCGTCCCGGTCGCTCGCCGCGGGGTGACGGAGGGGGAGAAGCCAGGTGCTTCTGGGGGGGGGGGGGAAGACAAAATTTGGGGGTGGGGGGTGAGGTTTTGGGGGGAGGGGTTGGGGGTCCCCTAGGGGGTGGGTTAAGTGATGGGGAGGCCCGGGGGGGGCCCCTAAGTGATGGGGGGGGCCCTAAATGGCAGGGGGGGGCCCAAAATGGCGGGGGGGACCCCAAAATTAAGGGGAGCTGAGGGGGGGCCCCTAAGTCCCAGAAAAGGGGCCCCCAAATGATGGGGGGCCCCTAAATCGCTATAGGGAAAGGGGGGCCCCCTAAATATTGGGAAGCAACAGAGGGAACCCCTAAATCCCAAGGATTTGAAAAAGGGGGGGGGCCCTAAATCATGGAGGGGGGGCCCTAAATCACGGGGGTCCCCCCCTAAATTAGGGGGAGCCACGGAGGGGGGCCCTAAGTGGGGGGAATTGGGAAAGGGGTCCCCTAAATGCTGGGAAAGTGCTGACGGGGGGCCCTAAGTGATGGGAAAGGTCAGGGGGAACCCCGAAAGACCGAGGGGGGCCTAAAACACTGGGGGGACCCTAAAACAGCGGGGGGGCCCTAATATACCGATGGGGATCCTAAAATCACGGAGGGGGGCCTAAAATACCGAGGGGAGCTCTAAAACATTGTGGGGGGAGCAAAAAGAGCGGGACGGGTTCAAATGGCCCCAAAATACCGATGAGGACCCTAAATCACGGAGCGGAGGGGTAAATTATGGAGGAGGGGAGCTAAAATATTGGGGGGCCCTAAATCACGGCGGGGGAGGCAAATCACGGCGGGGGGGGGGCTAAAATATTGGGGGGAGTTCAAATCACGGCGGGGGGGCCTAAACGAGGAGAAATGGCGGAGGAGGGGGACGTTAAGAGGGAGAAAGGGGCCCCCAAATCACGGGAAGCCGCTGGGGGGGGGGGGGGGGGGGGGGGGGGCGGGCCCCGCATGACGGAACCGGGCCCCCCCCCCCAATCCTTGAGGGCAAAGCAGCCCGTGGTTGGGCCGAGCCCCCCCCTCCCTTCCCCCGCGGCCCAGCCGGTACCTGCTAAGGCGGAGGAACGGGGAAGGAAGGGAGGGGAATTGGGGGGGGAGGGGGGGGGGTCAGCACCGGGCCCGGCCGCCTCCTGCCGCCGCCGCCGCCATCTTACACAGAGCCCCCGAGCCGCGGCCCCGCCGAGATCCCGCGAGAGCGGCGAATCCCGCGAGAACTGACAGGGACGGGGGCGGGGCTCGGTTGGCTCCAAAGGGGCGGGGCGTTGGCGGCGGCGTCCAATAGGAACGCGAGGGGCGCGGGGGGGGAGGGGGAGGAAGGGGAAATCTCGCGAGAGCGCGGGGGGCGGAATCACGCGAGAGTTCGTCAGAATGGGGGAGGGGAGGGGGGTCTCTCACGGAGCCTCCTTGTACCGGAGGGGAACGGCGGGGCCTCGCCCCGCCACGGAGGGGCCCGAACGCCCCCTCGCCGGTAACGGTGCCCCCCTCCCTCCCCGCCATCCCCTCAAGCACCGGCACTCACCGGCGAGATCTCGCGAGGCGGCGGCGGCGGCGGTCTCGCCCCGAAACCTCGCGAGAGGCGGCGCGGGGGAGAGAGAAAGAAAGAGATTGGAGGGGACGGGACCGGGCCCGCCCCACCGGGAGACACCGGAGGAGGGAGGGGAAGGGGGGGGGGGAACCGCGGCCGCTCCCTCAGCGGCGGCAACGGCGGCGGTGCGCGCCCGGCTCTCGCGAGAGCGTCGGCTGAGGGGTAGGGCGAAATCTCGCGAGAGCGCCCGCTGTGGGCAATGGGGGGGGGCGAAATCTCGCGAGAACACCGGCTGAGGAGAGAGCGAGATCTCGCGAGAGCAGCGGCTGAGGGGAGGCGGGAGCTCCACCCCCCCGGGCGCCTGGGTCGCCGTTGATTTTCAATTAATTTGCGTTTTCCTCCCTCTTTTCGTTTTTCTTTTTTATTCTAACAAATACAAAAGTGGGGGCGGGGCCGCGGCCTCCGGACACGCCTACAAAACCGGGGGCAGCCAATGGAAAACGGCCCCGCCCCCCTGTCAATCAACCTGAAGACACGTGGGGGGAGAGGTTTGAAGAAGAAAAAAAAAAATCCAGTGGGGACCAATCAGAGAGAGCCCCGCCCCTTCTCCAGTCCGGGGGCGGGCCTGGCTCCTCCAATCACCTCTTCGCTTGGCAGCATCCAATGGAAGAGAAAGTCCCACCCCTTCGGCTCGGCGGCAGCCAATGGGAAGGAGTGGGGAGGGGTGAGAGAACCCCGCCTCTTTGGGGGCGTGGCGTGACGAGACCACACCCATCTCTCCCTGTGTTTCCCATGGGGGCGTGGTCTGCATCACGCCCCCGCCCTTTGGGGGGCGCGGTCACGCCAAGCCACACCCCTCCGCTGTCTTAGAACGCCGGGGAGGTGCGGGGGGTCTTTTCCCCGCCCTTGTGGGCGTGGCCGCGCGGCCCCGCCCCCCCTCTTAAAGCAACAGCTTCCCGTTGCGGTGGATCTTGAGGATGCGGCCCAGGCGCTGCTTGGCCGTGGCCAGCCCCTTTCTGGGGCGCTTTCCTGCAAAAACGGGGTTCCCGTCAGCACCGGGGGGGGGGGGGCACCCCAAAACCTGGCTTACCCTGGGGGGGGACCCCAAAACCTGGCTTACCCGGGGGGACGACGGGGCACCCCAAAACCTGGCTTACCCGGGGGGGGACGACCCCAAAACCTGGCTTACCCTGGGGGGGCACCCCAAAACCTGGCTTACCCGGGGGGGACCCCAAAACCTGGCTTACCCTGGGGGGGCAGCCCAAAACCTGGCTTACCCTGGGGGGGGGGACACACACCCCAAAACCTGGCTTACCCTGGGGGGAGGGCACCCCAAAACCTGGCTTACCCTGGGGGGGACCCCAAAACCTGGCTTACCCTGGGGGGGGGGGGCACCCCAAAACCTGGCTTACCCTGGGCGGCGGCGGGCGAGGCCTGGGGGGGGCGGCGTTGGGTGAGGAAGACGCCGGGGGCCATGGGGGTGGGGGCGCGGCCGGGTTGGGCCCCCCCAAAAACGGGGGGCGCTCCCCCTGCCCCGGGCCGAGCCGTGTACTCGTGGTCAGCCAAACTGGGGGGGTACTGGGGCTCGGGGGGGGGGTCCCCCTCCCCCAGCGGCGGTTCGGGGTCCCCCGCCTCCGGGTCGGGCTCTTCGGCCGCCTCCTCCTCTTCCTCTTCCTCCTCCTCCTCCTCCTCCTCCTGGGGGGAGGGGGGCGAGGGGGGGCGGCGCTTGGCCGGGCCCCTCCTGCGCTGCAGCTTGCGGTGCTCCTGCGGGGGGGGGGGGCAAACTGAGCCCTGGACCCCCAACACCCGGACCCCCAACACCCCCGGACCCCCAACACCCCCCAGAACAACCCCTCAACCCCCCCACTGCCCCTCAAAACCATTAATTGCCCCCCCACTGCCCCCCCAAACCCTTAATTGCCCCCCAACACCCCCCAGAACCCTTAATTACCCCTCAACACCCTTAATTGCCACCCAACCCCCCAACTGCCCCCCAAACCCTTAATTACCCCTTAACACACCCCAACTGCCCCCAGAACCCCCCGACTGCCCCCCAAAGCCCCCTGAACTCCCTAAACGCCCCCCAACTCCCCCTGAACCCCCTAAATGCCCCCCAAACCCCCAAATACCCCCCAAACCCCCTAAATGACCCCCAATCCCCCTAAATGCCCCCCCAACCCCCCTTGAACCCCTTAAATGCCCCCCAACTGCCCCCAAACCCCCCCAACTGCCCCCCGAACCCCCAACTGCCCCCCCAGCCCCCCACCTGCTGGGCCAGTTTGGCAGCGGCGGCCGCCAGCCCGGTCTCCACCGACGCCACCCGCGTCCCCTCCCGCACCGGGCGGCTCTGCCGCGGCAGCGTGGGGGTGACCCGGGCTGGGGGGGGGAAGGGGGGCACCCAGGATGAGAGGGGGGAGGGCACCCCAAAAAGGGGGGCCCCCCCCCGGGGGGGAGGGTCTGGGGGGGAGGTGTCCCCAAAACCAGCCCAGCCCCACCCCCCCCCAGCTCCTGGGGAGCTCCCAAAACCCCCAGCCCCCCCTCAAATCCCCCTCCACACCCCCCGGGGACCCCCAAACCCAGCCCCAGCCCCCCAAAGCCCTTAGGGACCCCCAAAGCCCTTAGGGACCCCCCAAAGCCCAGCCCCAGCCCCCCCACAGCCCCCCAAAGCCCTTAGGGACCCCCAAAACCCAGCCCCAGCCCCCCCACAGCCCCCCCAAAGCCCTTAGGGACCCCCCAAAACCCATCCCTAGCCCCCCATATCCCCCCCAAAGCCCTTGGGGACCCCCCAAAACCCCCAGCCCCCCTCAAATCCCCCTCCACACCCCCCGGGGACCCCCAAACCCAGCCCCCAAAGCCCTTAGGGACCCCCAAAACCCTTAGGGACCCCCCAAAACCCAGCCCCAGCCCCCCAAAACCCTTAGGGACCCCCCAAAACCCAGCCCCAGCCCCCCAAAGCCCCCCAAAGCCCTTAGGGACCCCCAAAACCCAGCCCCAGCCCCCCAAAACCCTTAGGGACCCCCCAAAACCCAGCCCCAGCCCCCCACAGCCCCCCCAAAGCCCTTAGGGACCCCCCAAAACCCATCCTCAGCCCCCCCAAAGCCCTTAGGGACCCCCCAAAACCCATCCCTAGTCCCCCATATCCCCCCCAAAGCCCTTGGGGACCCCCCAAAACCACCAGCCCCCCTCAAATCCCCCTCCGGCTCCCCAAAACCCAGCCCCAGCCCCCCAAAGCCCTTGGGGACCCCCCAAACCCAGCCCCAGCCCCCCCACCCAATCCCCCCCAACCTTTGGGGCTCCAGGGCGCGTCGTCGGTGACCTTCTTCTTTTTGGGGAGCGATTTCAGAGCCGGGTCGTCCTCGTCCGACTCCAGCGAGGGATAAACTGGGGGGGCCGGGAGAAAAAGGGGGGGTCGGGGGGTGGTAAATATTGGGGGGACCCCCCCGAACCCCCAAAACCTCACTGTATTCGGCGTCTTTAAAGCAAGCCCCCAAACTGTCTTGTTCGTCCATGCTGGCTTCGTCCTCGCTGTCGGTACTTCGGGGGGCCGGGGGGGGGCGGCGGGGGCCCCCCGAAATTCCCGGCCCCCCCCTTTCGGGCCCTGACCCCCCAGCCCACCAATTTGGGGGGCCCAGGGGGGTCCCCGCCGGGAGGTTGGCCATGCAGAGCATGCCTTGGATGGCTTCGCGGGTGCTGGGGGAGGCGGGGGCCTCGCTGCTGGGGGGGGACCCCAAAATCCATGATCACCCCCCCCCCGCACCTGGGGGCACCCCAAAACTCACGGGTTCCCCCAGAAGCCAAATACGCCCCCCCGGGATCCCCCAAACCCTCAGAGCGCCCTCAAATCCCCCCCCAAATCCCCAGGGACCCCCAAAACCCAGCCCCAGCCCCAGCCCCCCCACGTCCCCCGGGGACCCCCAAAACCCAGCCCCAGCCCCCCAAATCCCCTGGGAGCCCCCAAAACCCAGCCCCAGCCCCCCAAAATCCCCTGGGAGCCCCCAAAACCCAGCCCCAGCCCCCCAAATCCCCAGGGACCCCCAAAACCCAGCCCCAGCGCCCCCCAAAATCCCCCAGGGACCCCCAAAACCCAGCCCCAGCCCCCCCAAATCCCCCGGGGACCCCCAAACCCAGCCCCAGCCCCCCCAAATCCCCCGGGAGCCCCCAAAACCCAGCCCCAGCCCCCCCATAATCCCCTCCACAGCCCCCAGGGACCCCCAAAACCTCCAGCCCCTCCCAAATGGGTTGGGGACCCCCCCCACCCTGCTCCCCCCCACCTGAGTTGGGGGTACTCCGAGCCCCCCACTTGCCGACTGGCCTTCAGCAGGTCGAGGATGCCGGCCGCGCTCCCCCCGCTCCCCCTCCTCTTCCTCCGTCGTGTAATCCTCCTGGGGGGGCGGGGGTGAACCCCCAAACCCCCCGCACCCCAAAACCCCCTGGGACCCCCCAGCCCCCAAAACCCCCCAGGGGCCTCCCCAGTGCCCCCCAATTCCCCCTCCAGCCCCCAACCCTCCCCAGCATCCCTTAAACAGCCCCCAAGCCCCCCAGCGCCGCCCAACCCCCCCAGCCCCCCAAAACCCCCCAGGGACCCCCCAGTGCCCCCCAATTCCCCCCCAGCCCCCCAAAACCCCTCTGGGACCCCCCCAGTGCCCCCCATTTCCCCCCCCCCAGCCCCCCAAAACCCCTCTGGGACCCCCCCAGTGCCCCCCATTTCCCCCCCCCCCAGCCCCCCAAAACCCCTCTGGGACCCCCCCAGTGCCCCCCATTTCCCCCCCCCAGCCCCCCAAAACCCCTCTGGGACCCCCCCAGTGCCCCCCATTTCCCCCCCCAGCCCCCCAAAACCCCTCTGGGACCCCCCCAGCCCCCCAAAACCCCTCTGGGACCCCCCCCCGGGGCCCCCCCGTACCTCGATATCGGAGGCGGCCCCTCCCCGCTCCCCCCCCCCGGTGGGGTCCCAGCCGGGGTTGGGGCGGGGGGGGTTTTCGGGGGGCCCCTGGGGGGGGGGGGGGCAAATTTGGGGGGGTCCCCAAGGTGGGGGGACCCCCCCTGCCCCCCCCAAAGTGGGATTTGGGGGGCGGGGGGTAAGAGGAGAAATGGGGGGTTAAGAGGGGATGGGGGGGTGTCCTTCGTTCTGGGGGGGTTGGGGGGTTCGGGGGGGTTGGGGGTGGGGGTCCCAGCTCACGGGGGAGGCGGCGGGGGCCGCGGCGGGGGGGGTCTCGTCGATCTGCAGGTCCTCCTCCGAATCCAGGTCCAGGGGGGCTGGGGGGGGGGGCAGGGGGGAGGGGGGGGGCCGGGACCCCCAACGGGCGCCCGGGCGGCTCCGGCGGGATCTGGGGGGGGAGGGGGGTTTAGGGGGACCCCCCTGCACCCCAAAATCCCCCCAAACCCCTCTGGGAGCCCCCCCAGCCCCCCAAACCCTTCCGGGACCCCCCAAACCTCCCCAGGACCCCCCCAGCACCCCCAAACAGACCCCCAAGACCCCCCAAACCCCTCGGGGACCCCCTCAGTGCCCCCCAATCCCCCCCAAGACCCTCCCAGCCCCCCAAAACCCCCCTGGGACCCCCCCAGTGTCCCCCCAACCCCCCTGGAACCCCCCAGCCCCCCAAACCCCTCTGGGAACCCCCAAAACCCCCCTGGGACCCCCCCAACACCCCCCAATCCCCCCCAAGACCCCCTGGGACCCCCCCAGGCCCCCCAACCCCCCCAGTGTCCCCCCAACCCCCCTTCACCGAGTGCTGCCATTGGCCAGGAGAATTTGGGGGTCCCCCTCCGAATCGGGGTCCGTCTCCTCCGGGCTGGAGCTGGGGGGGTCAGGCTGGGGGGGCACCCCAAAATTTAGGAGGGGTCCCCCCCAAATCCAGCCCCCTCCCCCCCAAAACTGCTCCTCACCTCTTCATCCTCGTCTTGGGGGGGCGGGGGAGGGGTTGGGGTCCCCCCCTCGTCGGGGGGGCGAGGGGCGGGGGGGGGCTTGCGGGGCCCCCCTTTTGGAGGGGGGGTCTTTGAGGGGGGGGGCACCCCCCGGGGGGGGCCGAAGGGGGACCCCGATTTCCCGGCGCTCTGCTGGAAGAGGTCCTGGGCGGGGAGAGAGGGCAGTGAGGGGCTCCCAGTGCCACCCAGTAACTCCCAGTTCCGCCCAGTAAGCCCCCAAGGCTTCTTGACAACTCCCCAGTGCCTCCCAGTAACTCCCAGTAACCCCAAAAACTTCTTAATACCACCCCCACCAACCCCCTACACCACTCCCAGTCCCCCCAGCTCCTCCCAGTGCCCCCCTCAGCCCCTCCCAGTGCTTCCCACTAACCCCAAAACCTCCTTAATACCCCCCAGCAACCCCCTACACCCCTCCCAGTCTCCCTCTTAGCCCCTCCCAGTATCTCCCAGTGTCTCCCGGTACTTCCCAGTCCCCTCCTAGTGCCTCCCAGTGCCCCCCCAGCCCCTCCCCCTGCCTCCCAGTCCCCCTCAATCTCTCCCAGTCCCTTCCCAATCCCCTCCTCAGCCCTTCCCAGCCCCTCCCAGTCCCCCCCAGTGCTTCCCAGTCCCCTCCCAGTGCCTCCCAGTCTCTCCCAGTGCCCCCCCAGCCCCTCCCAGTCCCCCTCAATCTCTCCCAGTCCCTTCCCAATCCCCTCCTCAGCCATTCCCAGTCCCTCCCAGTGCCCCGTTGGCCCCTCCCAGTGCCTCCCAGTAACCCCACCTCCACCAGCCGGATCTCCTTCGCCAGCTCCCTGATGAGCTGCCCGGGACGGACGGTTTCGGGGATCTCGTGTTCGTGCTCCCCCAACACCTAAATTTGGGGGGGGGGGGGGTGGCAAAAAAATGGGGGGACCCCCACCTCCAGACCCCCACCCACCCACCCACCAGGGCCCCCCCCAAAGCAGGGGGAACCCCCAAAAATGGGGGGACCCCCCAAAACCTGCCCCCCCGGCTGCACCCACCCATCCATTCCCTGTTACCCCCCCATAGCCCCCCCAAATCCCCCTGTAGCCCCCCAATATCCCCTTGCAGCCCCCCCAAATCCCCCCGTAGCCCCTCCATATCCCCCAGGGGCCCCCAAAACCTGGCTGCAGCCAGCTCTATCACCCGTTATCCCCCCCGTAGCCCCCCAATATCCCCCCATAGCCCCCCAAACCCCCAGAGGACCCCCCAAATCCCCCCCCAGGGCCCCCCCTTTTGTTTTTTCCCTCCTTGCGGGTCCAGGCCCGGAAAGCGGCCGTCAGCGCCTTGGCCCCGTGGACCAGGTAGGCGGCGGGGTGCCGGCGGTTCTCCCGCAGCCCTGGGGGGACCCCAACATTTTTGGGGACCCCCCCCAAAGTACAGGAGCCCCAGGGTGGGGGTGGGACCCCCAGGAGCACCCCAAAATGGGTTGGGATCCGCAGGACCCCCCCCCAGATGAGGGTGGGACCCCCCAAAATGGGCTGGGACCCCCAAAGACCCCCCCAGATGGGAATGGGACCCCCAAAACAGAGTTGAAGACCCCCAGGACCCCCCTGGGACCCCCAAACCCCCCCGAGATGAGGTTGAAGCCCCCCAAGACATCCCCAGGACCCCCAACCCCCCCCCAAGATGAGGTTGAGGACCCCCAGAACCCCCCCGAGATGAGGTTGAAGCCCCCCAGACCCCCCTGGGACCCCCAAAACCCCCCCAAGATGAGGTTGAGGACCCGCAAACCCCCCCGAGATGAGCTTGAAGCCCCCCAAGACCCCCTAGAATGAGGCTGAAGACCCCCCAGGACCCCCTTAGCACCCAACCCCCCGAGATGAGGCTGAGGACCCCCAGACCCCCCCGCCTGAGGCCGAAGCCCCCCGGCACCCCCCCAAGCGGGGTGGGGACCCACCTCGGAAGGTGTCCAGGAGGTGCCTCCCCACGTACCAGCAAACGGTCTCGAAATTGGGGAATTTGAAGAGGTCGGCGGTGCTGAGGCGCCTCTCGATCTCGTACGCCCTGGGGGGGGGGATTTGGGGCTCGGGGGGGCCCTCGGCACCCCGAAACCCCCCCAAGTCACCCCGCAGCCCCCCCAAACAGCCCAGGGTGCCCCCAACCACCCCACAGCC
Organism: Nipponia nippon; assembly: GCF_047370975.1. Classification (NCBI taxonomy): domain Eukaryota; kingdom Metazoa; phylum Chordata; class Aves; order Pelecaniformes; family Threskiornithidae; genus Nipponia; species Nipponia nippon. The sequence continues at coordinate 3,849,460 of NW_028262353.1, forward strand.
CCCAAAGCCCCCCAAAATGCCCCACAGCCCCCCAAAATCCCCCCAAAACCACGCCACAGCCCCCCCCCCAAACCCCCTAAAGCCCCCCAAAACCCCCAAACCCCCCAAAGCCCCCCCAAAGCACCCCACAGCTCCCCCAAATCCCCCCATAGCCCCCCCGAACACCCCCAAAACAACCCAAAATCCCCCCAAAACACTCCACAGCTCCCCCAAATCTCCCCATAGCCCCCCCAAACCACCCCGAGGACCCCACAAAACTCCCCAACCCCCCCACAGCTCCCCCAAATCTCCCCATAGCCCCCCAAAACACCCTCCAGCCCACCAAAAAGCCCCCAAAACACCCCGAAGCCCCCCCAAAAAACCCTCAAAGCCCCCCAAACCAGCCTGCAGCCCCCAAAAACCCCCAAGCCCCCCAAGACACCCCACAGCTCCCCCAAATCTCCCCATAGCCCCCCCAAAACACCCCGAGGACCCCCCAAAACTCCCCAAAACCCCCCACAGCTCCCCCAAATCTCCCCATAGCCCCCCAAAACACCCTCCAGCCCACCAAAAAGCCCCCAAAACACCCCGAAGCCCCCCCAAAAAACCCTCAAAGCCCCCCCAAACCAGCCTGCAGCCCCCCAAAAACCCCCAAGCCCCCCCAAAACCACCCCAAATCCCCCCAAACCACCCCGCAGCTCCCCCAAATCCCCCCAAACCACCCCGCGTCCCCCCCAAAAAAACCAAAAGCCTCCAAAAACCCCACCCCGAACTCCCCCGAAGCCCCCCAAAACGCAGCAGTCCACCCCCAAACCCCCCCAAAACACCCCAACCCCCCCAAAAGCCCCCCAAAAGCCCCCACTTGAGCTGCATATCGATGTTGAGGCTGTGCAAGAAGTTCCCCCCGAAAGCCAAGCAGTCGACGGGGGTGAGGACGGCGTGGATCCAACCTGGGGGACGGACGGACGCAACGTGTGGGGCAGGGGGTCGTCGGGGAGGGTTTTGGGGTCCCCCCGAGCCCCCCCAAATCGTTACCGGTGGGGATGAAGAGGGTTTGGCCTTGCCGGAGGGGACAACGATAACATCGATCGACTTGGTCGCCGAAAAAAAGCTCGCCCTGGTTTCGGGAGCTGCTCCAAGCCTCGAACAAAGCCAGGTTGGCCGCCGTGGGCCGCACCAGGTAGAAAATCTTCTCGCCCTGCCGGGGGGCAGCCGTGGGGCGGCCGTGGGGCAGCTGGGTCCCTATGGCCCCCCCAGGCACCCCCCACCCCCACCCTAGGCGCTCTCTCCGTCCCCTAGCCCCTTCAATCCCCCTAAAGCCACCCCAGAGCCCCCCAAAGGCACCCTATAGCCCCCGTAGTCCCCCTAAAGGCACCCTATACCACCTCTAGCCACCCTATAGCCCCCAAATCCCCCCTAAAGCCACCTTATAGCCCCTCTAGCCACCCCAGAGCCCCCCAAATCACCCCTATACCCACCCCAGAGCCCCTCTAGCCACCCCAGAGCCCCCCAAATCACCCCTATACCCACCCCATCCCCCCTCTAGCCCCCCAAATCCCCCCTAAAGACACCTTATACCCTCTCAAGACACCCCATAGCCCCCCAAATCCCCCCTACCCCCCCATAGCCCCTCTAGCCACCCGAGCCCCCCATCCCCCCCGCCGTACCCTCAGGACGTGGTACCAGACGGAGGTCCCCCCGAAATCGATGTGGAAGTCGGTGTAGCTGTCGCGGGCCCCCATCAGACAATACTTCTGGACGCTGGGGCGTTCGCAGGCCGATTCCCCCGGCCAGAGGTTTTCCACCCAGGAGAGCTTCCGGACGATCCGCGGCGTCTCCACCAGGTTCGAAAGGCTGGGGGGGAAGGGGGGTTACTGGGGGGGGCCCCTACGGTGGGGGGATCCCCTATGGGGTGGGGGAGGTGGATGATGAGGGAGAGGGGTGAGGATGGAGCCGGGTTGGGGGGAGGACTCAGAATTAGGGGGTCCCGGGGGGGGGGAGGGGACCAGGGATGGGGGGGACCTGGATTTGGGGGGGTCATGAGGATGGGGAGGACCCGGGGGGGCCAGGGATGGGGGGTCCCAGGTTTCAGGGGGTCCTGGGGGGCACAGGGATGGGGGAGACCCAGATTTGGGGGGTCATGAGGATGGGGGGGACCTGGGGGGAACCCGGATTTGGGGGGGCCTGGGGGGAAATGGGGATGGGGGGGCCAGGGGTGGGGGGACCCAGATTTGGGGGGGTCATGAGGATGGGGGGACCTGGGGGGCCCAGGGATGGGGGGACCCAGATTTGGGGGGGCCTGGGGGGGGCCCAGGGATGGGGGGGACCCAGATTTCGGGGGACTCCGGGGGGGGGGCAGAGATGTCCCATGGAGGGGGACCAGGGATGCTCTGGGGGTTACTGGGACATACTGGGAGGTACTGGGGGCGTGCCCGGCAACACAGGACCCCCCCCCCAGGGGATGACACTGGTCCTGGGGGGGTGTCCCCAAGTTGAGGGGGACCAGGGATGTCCCATGGGAAGAGACCAGGGATGTCCTGGGGATGTTCTGGGGGACACTGGGACATACTGGGAGCTACTGGGGCATACTGGGAAGGTCCCTGGGGACACAGGAGGGGGTGACACCGCACCTGGGGGGGGATAGGAGGGGTCCCTGGGTTGGGGGTGCCCGGAGATGTCCCATGGGAGGAGACCAGGGATGGCGTGGGGGTTACTGGGACATACTGGGATATACTGGGAAGGTCCCCAGGGGTATGACATCACCCACCGCGTGTCAGAGAACTCCAAGCTGATGACGTTGAGGACTCGGTCGCGGCGGGCTCCCCCCAGATAAGCGACGAAATCCCCCAGCCGCATCCTGCAGTCGGCTTGCCTCCCCACGTCGATGACGTCGATGACCTTCTCCGCCCCTATAGATCCCCCCCCCGCCAAAAAACCCCTATAGAAAACTCCCGGGGGGACCCCAACCCCCCCTCCCCGAACCCCTAAACGCACCTACGTAATGCTCCACGTCCCGGGGGGTGAAGGTCGGGGGGGGTAAGGTCATTCCCAACCCTTCTTTACGGGCCACCAAGATGGGGACGCTGAAGGTCTTCTCCTCCAGGTACTCCACCGTCAGCTGGGCTCCGCTCGGGCGCAGCAGCACCTCGTCGGCGCTACGGGGACGTATAGAGGTCCCTATGGAGCCCCTGTAGCCCCCCCCGCCACCCCGCGGTGTCCCTGCCGCCTCCTATAGATCCCATAAGGGCTTCGAAGGGCAGCTGGAGATGTTTGGGGAGCTCCTGCAAGGGCTTTGCAGGGGCTCAATGAGCGCTGCAGCTCCTATAGATCCCATAATGGCTTTATAGGCTTCCTATAGGGTGCTGTAGTTGGTAACACAGTCCATAAGGGTCTGTAAGGTTCTATAAGGGTTTTAAGGGGCAGCTGGAAATGTTTGGGGGGCTCCTGCAAGGGCTCTGCACGGTCCTTGTGCTGTTTTAATGAGCTCTGCAGCTCCTATAGATCCCATAATGACCTTATAGGCTTCCTATAGGGTGCTCTAATGGGTAATGCAACCCCTACAGGGTCTATAAGGGCTTTGAAGGGCAGCTGGAGATGTTTGGGGAGCTGCTGCAAGGGCTCTGCAGGTTTCTTGTGCTGCTTTAATGAGCGCTGCAGCTCCTATAGATCCCATAATGGCCTTACAGGGTTCCTATATGGTACCTCAATGGCGCACGCAGCTGCTATAGCACCCTAACAGGCTGTACAGCCTCTATAGGACTTTAATAAGGCCCCTATAGGACTTTAATAGGGCCCCCATAGGACCCTAATGACCCATACAGCCCCTATAGCGCTCTCATAGCCTCTACAGCTCCTATAGCACCATACTAAGACCCCTATGGCACTCTGATAAGCTATATGGACCTTATAGAGCTCCTATATGGTTCCCATAGCGCCCCATGAGAGCATACAGCCCTTATAAGGCTCTCAGGGACCTAAAGCCCCTATATGGTCCCCATAGAGCCTCCTTAGCACCCCAAGAAGCCGTACAGCCCCTACAGCCCCCCAAGAGACCCTATAGCACCTATAGGAAAGGGAGACACCACCCCGTAACGCCTCAGGGCTGCCCCCCATAGGGACCAACCCTAAACCCACGTGCCGCCTATAAGGAGCGGAGACCTGATAGGGCCCCCCGGGGGCTCCTATAGCGGCCATAGGGCCCGTCTCTATACGTCCCCTCACCTGGGGAAGGTCCGGCCCCGTAGCTCCCGGACGAACTGGGCGCTGCCGGTGCGGACGGGGCGACCCGGCTCCACCTCCGGAGGCTTTGGGGGACCCCGGCGGCGCTTCACTGCGGGAGAAAGGGGGGGCCGGGCACGTACGGATCCATATGGACCCGGTCCCGTATGGATCCATATGGACCCGGGTCCATAAAGCCCCCCTATGGCCGGGGATGGGGGAACCAGCCCAGCCCCAGTCCCATATGATCCCGTATGGCTGGCGATGGGGGAACCAGCCCCGGTCCTATATGGTCCTATATGGTCCCAGCCCCATAAGGCCAGGGATGGGGTAACCAGCCCTAGTCCCATATGGATCCTGGTCCCATATGGATCCCATATGGCTCAGGAGGGGGGAAACAGCTTTGGTCTCGTATGGCCCCAGCCCAAACCTGGTTCTATATGGCCCTATATGGCTCTATCAGACACAGACCTGATCCCATAGGGCTCTATAAGGCCCAGATCTGGTCCTATAGGGCCCTATATGGCCCAGACCTGGTCCCACAGGGGGAAAACAGCCCGGGGAGACACCCCCCCCCCCGAGCCCCTCCCCATACGTCCCCATACGTCCCCTCCACCCCCCTCCCCATGCGCCCCCAGTCCCGTATAGCCCTATAGGGGACTCACTGACGGAGGGGCCGTGCAGCACCTCGCACTTGGGGCAGTGGTAGAGGTCGATCTCGGCCGCCGCCTCCTCCTCCACCCCCACGCAGCTGCGGGGGACCCTCACCTCAGGCCTCCCAGTGCCTCCCAGTGCCTCCCAGTAACCCTCCCAGTAACCTCCTGTGCCCTCCCAGTAACCCCCAGTTCACCCCAGGCCCCAGAACCCCAGCCACAGAGGTCCTGATGCACCTCCCAGTTACTCCCAGCTTGCCCAGCGCCCCCCAGTAACCCCCTGTACCCTCCCAGTACCTCCCAGTAACCCCCTGTACCCTCCCAGTAACCCCCAGTTCACCCCAGGCCCCAGAACCCCAGCCACAGAGGTCCTGATGCACCTCCCAGTTACTCCCAGTTTGCCCAGTACCTCCCAGTAACCCCCTGTACCCTCCCAGTACCTCCCAGTAACACCCTGTGCCCTCCCAGTAACCCCCAGTTCACCCCAGGCCCCAGAACCCCAGCCACAGAGGTCCTGATGCACCTCCCAGTCACTCCCAGTTTGCCCAGCACCCCCCAGTAACCCCCCCACTACCTCCCAGTAACCCCCTGTACCCTCCCAGTACCTCCCAGTAACCCCCTGTACCTTCCCAGTAACCCCCTGTAACCCTCCCAGTTACCCCCAGTTCACCCCAGGCCCCAGAACCCCAGCCACAGAGGTCCTGATGCACCTCCCAGTTACTCCCAGTCCTTCCCAGTACCCCCCCAGGCCCCAGAACCCCAGGCACAGCTGTCCCTGTGTGCTCCCCAGTACCTCCCAGTCACTCCCAGTGTCTCCCAGTCATCTCCAGTCCCCTCCCAGTCCCCCCTCCCCACCCCCATCTTCCCCAGAATGCCTGCAGCTGCCCCCCAGTCTCTCCCAGTGCCTCCCAGTCCCCCCTCCTCACACCCCAGTCCTCCCAGTCCCCCTCCTCACCCCCCAGTCCCTTCCAGTCCATCCCAGTAGCCTCCCAGTGCCCTCTCCTTGCCCTCCAGTCCCTCCCAGTCCATCCCAGTGCCCCCTAGTCCCCAGTGCCCCCTAGTCCCCCCTCCTCACCCCTCAGTCCTCCCCAGCTGCCCCCAGTCCCTCCCAGTCCATCCCAGTAGCCTCCCAGTCCCCCCTCCTCACCCCCCAGTCCCTCCCCGTACCCTCCCGCCCCCCCCTCCTCACCCCCCAGTCCATCCCAGTCGCCTCCCAGTGCCCCCTAGTCCCTCCCAGTCCTCCCCAGCTGCTCCCAGTCCCTCCCAGTAGCCCACCTGCCGTGGAACCAGTCCTGGCAGCCGTCGCACTCGATCATGAAGCGGGTGACGTCGTAGGGCAGCCGGCACAGGCAGTATACGGGCACCGAGGCCATGGCCCCCCCCTCGGCCCCTATAGGGACCTGCCCCTATAGAACCCCCCCCCACGCCCCTATAGACCCCCCCAACCCCGTCCCCCAGCCCGGGTCATCCGCCCCGCTGCCCTATAGATCCCTATACCCCCCTTTCCCACGAGCCCCCCCCTATAGAACACCCTCTGTCAGCTTTTCTATAGGTGACCCCCTATAGGAAATCCCCCCTATAGCCACCCACCCCCCTTTAATGCTTCCCTATATGCTCCCCTGGGGGGGGGGGGGCAGCTGAGTCTCTCTATAGGGACCGAGCAGACACAACACCCCCGCTACAGAAATCCATAGGGACCTCCACAGGCCTATAGGGTCTCCTCAGATCTATAGGGCCCTGGGCTCCCCTAAAAAATGCCTGTAGGGTCTCCCCAACTCTATAGGCCCTCAGAAGGGCCTATAGCATCTTGGGTCACCCCCCCAGAAGGTCCTATAGGGTCTCCCCAGCTCTATAGGGCCCTGGGACACCCCCAAAAGGGCCTATAGGGCCCTGGGACACCCCCAAAAGGGCCTATAGGGTCTCCCCAGCTCTATAAGTCCCTGGGACCCCCCCCCAAACGCCTATAGGGCCCTACCCCCCCCCAAAAAAGGGGCCTATAGGGCCCCAGGCCCCCGCCAAGCACCTACAGGGCCCCGGCTCCCCTCAAAGGGCCTATAGGGCCCCAGCTCCCCCCTCCCCGGGCTCTATAGGGTCCTATACCCCCCCAAAGGCCTATAGGGCCCCGCTCGTCCTCCTCCCTGAGGCCTACAGGGCCGCGGGCTCACCGCGAGGCCTACGCCTGCCCTACCGCCACCTCCCGACTAGGCCGCAGGCCCCAGCGGCCAGGCCTGAGGCCTCTCCCGGCCGCTCCACCGCCACCTCCCGGTTACCGCCGCCCGTTCCCGGCCAGGCCCCGGTGCCGCCGCCGCCGCCGCGGCTCCTGCCCGGCTCCGGTCGCCCGATAAAGTTTTATTCAAACGCGGAAACGGGGAGGGAGAGGGCGGGGCCGAGGCGCCATTTTGACCGCGCCGCGACGCCATCTTGAGGAGGTCGCGCCCTTCCCAAGATGGCGACTGCGCCCTTCCCGCCTCCCTATAGGCGGGGCGGAGGGCGCCATCTTGAGGGGTGCCGCCATCTTGGGAGTGGCAGCGCGGCCGCCATCTTGAGAGTGGCGCCCACCAAACACGCTTTTATTTCTCTGGTTTCAAATCTTTTTTCGCACTTTATCACAATTTCCCACCATAAATTAAAAGCTCCCCCTTCCTCCAGAACCCGAACACCCGGGAATTCACCCCAAAAACCTCGCTGGCTGGTGAAGAGGTGAGGTAGATGGGTGGAAAATGTGAAGAAATGACCCAAAAATGGGCTGGGGGAGGGGGGAGGGGCAAAGTGAGGGGAGGGGCAGTCGCACCAGTACGACCAGTATGGGGGGGTGGGTCACCAGTATCACCAGTATGGCCTGTTCCCCCCTGCCATGGCTGCGTTAAGGGAAGGTTTGGGGTGAAATGTGGTGTTTTTGGGGCTCCTGGTGGTTTTGGGGGGGAAAAACAGGGATTTTGGAGCAAATGAGGGGGTGAGAAAGGGGTTGGGGTTCAACCGACAGCATTTTGGGGAGAAACGAGGCCGTTTTGGGGCTAAAAATTGGGGTCATCTCATGGAGAGGGTGGCAAAAAGGGCGCTAGGCCTCAAAAAGGGGTTTTGGGGTAAAATGAGGTGATTTTGGGGCCAAAAAGGGGTTCACCTCAGGGGAAGGGGGTTTGGGGGTGAAATGAGGTGATTTGGGGGCCAAAAAGTGGGGTCACCTCATGGGGGGGCAAAAAAAGGGAGTTTTGGGGTGAAATGAGGTGATTTGGGGGCCAAAAAGGGGGGTTACCTTATGGAGGAGGGTGGAAAAGGAGGGAAGGCCTGAAAAAGGGATTTTGAGGTAAAATGAGGTGATTTGGGGGCCAAAAAGCGGGGTTACCTTATGGGGGTGAAAAAAGGGGGGGGTGGGGTGAAACGAGGTGATTTTGGGGTAGAAAATTGGGGTCACTTCATGGGGAGGGGGTAAAAATGGAGGGAGGCCCAAACAAGGGGGTTTTGGGGTGAAATGAAGCCGAAAAGGGGATTCACCCCATGGGGAGGGGAAAAAACGGGGGTTTTGGGGTAAAATGAGGAGATTTTAGGGCTGAAAAGTGGGGTCACTTCATGGGGGGGCAAAAAAAGGGAGTTTTGAGGTGAAATGAGGAGATTTTGGGGCCGAAAATTGGGGTCATCTCATGGGAAGGGCAGGCCCCAAAAAAGGCAGGTTTTGAGGTGAAATGAGGTGATTTGGGGCTGAAAAATGGGGTTACCTCATGGGGGGGGGCAAAAAGGGAGGGGAAACCCCCCAAAAGGGGGTTTTTGGGGCAAAACAAGGTGATTTGGGGGCGAAAAATTGGGGTCGCCTCACAGGTGAGGAGGAAAAAGGGCAATAGGCCCAAAAATGGGGTTTTGGGGTAAAATGAGGCAATTTTGGGGCCGAAAATTGGGGTCATCCCCATGGGGGGGGTCAGGCCCCCCCAAAAAAGGGGATTTTGGGGTGAAATGAGGTGATTTTGGGGTGGAAAATTGGGGTCACCTCATGAGAAGGGGGGAGAAATGTGGGAAGGCCCAAAAAAGGTTTTTTTGGGGGTAAAAAGAGGCGATTTGGGGGCCAAATTTGGGGTCACCCTATCAGGGGGGTCAGACTCCTCAAAAAGGAGGTTTTTGGGGTGAACCAGGGCAAAAATTGGGGTTCAGCCCATGGGGGGGCAAAAAAAGAGGGGGGTGGGGCAAAATGAGGTGATTTTGGGGGAGAAAATTGGGGTTTACCACATGGAAGGGAAAAAAAAGGGTTTTTTTGAGGCAAAATGAGGCGATTTTGGGGGTGAAAATTGGGGTTTAGCCCATGGGGAGGCAAAAAGGGGGGGTTGGGGGCAAAATGGGGCAATTTTGGGGGTGAAAATTGGGGTCACCTCATGGGGGGCGAAAAAGGTAGGAAGGCCCCAAAAAAGGGTTTTTTTGGGGTGAAAAGAGGCGATTTGGGGGCTGAAAATGAGGGATTTCCCCGGGGGGGGCAAAAAAAGGGGTTTTGGGGCAAAACAAGGCGATTTTGGGGCAAAAAATTGGGGTCACCCCATAGAAGTGGCAAAAGGGGGGGGGCACCCAAAATAGTGGGTGTTTTTTGGGGTGAAAGGAGGGGATTTGGGGAGGGCAGCGGTTGTCGGGTTCCGGGGGGGGCCCCCCCCCACTCACCCCCCGGAGGGAGGGGGCGGCCCCCCCCGTGGGGGTTGTTTTTTGGGGGGGTCCCCCCCATTTTGGGGGGGTGACGCGAGCGCCGCGGAGGGTGGCCACCCACGACGAGGTCCCCTGTGAGATTTTGGGGGGGGAGAAAAGGGATATTTAGGTATTGGGGACCCCCCCCAGCACCCCAAAAAGGGGGTGTAGGGTTTGTGTCCCCCCCTCAGCACCCCAAAAAGGGGGTGCAGGGGTGTCGTCCCCCCCTGGGACCCCCCAATTTTACCTGCGCTCGGGCCGTATCCTGCACCCACTCGTCCACCAGCCGGTGCAGGTCGTCGGTGAAAAGCCCCTTTTTTGGGGGGGCTGGGGGGGTTTTTGGGGGGGCTGAGGGGTTTGGGGGGGCTGTAGGTGGGGAGGAGGGGGGCTTGGTGGAGGGGAGCACCCCAAAACCCCTCGGGAGCCCACGATTTCCTCCCAGAGCACCCCAAAACCCCTGGATCCCCCCAAAAACGGGGCAACCCAACGCTCCCCCCCCGCACCCCAAAATTCTTCCCCAGATCATGGAGCACCCCAAAAACCCCTCCGTGCACCCCAAAAATCCCCCCTGTACCCCCAAAACCCCCTCTCTGACCATGGAGCACCCCAAAAACCCCCATTACACCCCAAAACACCCCCTGCACCCCAAAACCCCCTCCCCAGAGCATGGAGCACCTCAAAACCCCCTCTTGCACCCCAAAACCCCCCTTATTCCCCCAAAACATCCCCCCTGTACCCCAAAAAAACCTCCCCAGAGCATGGGGCACCCCAAAACCCCTCCTGGCACCCCAAATCCCCCCTTGCACCCCAAAAACTCCCTCCCCGACCATGGAGCATCCCAAAAAAACCCCATTACACCCCAAAACATCCCCCTGTACCCCAAAAATCCCCTTATTCCCCCAAAACATCCCCCCCGTACCCCAAAAGCCCCCTCCCCAGCCCATGGAGCACCCAAAATCTCCCCTTGAACCCCAAAACCCCCCTTATTCCCCCAAAACATCCCCCCTGTACCCCAAAACCCCCCTCCCCAGAGCATGGGGCACCCCAAAACCCCTCCTGGCACCCCAAATCCCCCCTTGCACCCCAAAACTCCCCTTATTCCCCCAAAACATCCCCCGTACCCCAAAACTCCCCTCCACAGCCCATGGAGCACCCCAAAAAAACCCCATTACACCCCAAAACATCCCCCTGTACCCCAAAAACCCCTTCCCCAGCCCATGGGGCACCCCAAAACCCCCCTTGCACCCCAAAACCCCCTCCCCAGCCCACGGAGCCCCCCCCCAATCCCCCCTCGAACCCCAAAACCCCTTCCCTTCACCCCAAACCTGTCACGGCCGCACCCCTTCCCCGTCCTCGCCCCTTGGCACCGCGAAGCCGTCGGGGGGATCCCCCGGGCCAATGATGGGGGGGTCCCCCGTAATCCCCCGGGGGGGGTCCCCCAAATTTGGGGGGATCCCCCCGAGCTTCTTTTAGGGCGCGGAGACGCCCGTGCAGCTCCCGCAGCTCCTCGTCCTGCTGCGCCCGGAGCGTCACCACCTCCTGGATGTGCCTATGGGAATGGGGGGGTTGGGGGGGTCCCCCAATACTTTGGGGGGCTCCCCAATATTTGCGGTACCCCCCAATATTTGCGGTACCCCCCAAAATTTGGGGTACCCCCCCCAAAACTTACTTTTCCCGCAGCCTTCGCAGTTCCACCCGTAAATCTTCGTCTTCAGGGTCCGTCTCCCCGTCGCTGCTCATGGGGGACGATGGGGATCCGGGGGGCGGGGGGGGCTCCGGGGGGATGGGGGTCCCCCCACCCCCCACTTTCACTTTCCGAACTGGGGTCCCCCCAATCGCCTTCGGTTTCGGGGGGGTCGCTCGATTCGGGGTTCGAGAGCAGCTGGGGGGTATAGGGGTGATAGGAGCTGGGGGGTGGATTGGGGGGGCTGGGGTAGTTTTGGGGGTCCCGGGGGCAGTTGGGGGTCCCTGGGGTAAAGTGGGGGGTCCCTGGGGGCAGTTTGGGGGTCCCTGGGGTAATTTGGGGGTCCCTGGGGAGGTTTTGAGGTCTCTGGGGAGGTTTTGGGGGTTCCCTTGGGGTAGTTTGGGGTCCCTGGGGCAATTTGGGGTCCCTGCGGCAGTGTGGGGGGGTCCCTGGGAAAATTTGGGGTCCCTGGGGCAGTTTTGGGGGGGCCCCTGGGGCAGTTGGGGTGCTCCCCCCCCCCGGGCCCCCCCCAAACACCCACCTGGCCGCTGCCCCGCCGGGGGGGGGCCCCGCCGTCCTCCGCCTCCCCTGCGGGACGTATAGGGGGGATGTATAGGGGGTGCGTATAGGGGGTACGTAGGGGGGGTACGTGTAGGGGGTACGTATGGGGGGTACATATGGGGGGACATGGGGGGCATATAGGGGGTACGTATGGGGGGACGTGTAGGGGGGACATGTAGGGGGGACGTATGGGGGGACGTATAGGGGGTGTATGTGTGGAGAGGGGTACAGATGGGTGCAGGCACTTATGGGGGGTACATAGGGAGGTACATATGGGGAGACGTCTATACGGGAGGCGCGTACGGGGGTATATATGGCCATGAATGTATAGGGGGGTATATGAGGATGTATACGTGCCAGCGTATATATGAACATATATAAGAAGACCCCATGGAGGTATATACAGGTAGAGGTACGTGTTCGGTTATATATAGGATTATATATGAGAAACATACGCAAGGAGCGGTAAATATGAGGGGTTACGTATGGTGCGTATATACAGGGAACCGTCTGTACGGAGGCTCTACGGAGTGCCGTATATAAGAAGAACTATATAGTTGAAGATCTATACGTGGAGCTACAGACAGAGCATTATAACAAGATGAGTACGTGCAGCCGTGAGCATGCGTATAGTTATATAGGGGACTGTACAGAGGAACAAGCGTATATGAACAGCGATACATAGGGGGTTATATACGAAGCTATACGTAGGGAGACGTGTATATGGGGAGGGGTACGTGTGAGGGGTATCCGTGGCGGGTATGTACAGGGAGGGGTATGTATGAGGGGTATACATGGGGGGCATATACAGGGAGGGGTATACATGGAGGCTCTATGGAACAGTATATATGGAGAAGAGCATATATGGGGTTATATATGGGGCTATATGCGGGAAATTATATATATAGGGGTATGTATAAGGATGTATATGGGGGATATATACATGGAGGGGTACGTAAGGAGGCTCTATGGAGCAGTAAATATGGAGAAGAGCGTATATGGGGTTATATATGGGGCTACATGTGGGAGAAAATATATATAGGGGTATATATGGGGGTATCTATGGGGGATATATACAGGGAGAGGCATACGTGGAGGCTTTATAGAACAGTATATATAGAGAAGACTATATGGGCTTATATATGGAGCTTTATGGGGGAAGCGATATATATAGGGGCATCTATGGGGGTATCTATGGGGCATATATACAGGGAGGGGTATGTAAGGAGGCTCTATGCAGCAATATATATGAAAAAGGGTATAGATGGGGAGGGGTATAGATGGGGGGGACATGAAGGGGTAGAGATGGGGGTATATGAAGGGGTATGGATGGGGGTACCTATATGGGGGTACGTATGGAGAGGGGCATGAGTGGGGTTGTAAATGGGGGTATCAATGGGGGGACTATAAATGGGGGGGTTAATTGGGCGGTCATAAATCGGGTGTATAAATATAGGGGAATAAATATAGGGTATTGACAGGGGCCATAAATGGGGGGGCTAAAAATGGGGGTGAGAAATGGGGGGGTGACAAGTGGGGGGTGACAAACGGGGGTGACGGGGGGGTGACAAACGGGGGGGTGACGAGGGGGGGGCGGCCCCGTACCTGGCCGGGGGGCTCCCCCCGGGGCGGGGGGCGGCTGCCGCAGGCGCCGGGCCCAGCTTTTGATCCTGCGGCCCCAGCTCTTCCGGCCGACCGGGTTCTTCAGGTGGGGGCAAGTAAAGCCCAGGGCGAAATAGCCCCCCCCGGCGGCGGGGGGCCGGCCCACGGGCCTCTGCGGGGGCGCCTCCTGCGGAAACGGGGGGCGGAGGTGGGCGCCGGGGCGGGTCGGGGGGGCAGGGGGATGGGGAAGGGACAGCGAGGTCCTGGGGTTTGAGGGACACCAAGATCTCGAGGTTGGGGACGGTCATTGATGGTCTTTGAGGGACACCAAGGTCTTGGGAATGGTCATCACTGGTCTTTGAGGGACATCAAGGTCTTGGGGTTTGAGGGACACCAAGGCCTTGGGCTTGGGGACAGTCATCGATGGTCCTTGAGGGACACCAAGGTCCTGGGGTTTGGGGACAATGGTCTCCAGTCCTTGGGGGACACCAAAATCTCAGAGTTGTGGATGGTCGTCTCTGGTCTTTGAGGGACACCAAGGTCTTGGGGTTTGAGGGACACCAAGGTCTGGGGTTTGGGGCCGGTCATCGATGGTCCTTGGGGGACGTCCAGGTCGCAGGGGTTGGGGACAATCACCTCTGGTCCCGTGGGTGCGTCCTGCTCCCAAGCTCCGGTGACGATCGTCTCCTCTCCTCTGGGGACATCCAGCTCTTGGGGTTTGGGGACAATCGTCTCCGCTCCCCACGGTCCATCCTGCTCCCAAGCTCCGGTGACGACTGTCCCCTGTCCCTGGGGGACACCAAGCTCATGGGCTTTGGGGACGGTCACCTCCTCTCCTTGGGGGACACCTGGCTCTTGGGCTTTGGGGACGATTGTCTCTGGTCCCTTGGGTGCGCCCAGTTCATGGGCTTTGGGGACAAACATCTCCTGTCCTTGGGGGACACCCAGGTCACGGGGCTTGGGGACAATTGTCTCTGGTCCCCCAGGTCCATCCTGCTCCAACGCTCCAGCGATGACCATCTCTGGTCCTCGAGGGCCACCAGGCTCCTGGGGACCGGTGACAACCACCCCTGGTCCTTGAGGGCCACCAGGTTCTTGGGGTCTGGTGGCAACCATCTCTGGTCCTCGAGGGCCACCAGGCTCTTGGGGTCTGGTGGCAACCATCTCTGGTCCTTGAGGGCCACCAGGCTCTTGGGGTCCGGTGACAACCACCCCTGGTCCTTGAGGGCCACCAGGCTCTTGGGGTCTGGTGGCAACCATCTCTGGTCCTTGAGGGCCACCAGGCTCTTGGGGTCCCGTGGCAACCACCCCTGGTCCTTGAGGGCCACCAGGCTCTTGGGGTCTGGTGGCAACTGTCCCTGGTCCTTGAGGGCCACCAGGTTCTTGGGGTCTGGTGGCAACCATCTCTGGTCCTCGAGGGCCACCAGGCTCTTGGGGTCTGGTGGCAACCACCCCTGGTCCTTGAGGGCCACCAGGCTCTTGGGGTCCGGTGGCAACCATCTCTGGTCCTTGAGGGCCACCAGGTTCTTGTGGACCGGTGACAACCATCCCTGGTCCTCGAGGGCCACCAGGCTCTTGGAGTCCGGTGGCAAGCACCCCTGGTCCTTGAGGGCCACCAACATCTGGGGCCACGTCCACCTCGCCCTCCCGGGATGTCCCCGAGGCTCGCCGGTTGGGCGGGGGTCCCCCGGGACCTGTAAGGAGGCGACACCCCCAATCTGTGGAGGTCGGGGGGGGGGGAGGGGACACCGGTGGGGGTGTCCCCCCTCCCCCCGCCACGTCCCATGTCCCCTCTAGGGCCACCCACCGGTGGCTTCCCGGTTCCTGATGGTCTGGTTGATGCAAAACTTCCACCGACCGACGGGGGACGATTGGGGGGCACCTTCTCCTGGGGGGGGGAGGGGCGAGGGTGGTCAGGGTGGGGGTGGGGAGGTGGCCCCACCCCCGCCGTCCCCTCCCCCGCTACTCACCCCCACCGCCGCCCTGCTCGGGAGGTCCCACCTGCGAGGAGACAAATTTGGGGTTGGGGTCCGGGGCCATGGGGGGAGGGGTGCACCGGGGGGGGGACCCCCCGGGGGTGGGGGTGGGGTGGCACCTGGGGGTCGGCGGGGAGCCCCCGCGCCCGCGCCACGATGGCCTTCAGCTCCTCCACGAACTTCTCCCGCTCCCCCGCCAGCACGAAGTTGTCCTCGACCTTCGAGGGGTTGGGGACAACGGGTGGCAGAGGGGGGACATTAACGGGGGGGAGGGGTTTTGGGGGGGGAGGGGAGGAGTTTTGGGGTTCGGGGGCGGGGGAGGTCACCATGTAGCTGGCGATGTCCTCGGGGGCGTCCCCGTCGGCGTCGAACTTGAAGGTCACCATCTTGCTGTCGTGGGTCTCCAGTTGACATTCCACTGTGTTGTCCCCAGGGGAGGAGACCTTAAGGGGGGTGGGGACACAAATTATGGGGTGTCCCCCTCCCCCCCCCCAAATAGTCCCCCATCCCCGCCCCCGACCTGGAGGACGGTGAGCTGGAAGCGAGGAAGCCTCTCCGGCCGCGGGCAGGAGGCTCGGCGTTGCCGGCCGCGGTCGGGTTTGGCGCCGGAGGGGTCGGGGCCGCCGGTGGCCTCGGGGACGCGGAGGAAGGGCGGCGGCTCTGGGGGGTGGGGGGGGTCTTCAGGTGGGGGACCCGAGGGTAGGGTGGGGGCTGGTGACGGCCCGGATGGCGGTGGTGGCATCCCTGGGGCTGGTGGCATCCCTGGGGCTGGTGGCATTCCTGGGGCTGGTGACATCCCAGATGGAGGTGGCATCCCTGGGGATGGTGACATCCCTGGGGCTGGTGGCATCCCAGATGGAGGTGGCATCCCTGGGGATGGTGACATCCCCATGGTTGGTGGCATCCCAGACGGTGGTGGCATCCCTGGGGCTGGTGGCATCCCAGATGGAGGTGGCATCCCAGACGGTGGTGGCATCCCTGGGGCTGGTGGCATCCCAGATGGAGGTGGCATCCCCATGGTTGGTGGCATCCCTGGGGCTGGTGGCATCCCTGGGGCTGGTGACACCCCTTGGGCTGGTGGCATTCCCACGGTTGGTGGCATCCCTGGAGCTGGTGGCATCCCAGATGGTGGTGGCATTCCTGGGGCCGGTGACACCCCTTGGGCTGGTGGCATCCCAGATGGAGGTGGCATCCCCATGGTTGGTGGCATCCCTGGAGCTGGTGGCATCCCTGGAGCCAGTGGTTGCACGGTGGGGATCGGCTGCGGTGGCATCCCAGCCGGTGGTGGCATCCCTGGGACCGGTGACATCCCTGGAGCCAGCTGCGGCTGCATGGTGGGCACCAGCTGCGGTGGCATCCCTGGAGCCGGTGGCATCCCCGGGGCTGGTGACATCCCGGGAGCTGGTGGTGGCATCCCTGGAGCTGGCTGCAGCTGCACGATGGGGACTGACTGTGGTGGCATTCCTGGAGCTGGTGGTGGCATCCCGGGAGCTGATGGCATCCCAGGAGCTGGTGGTGGCATCCCAGTTGGTGGTGGCATCCCTGGACCTGGTGGCATCCCTTGGGCTGGTGGTGGCATCCCTGGAGCTGGTGACATCCCAGCTGGCGGTGGCATCCCAGTTGGTGGTGGCATCCCTGGAGCTGGTGGCATCCCAGTTGGCAGTGGCATCCCTGGACCTGGTGGCATCCCTTGGGCTGGTGGTGGCATCCCAGCTGGTGGTGGCATTCCTGGAGCTGGTGACATCCCTGGACCTGGTGGCATCCCAGTTGGCGGTGGCATCCCAGGAGCCGGTGACATCCCCGGACCCGGTGGCACACCAGACACCGCCGGTGCCACCACCGGCCCCGGCGCCCCAGGCGCCGGCTGCAGCCGTGCCACCACCGCCGCCATCCCACGGCTCTGCGTCACGCCACCCCCCGGCTCCCCATCGACGCCGGGTGGCTCCGGCACCACCGCGGTGGCACCTCCGGTGACATCGGCTGACGTCCCCTCCGCCCCGTAGGCCACCTGTTGGTCAAGGTGTTGCGGTGGGAGCTTGTCCCGCTGTCCCCAACCCACCCCGGCGTGACGGTGACTTACCGGCACCTGCAAGGCGACGCCGTGGCCGCAAGTGGGGGACGCCCCATCTTGCAGGGGGCCCGGTGACCCTCGGTAGCACCCAAGGAGCTGCGGCGCGGGCTCGGGCGCCCCGGTGAGACCACGGGCGCCGGCGACGTCCGAGCTGGGACCGCCCTCCCCGAGCCCATCGGCTACCAAGGAGCAACCACGGGTGAGTGATTTTGGGGGGCCACCAGCCGCGGGGGGTGGAAGTCGGGGGTCTCACCAGCGGCGGGGGGTTGTTGCCGGAGCAGCTGTTGCCGGACGTGTTGGTCCACCTCGGTGTCCTCGTTTTCGGGGAGCGCCCGACCTTCCGCTTGCTTCTTCTCCCTCGTCTTCCTCACCAACGTCAACCGATCCCGGATGGATTTGGCGACGGCTTTGGAGTCGCTTTCGTGGAAGAAACCGGATTTCACCTGCGGCGGGGGGAGGGGGAAACGGGGAGCGGTGAACGTGGAGAACCGTTGGCGCCGGAGGGGGGCGAGAGGGATTGGAGGGGCCAACCGCGGGGTTTCGTGGGGAATTTGGGGGTTTCGTGGGGAATTTGGGGGTTTCTTGGCTTTGGAAGGGGTTCACGGTGAAGTTGAGGGGCCAACCGCGGGGTTCACGGTGACTTTGGAGGTTCATGGACTCTATGGAAGGGTCAAGCCACGTTGGAGGGGCCAGCTCCAGGGGGAGTTTGGAGTCCACCTGAGGGGCTTTGGGGTCCCATGAGGGATTTTTGCGTCCACATGAGGGATTTTGGTGTCCACCTGAGGGAGTTTGGAGTCCCCCGAGGGGTTTTGGTGTCCACGAGGGATTTTTGGGTCCCATGAGGGATTTTGGGGTCCACCTGAGGGATTTTGAGGTCCACATGAGGGATTTTGGGGTCCCCTGAGGGGTTTTGGTGTCCACATGAGGACTCCTGGTGTCCCCCAAGAGGTTTTGGTGTCCCCTGAGGGAGTTTGGTGTCCCCCGAGGGAGTTTGGGGTCCCCTGAGGGACTTTTGGGGTCCACCTGAGGAGTTTTGGGGTTCCCAGGGATTTTGGGGTCCCCCCGAGGGCCCCCCCCGGCGCCTCTCACCATCTCGTAGGCCACCTCCTCGGGGACGTCGGCCTCCAGGTCGAAGCTGAACTCGATGGCTTCGTTGTCCTTGTGCTTCCCCTTCAGCTTCTTGGGATCCTCCACCCAAAGGCGCAGCGCCAAGGAGGACTCCAGGCCCTCGTCTTCCTCCGCCAACTCCACCCGTAAACCCGTGTCCTCGGCGAAGAAGACGTGGTCGAGCAGATCCCGGATGGAAAGCCTACGGGCGAAGGGGCGTGGTCAGCGGCGGAGGGCGGCGCCGGCCCCGCCCGCGGCACCCGGCGTCTCCCACCTCTCCGCCTTGTTTTGCCGGATACAACCCTCGATGATCTCCTTCACCTCCGGATCCGTCACCTTATCCAAACTCGCCGGTTTGATGCCCTACAAGAAGCGGAACGGCGGTGACGTCACCGCCGGCGCGACGACGGGACGCGACGGGAAAGCCGGAAACCCACGCTGGTGACTTTGCGGTAAATCTGGGCGGCGTTTTGGCACTCGGAGTAGGGATACTCGGAGGTGCCCATCTCCAACATGCACATCCCGAAGGCGTAGACGTCCACCGACTCGTCGTACCGCTCCTCGTACATCTCCGGCGCCATAAATTCCGGTGTACCTGCGGCGACGACGGATGAGAACCGGTCGCCGGCCGCCGGCGCGCGCCGAGGCTCCCTGGCTCTCACCGATGACGCTTTTGGCGAAGGAAGTCCTCATGAGGGTGGCCAAACCCAAATCGCCGATTTTCACCGAACCGGTGGGGCCGGTGATGAAGATGTTGTCGCACTTGAGGTCCCGGTGGATGATGGGCGGCGTCCGGGTGTGGAGAAAGTGAAGCCCCTTCAAGATTTGCCGACACCAACTCCGTAACACCTTGGGTTTCATCACCTTGAACCTCTTGAGATACCTACAAGATGGCGCCCGCCGTCATCCCCCCGCGCCCCGGCCGCGCCCGCGCGCCCGCCACCGCCGCCGCTCACGTTTTGAGGGTGCCGGAGGTCATCAGTTCGGTGACGAGGACGATGCACTTCTTGCCCTTGACCGTGGATTCCCAAGAATCATAGAAGCGAACGATGTTGGGGTGTTGCAACCCCTTCAGCATCTCCGCTTCCTCCTTGAACCGTTGTTGTTCCGCCTTGGTCAACTTCCGGTCCTGGGAGAACCCACCCCAAGTTCAAGGTTAACCGCTATTGGTTGCCTTCGCCAGCGGCAAAACCCCGGTGAAGGCAATGGTGAAGGCAATGCTCTTCCAATGACGTTGGGAGAGGATCAACGTGAACTTGAGAGGTCGGCCGTCAGGTCCGTGGTGAGTTTTGGGGCGCCATTGACGTTGGAAGAGGATCACCATGAACTTGAGGCGCCAACCATGAGGTTCACGGTGAATTTTGGGGTGTCAATGACTTTGGAAGAGCTTCAACGTGAACTTGAGAGGCCAACCGTCAGGTCCGTGGTGATTTTTGGGGCGCTCTTGACTTTGAGACAAGCTCAGGATGAACTTGAGGCGCCGACCATCAGGTCCATGATGAATTTTGGGGCGCCGTTGACATTGGAAGAGGATCACCGTGAACTTGAGGCGCCGACCATCAGGTCCGTGGTGATTTTCGGGGCGCCGTTGGCGTTGGGGCAGCCCCCAGCTGACCTCAAGGCCCCCCCCCCCCCAGATCCCACCACCGCCTTCGCCCCCCTCCCCCCCTCGCCCCTCCCCCCCCGGGGGCACCCAGGTTTGCGGGGGGGTGGGGGAGGGGCTCACCTGCAGCTCGCACCAGGCCACCTCCACCCAGGTGTCGGTGTCGAAGCCCTTGAAGACGCTTTTGAAGGCGCCGCGCCCCAGCTCGATGTCGAACTTGAGGAACCTCCCCCCCGGCGAGGTGGCCACCGCCTTCATCTCCGCCTCCTCCTCCTCCCCCCCGAGCCCCGCCCCCGCCCCCCGAAACTCAAGGTCACCTTGAAGGTCAAGGGCGACCCCGGCGGCGGCGGCGGCCCGGCGGCCATCTTCCCTCCCCAAGGATTCCACGCTTTTCCGGAAGAAGCGTTTGGGGGGGGAGGGGATTTGGGGGTCCCCCAAGTCGGTGGCCATGGTTGCCACCCCTCCCCCCTAAAAGATTGGGGTGCGCCGCGCCCCCCCCCCCCCCCCAATAAACAGGTCCCCAAGGGTTGACCCTATGGATCTATGGGGGGGGCGGAGGCATCCGGGTGGGGGAGGGGCCCCCCCTTTTTTGCGGTGTCACCGGGGGGGGAACCTGTGGGGAGCAAAGTGGCTTCGTTAAGGGGGGGGTAATTGGGGGGAGGGGCTAATGAAGCGCCCCCCCATCCCCTATACATCCTATAGGTCCCCCCGCCCCTGCCCCCGCCTGCTATGGGAGGTACAGGTCCCCCCCCCGCCTGTATCCCACCCCCTATAGCCCCCGGGGACCCCTATAGCTTCCAGGGACCCCTAGAGCCCCCGGGGACCCCCCTATAGCCCCTATAGCCCCTCCGCATCGCCCTGTCCCCTATAGATGCCGGGCACCCCACACCCCCTATAGCCCCCGGGTGCCCCACAGCCCCTATAGCCCCACGTCCCCCTATCCCCCCTAGGGGCCCTCTGTACCCCTACAGCCCCCATATATCCCCACACCCCCCATAGCCCCCTACACCCCCCATCCCCTATAGCCCCCATATCCCCTATACCCCCCATACGCCCCCATCCCCTGTAGCCCCTGTATACCCCCACAGCCCCTATAGCCCCGTGTGCCCCACACCCCCTATAGCCCCCATGCGCCCCCCATCCCCTATAGCCCCCATACACCCCCATCGCCCCTATGGCCCCCATATGCCCCCCATCCCCTATAGGTGCCATGCGCCCGCAATCCCCTATAGGCCCCGCGTGCCCCCACGCCCCCTATAGCCCCCATATGGCCCCCCACCCCCTACAGCCCCCGCGTGCCCCCACACCCCCTATAGCTGCCATACGCCCCCCCATCCCCTATAGCCCCACGTGCCCCCCAGCCCCTATGGCCCCCAGGCACCCCCCATCGCCTATAGCCCCCGTACACCCCCGCACCCCCGATAGCCGCCATGCGCCCCCCACCCCCTACGGCCGCCGCGTGCCCCCGTAGCCCCCGCGCCCCCCCACCCCCTACGGCCCCCATCCCCCCCCCGCCCCGCCGCCCCCCCACCCCCTATAGCCCCCATACGTCCCGCTCCCCTCCCCCCCGCCCCTCCCGCTCACCTGCGTCACGTGATGGCGGCGGGGGGAGGGGCGGGCGCCGCGCGGGTGCTGCCGGGAGCTGTAGTCCGCTTCCGGTCCCCGCCTTTAGCCACGCCCACACTCCCGGTGGCCGCGCCCCCTCCCTCCGCCATCGCGCGCTCGGCGCTCGGCTCGAGGGGCTGCGTACGCGTCCCGTCATGGCGGCCCCCGGCGTGGAGGAGCGGGGCCTCTTCGCCCGGGGCGTGCGGGCGGTGCTGGGGGGCTGGGCCGCGCTCCAGGTGGGGAGGGGGCGGGGGGGCCCCGGGGGGGAGGGGCGGCCCCCTAGGGGGGACACGGCGGGGGGAGGGGGCGGTTTGGGGTCCCCCAGAGACGGGGGGGGGAGGGGAGAATTTGGGGTCGCCCAGGGACGGGGGGGGAGGGGCAGCCCCGGGGGGAGGGGACATGAGGGGGGAGGGGGCGGTTTGGGGTCCCCCAGAGACGGGGGGGGGGAGGGGAGAATTTGGGGTCGCCCAGGGACATGGGGGGAGGGGCAGCCCCGGGGGGAGGGGACATGAGGGGGAGGGGGCGGTTTGGGGTCCCCCAGAGACGGGGGGGGGAGGGGATAAAGTAGGGGAGGGGAAACCTCGGGGGGGGGGGGCAGCTGTTTGGTGGGGGAGGGGACGTGGGGGGAGGGGAGAATGTGGGGTCCCCCAGGGACATGGGGGAGAGGGGGGAAATTTGGGGTCCCCCAATGACTCGGGGGGGGGGGGATGGGGGTCACGGGGGGGGAGGGGCGTGTCCCCGCCCCTCCCCCCCCCCGCGCCCCTCCCCCCCAGCTGGCCGTGGCGCAGGGCTTCGGGGGCCCCCGGGGTGCCGAGAAGGCCGCCTGGCTGGCGGGGGCGCTGCAGGACTTTTTCACCCAAAACGGTGAGTGCCCCTCCCCCACCCCCACCCTTGGGTGCCCCCGGGAGGGGGGAGGGGTGACCACACCCCTTTTTTTCCCCCTCCCCCCCCCCCCAGCTGACCTGGAGGAGGAGGAGGTGGAGGAGTTCCTGGCCGAGGTGATGGACAACGAGTTCGACACGGCGGTGGAGGACGGCAGCTTGCGGCAGGTGGGCTCCCAGTACAAACCAGTATAAACCAGTATGAACCAGTAGCCTCCCAGCTCCCCCCCAGTCACTCCCAGTCCAGCCCAGTTGCACCCCAGGCTTCCATCAGCATCTTTTAGAGAGCACAGTTCCTTCCCAGTCCCCTTCCAGTGTCTCCCAGTATATCCCAGTCCCCTCCCAGTGTCCCCCAGTCCCCTCCCAGTGCCCCCTGGTATATCCCAGTGCCTCCCAGTATATTCCAGTGCCCCCTCAGTCTCTCCCAGTGCCCCCCAGTCCCCCCCCGGTCCCTCCCAGTGCCCCCCAGTCCCCCCCCAGCCCCTCCCAGTGCCTCCCAGCCCCTCCCAGTGCCCCCCAGTCCCTCCCAGCTCCTCCCAGTGCCCCCCAGTACCTCCCAGTGCCCGCAGGTGAGCCGGGAGCTGGTGACGCTCTTCGCCCGCGCCAGCCGGGGGGACGCGGGGGGGGTGGGGGAGGCGCTGGGGGCGCTGGCGCGGCGCGGCCCCGCCCTGGCCGCTGCCCTGGCCGCCGCCCAGCCCGCGGAGGGCCCCGCCCCCACCCTGCCCCCACCCGAGGGGGAGGGGCCGAGCAGCACGGAGGAGGAGGAGGAGGAGGAGGAGGTAAGGGGGGCGTGATGTCATCGGAGTGGGCGGGGGGGCTGATGAAGTCACTTTGGGGGGGCGCTGATGATGTCATTGATTTGGGGGAGGGGCGACCCCAGGGGCTCTGGGACCCTGGGGGGGTGTGATGTCATCAAAGTGGGCGGGGACATGGCGATGATGTCATTGAATGGGGGGCAGCAGGACCCTCAGAATGGGGGGGCGGTGATGATGTCATCAAATTGGGGGGGGCACTGGTGATGTCACTGAATTGGGGGGCACTGATGATGTCCTTGAATTGGGGGAGGGACCCCCAGGTTTGCGGGGGGGGAGCGCTGATTATGTCATCAAATTGGGAGGGCCAGCGATGATGTCATCAAACTGGGGAGGGTACTGATGAGGTCATCAAATGGGGGGGCGGGCCATGTGGGGGGGAACCCCAGGATGGGGGGGGGCAGTGATGACATCACCAAAGGGGGGATGGGCCACAGGGGGACCCCCAGGACCCCCGGGGGGGCACTGATGATGTCACAGGGGGGCACTGCTGACGTCATCTCCCCTCCCCCGCAGGCGATGGAGTGCAGCCCCCCCGCCCCCCCCGACGGCTGGACCCTGGTGCGCAGGCGGCGGCGATGAGGGGGGAGGGGGGTCGCCCCTCCCCCACCCTGCCCCTCCCCCCGCCCCTCCCCCTCCCCCACCCCCCCCGTGGGGGAGGGGCGGGAATAAAGGGCCCCTCCCCCCGCTGGGGGGGGTGGGGGTGGAAAAAGACGGCGTGGGGGGGTGGCTTTGGGGGGGGAGGGGCCTATAGGGACCCCCTGACCCCATAGGAGCCCCCCAGCCCCATAGAGACCCCTCCCAGTGCCTCCCAGTATAGCCCAGAGCCCCCAGTACCCTCCATCTCCCTCCCAGTATAGCCCAGTCCCCTCCCAGTGCCTTCTCTCTTCATCCCAGTGCCCCCCGCTCCCCATCCCGTGGCTCCCAGTATATCCCAGTCTCCTCCAGTACCCTCTATCTGCCTCCCAGTATATCCTACTATACCCCAGTACCCTCTCGCTCCCTCCCAGTCTCCCCCAGTCCATTCCCAGTGCCTCCCAGTCCCCCCAGTTCCCTCCATCTCCCTCCCAGTATATCCCAGTCTCCTCCAGTCCATTCCCAGTGCCTCCCAGTCCCCGCAGTTCCCTCCATCTCCCTCCCAGTCCCTCCCAGTATATCCCAGTCTCCCCCAATACCCTCCATCTCCTTCCCAGTCCCCTCCCAGTATATCCCAGTCTCCCCCAGTACCTTCTATCTTCCTCCTAGTGTCCTCCAGTTTCCTCCCAGTGCCTTCCAGTATAGCCCAGTCCCCTCCCAGTGCCCCCCAGTCTCTCCCAGTATAGCCCAGTGACCCCCAGTCTCTCCCAGTACCCTCCTAGCGCCTTCCAGTATATCCCAGTGCCCCCCCCAGTCTCTGCCAGTCTCCCAGTCCCCGCCCAGTCTCTCCCAGTCCCTCCCAGTGCCCCCAGTCCCACCCCTCTCCCCGCCCCTTCCAAAATGGCGGCCGCCGCTCCCCGCCCCTTCCAAAATGGCGGCCTGACAGACCGTCTCCACGGCAACGGGTGGGCGGGGCCAGCGTGCCGCGCACGGCGATTGGCCGTCCCCTCCGGCGGGGGCGGTGCCGCGTGGCGGAGGCAGGCAGCGATCGCTGGTTGCCCGGGAGAGCAGGGGGGCGGTCGGCGGTCGCTGATTGGCCGCCGGCGGCGGGGTGGGCGGGGCGAGGCGGGAGCGCGGGAAGACGCGGCGGCGATGGCGGCGGCGGGGCGGCTGGAGCGCGCGCGGCGGTGAGCGGGAAGCTCCCTGAGGGGCGGCCGCCATCTTGGCTCCGGGCCCACGGGGGGGAGCGGGGCCCCACGCGTGGCCTTGGGGGGGTCCCCGGGTCCCCACTGGGGTCCCCGGCTTCTCACGGGGCTCCCCGGGGTGTTTCCGTGTCCCCCCACGGGGGTCTCGGTCCCCACGCGTGGCCCTGGGCGGTCCCCGCGTCCCCATGGGGGTCCCCGCGTCCCCACGCGTGGCCCTGCCGTGTCCCCAGGGTGGTGGCGGCGCTCGAGGCCGCCTTGGCCTTGGAGGAGGAGGAGGGCGACGTCCCGGCCCGCGTCCTGGTTGAACACATCAAGGTGAGGCCCGCGGCACCCACAGCACCCGCAGCACCCCACAGCTGCCCCCCAGCTGCCCCACGGCACCCCCAGCTGCCCCACGGCACCCCCAGCTGCCCCACGGCATGCCCAGCTGCCCCACGGCACCCCCAGCTGCCCCCCAGCTGCCCCCCAGCTGCCCCCCAGCACGCCCAGCTGCCCCACGGCACCCCATAGCTGCTCCATAACACACACAGCCTCCCCACAGCTGCCCCTGCCCCCCTTTTGCCCCCCAGCCCCCCAAATCCCCCCAACCCCCCTCATCTCCCCCCGCCCCCCGATCCCCCCTGACCCCCATCCCCCCCCAGGACGGGCGCCGCCGGCGGAAGCTGCTCCTGGCCCAGCTGCGGGTGCTGCGCCTCCTCCTGCGGGGGCTGGGCCGCCCGGGGCCCCCCGGCCCCCCCGCGCCGCGTCAGTGCCCCCCGAGACCCCACCCCTGGGGCCCCCCATCCCCTCCCCCCATCCCCTCCCCCCCAAATACCCCCCCACCCCGGGGACCCCCAATCCCCCCCAATCCCCCCACCCCCATCCCCTCCCCCCACCCCCCTGGGGTCCCCCCAAATTTCTGCCCCCCCCAATACCTGGGGGCCCCCCCCCACCCCCCCCCCCCATCGAAGGGCGACCCCTGCTGGGCGGGAGGACTGGGGGAGCCAAGGGGGGGGCCTGGGGGCGGGGTCCTGGGGTGGGCGTGGCCTGGGTGGGTGGGGCTCGGGGGGCGGGGTCAGGTTGGGTGGGCGCCCCCTGCTGGGTGGGAGGACTGGGGGAGTCAAGGGGGGTGGGCGGGGCTTTGGGGTGGGTGTGGCAGGCGTGGGCGTGGGCTCGGGTGTGGGCGGGGCCTGGGTGGATTGGGGGCCCCTCCCACCCCATTGAAGGGCGCCCCCTGCTGGGCGGGGGGGGGCTGTGGGTGGCTGGTGGCCGGGTGGGCGGGGCCGGGGCGGGGCGGGTGACGCCGGTCCCCCCCCGCAGGCGCGGCGGAGGCGCGGGGGCGGGGGGGGGGGCTGAAGGGGGGGTACGGGGGGGCGGGGGGCGCCCGGGGGGGGGCCCTGCCCCCCGCCCTCGCCCAGCGGGGGAGGGGCCGGCGCCTGCTGGGGGGGCTGCGGGGGGCCCTGGGCGCCCGCCTGCGCCAGGTATGGGGGGGCACGGGGGCTGGGGGGGCCCTGGGGGCTGCGGGGGGCCCATGGAGGCTGCGGGGGGCCCATGGGGGCTGGGGGGGCCCATGGGGGCTGGGGGGGCCCTGGGCGCCTGCCTGCGCCAGGTACTGGGGGGGCCCATGGGGGCTGGGGGGGCCCTGGGGGCTGGGGGGGCCCATGGAGGCTGCGGGGGGCCCATGGGGGCTGGGGGGCCCTGGGCGCCTGCCTGTGCCAGGTACGGGGGGGCACAGGGGCTGGGGGGCCCATGGAGGCTGGGGGGGGCCCATGGGGGCTGGGGGGCCCTGGGCGCCTGCCTGCACCAGGTACGGGGGGCCCATGGGGGCTGGGGGGCCCTGGGGGCTGGGGGGGCCCATGGGGGCTGGGGGGGGCTATGGGGGCTGCGGGGGCCCTGGGCGCCCGCCTGTGCCAGGTACGGGGGGCACGGGGGCTGGGGGGGCACGGGGAGGCTGCGGGGGCCCTGGGTGCTGGGGGGCTTTGGGAGGGGAGATATGGGTGCTGGGGGGTCCCATGGGTGCTCCCCCCCCCCCCCCCCAGAAAGCAGAACTGGAGGCGAAGGTGCGTGAGGCCACGGAGAGACGGGACGAGGTGAGGGACCCCCCCCACCCTGACCCCCCTCCCCCCTCCCCCCGCACCCATGGGTGCCCCCCCCCCCATTTCGGGGGCACCCAGGCTGTCGGGGCGCAGCTGCGGCGGCGGGCGGCCGAGCGGCGGGGGGTGCGGCGGGGCCGGCAGGAGGCGCTGCGGCGGCGGGAGCGGGCGGCCCAGAGGTGAGGGGGGACCCCGAAATTGGGGGGGGGCAGGGGCAGGTTTTGGGGGGAGACCCCCAGGTTTGGGGGGGCTCCCAGGGCTTTGGGCCCCCCCCCGACACGTGCCCCTCCCCCCCGTCAGGGCCGAGGCCGGGTGCCGCCTCTACGGGACGCTGGCGGGGGTGCGGGTGCTGCCCCCCGCCCCGGGGAGCCCCGCGCTGCAGCTGGAGCTGGGGCCCCCCCCGGGGCTCCCCGATTCCCTGCCGCCCCCGCGCCTGCGCCGCAGCCCCGGGGGGGGGCTCCGCCTCCTGGTGAGGGGCACTGGGGGGCACTGGGAGGGCTGGGGAGGGGGAGTTGGGGGGCTGGGGGGGCACTTGGGGGGCAGATGGGGGACGTGGACAGGAGTTGGGGGCTGGGGGGCAGATGGGGGGCAGTTGGGGGGCTGGGGGTACTTGGGGGGCAGATGGGGGGGGACTTGGGGGGCAGATGGGGGACCTGGAGAGGAGTTGGGGAGCAGATGGGGGGCACTTGGGGGCTGGGGGCACTTGGGGGGGACTTGGGGGGGTCTTGGGGGGCTGGGGGCACTTAGGGGGGACTTGGGGGGCACTTGGGGGGCTGGGGGCACTTGGGGAGCAGATGGGGGGGACTTGGGGGGCTGGGGGCACTTGGAGGGGGACTTGGAGGGCACTTGGGGGGCAGATGGGGGGGAGTTGGGGGGCACTTGGGGGGCTGGGGGCGGTTTCGGGGTGCCACCCCCACCCTTTGCCCCGCCCCCAGGGCCCCGCCCCCCCGCTGCCCCCCCCGCTGGGCCCGGGGCTGCTGGAGCTGCAGCGGCGCTGCTGGGACGGGCGCCCGCTCTGGGCCGAGGTGGAGGAGCTCCAGCGCAGGTGGGCGGGGCCGGGGCACCCAGTTGGCCACGGGGTCCCACCAGTTGACTATGGGGTGCCACCAGTTGGCCATGGGAGCTCCCAGTTGACCATCAAGATCCCACCAGTTGACCATGGGGTCCCACCAGTTGCCCATGGGAGCTCCCAGTTGACCACGGGGTCCCACCAGTTGACCCAGTTGGGTCCCAGTTGCCCCTGGGGGGGCCACCCATGGGACCCAGGCGCTCGGGTGACCCCCCCTCCCCCTCCCCCCCCCAGATTCGCCCTTGACTGGGAGCCGGAACTGGGGCGCGTGCGGGTGCTGGGGGGCACTGGGGGCTCCGAGAGCGTTTGGACGCTGGAGCTGGCCCCCGGCTACCCCCGGGCTGGGGGAGGGGTCCGCCTGCTGGCCCCCCCCGGGGGGGGCCCCCCCAAAACCGTGAGTGACTGGGGGGGGCACTGGGGCCACTGGGCGTGGGTTGGGGGGCACTTGGGGGGGTTGGGGGTCCCGGGGTACGGGGGGGGGGGGGGGCCCTGGGGGCAGGTTGGGGGGCACTAGGGGGGTCCGGGGGGCACTGGGGGGGTTGGGGGGGGCACTGGGGGGTTCCGGGGGGCACTGGAGGGGGTGGGGGTGGGGAGGGGGTGTCCTTCCCCTCCCCCCTCAGCTCGCCCCTCCCCCGCAGCCCCCCTCGGCCGCCCCCACCCTGAGGCAGTGGCTGGAGCTGCTGGCGGGGGCCCCCCGCAGGAGAGCGCCCCTCCCCCCCAGCAAACCAGTCCCCCCCCCCAATAAACCAGTTTCCCCCACAATAAACCAGTTTCTGCTCTCAGAAAAACAGTTTTCCTCCTCAGAAAACCAGTTCCCCCCCCAAACCAGTCGCCGTCCCCCCCCAAGAACCAAACTGGGAGCCCGAGCGTCCGGTTGCGGGAGGGAGGGGCTGTTTAATGGGGGCGGGGCTACGGGGGGGGGCGGGGGGCGGGGCCGGCGGGGGCGGTTGCGGTCGGGGTGCCGCAGGATGACGTAGACCTTGGGGGCGTAGAGGAGCCCCAGGGGGACGGAGGCCGAGAGGCTCATGGAGAGCGTCAGCGTCGCCGTCTGCACGTGCACCTGCGGCGGGCAGCGCTCGCACCGGGCTGGCACGGGGCTGGCACGGGGCTCGCACGGGGACTCACAGAAGGATTGGGATGAGGATTTGCACAAGGATTCGCACGAGGGCACACGGATTCGGCCGAGCATTCGCAGGAGGGCTCGCACGAGGATTCGCACAAGGATTCGCACGAGGGCTCGTCCAAGGATTCGCACAAAGGCTCACACGAGGGCTCGGATGAGGATTCGCACGAGGATTCACAGAAGGATTCGGATGAGGATTCACAAGTGTTTGCACAAGGATTCAGACGACGATTTGCACGAGGATTCACAGGAGGGCTCGCACGAGGATTTGCACGAGGGCTCACCCCAGGATTCGCATGAGGATTCACAGAAGGATTCGGATGAGGATTTGCACGAGGATTCGCACGAGGACACACGGATTCACACGAGGATTCACCCAAGGATTCGGACGAGCATTCACAGGAGGGCTCGCACGAGGATTTGCACGAGGGCTCGTCCAAGGATTCGCACAAAGGCTCACACGAGGGCTCGGATGAGGATTCGCACGAGGATTTGCACGAGGATTCACAGAAGGATTCAGATGAGGATTCACCAGTGTTTGCACAAGGATTCAGACAAGTGTTCGCACGAGGGCTCGCACGGGGATTTGCACGAGGATTCGCACGAGGGCTCACATGAGGAGCGACAGGAGGATTTGCACGAGGGGATGGGGGAGGGGTTGCCGGGGACCTGGGGTCCTCCCCCCCTCCCTCCTGGTCCCCCCCACCCCCCACCTCTTGGGTGCCCCTTCCCCCCCTTTGCTCCCCCCTCCCCCACACTCCCCTCCCTCCCCCCCCCCGGGTGCTCCCCTCCCCCCAGGTTCCCCCTGCCCCCTCCTGGCTCCCCTCTCCCCCCTCCTGGGTGCTCCCCTCCCCCCAGGTCCCCCATCCCCCCCCCCCCCCCCGGGTGCTCCCCTCCTGGCTCCCCCGTCCCCCTTCCTGGGTGCCCCCCTCCCCCCTTCCTGGGCTCCCCCCTCCCCCTCCTGGGCGCTTCCCTCCCCCCCCCCGACTCCCCCTTCCCCCCTCCCCCCCGGGTGCTCCCCTCCCCCCCCTCACCCTCTCGGCCGAGCGGGCGGCGCCGAAGAAGATGGGGCCGAAGGCCAGCCAGACGACGCAGGTGGTGTACATGGCGAAGCCGATGGGCTTGGCCTCGTTGAAGGCCTCGGGGACGCCCCGGGCCTTGACGGCGTAGAGGGTGCAGGTCAGCATGAGCAGCAGGGCGTAGGCCAGGCAGGCCAGCGTGCCCCCCTCCGCCATGTCGCAGCGCAGCACCCCGCGGGCCTCCTCGGGGTCGGGGGTGCGCCCCAGCTCGTAGTCGACCAAGGCGTGGGGCGGGCGGAGGAGGAGCCAGGCGGCGGCGGCCAGGAGCTGGAGGCCGCTGAGGCCGAAGGTGATGAGGAGCTGGGAGGTGGGGCTGATGAAGCGGGGGGGGGTGACCGAGCGGTTGCCTGCGGGGGAGGGGGGTGAGGGGGCGGCCGGGCCCCGTCCCTCCCCCCCCCGTGACTCCCCCCACGTGAGGGCACCGTGGACGCGGCCGGGCCCGGCGACGCTGGGACCCCCTCCCCCGTCCCTCCCTGGCCTCCCGGGGCCTCCAGAGCCCCCGCTCCCCCCATAACTCCCCCCCCCCCCCGAGGACACCGCCACCGCGGTCGGGCCCGGCGACGGACGCGGCGCAGGCGGGACCCCGTCCCGCGTCCCCCTCACCCTGCTCGAAGATCCGGTAGATGCGGTTGGTCTTGGTGAGGAGCGCGGCGTAGGTGAGGGTCATCCCCGACCCCAGGAAGAGGCGGCGAAGGGCGCAGATGCCGCCGCCGGGTTCGGCCACCATGATGAAAGTGATGGCGTAGACCAAAGCGATGCCGACCAATAGGACGTAACTCAGCTCCCGCCCCGAGGCCTTGACGATGGGCGTGTCGTGGTGCCGAACGAAGGTGACCAGGACGAAAGCGGTGGCCGCCAGGCCCAAAGCGGCGACGGCCAAGGGGCCGGCGGCCATGGGGTCGGCCCAGCGGAGGCGCAGGACGGGGGTGGGGCGGCAGGCGGTGCGGTTGGGGGTGGGGCGGAGGTGGGGGGGGCAGGGCAGGCAGGTGAGGGGGTCGGCGCGGTAGCGGTAGCCGGCGCAGAGCTCGCAGTGCCAGCAGCAGGGGACGCCTTTCACCGGCTTCATCCGCTCGCCGGGGCCGCAGGGGAGGCTGCAGACGGAGGGGGGAGGGGCGGCGGCGCCGGGACCCCACTCCATCGCCTCGGCCTAGTGGGGGAGAGCTCCCAGTTGGCCAAGAGGGCACCCAGTTGGCCATGGAGATCCCACCAGTTGGCCATGGGGGCACCCCGTTGACCATGAAGGTCCACCAGTTGGCCATGGGGTCCCACCAGTTGGCCATGGGGGTCCCAGTTGGCCATGGGGTCCCACCAGTTGGCCATGGGGGCACCCCGTTGACCATGAAGGTCCACCAGTTGGCCATAGGGTCCCACCAGTTGACCGTGGGGCCACCCAGTTGGCCATGGGGGCACCCAGTTGGCCATGGGGTCCCACCAGTTGGCCATGGGGGTCCCAGTTGGCCATGGGGTCCCACCAGTTGACTGTGGGGCGACCCAGTTGGCCATGGGGGCACCCAGTTGGCCATGGGGTCCCACCAGTTGGCCATGGGGGTCCCAGTTGGCCATGGGGTCCCACCAGTTGACCGTGGGGCCACCCAGTTGGCCATGGGGGCACCCAGTTGACCATGAAGGTCCACCAGTTGGCCATGGGGTCCCACCAGTTGACCGTGGGGCCACCCAGTTGGCCATGGGGGCACCCAGTTGACCATGAAGGTCCACCAGTTGGCCATGGGGTCCCACCAGTTGACCGTGGGGCCACCCAGTTGGCCATGGGGGCACCCAGTTGACCATGAAGGTCCACCAGTTGGCCATGGGGTCCCACCAGTTGCCCACGAAGGCCCCCCCAGTCGCCCCTGGTTGCTCCCAGTTGCCCCGATCCCCCCCCCAAGTTGCCGGGGGGGACACCCCCACTCCCCCATGGCCCCGCCCACGGCCCCGCCCATGGCCCCGCCCATGGCACCCACCCGCAGGCGCAGCCCCCGCGCCCACTGCCCCACGGCCCGGTAGGCGCCGCTGCCGTTGCCGCCCTGGAACTGGAAGATGTCGTAGCGCCCCGGCGCGTCCCCGTTCTCGTTGAAGCTCACCGGCGTCCCCGCGCTGCCTGCCCACCAGTCCAAACCCGTCCAAACCAGTCCCGACCCCCACAAACCAGTAGAAACCAGTAACACCCCCGGCACCGCGCAGTAATGCCCACCACCCCCCCCAGCACCGGCATCCCCCCGCTATAGGGCAAACCAGTGCTCCCAGTATAGCCCAGTATGGCCCCGGGATGGCCCAGTGACTCCTAGTAAGGTTCGGTGCCCCTTCCCAGTACTCCCAGTAAGGCCCAGTGCCCCCCAGCGCCCAGAAACTCCCATCAGCCCCCCTCCCTTCACCTCCCAGTGCCTCCCAGTATAACCCAGTATGCTCTCCAGTCCCTCCCAGTGCCTCCCAGTCCCTCCCGGTATATCCCATTATGCTCTCCAGTCCCTCCCAGTGCCTCCCAGTATACCCCAGTACGCTCTCCAGTCCCTCCCAGTGCCCCACAGCCCCCTCCCAGTGCTTCCCAGTGCCTCCCAGTCCCCCCCAGTATGCTCTCAGTGCCCCCAGTACCGTTGAAGGCGACGCGGCGGATGTGGGCGAGGAGGCGGCGCCCGTCGGGGGGGTCCATGCGGGCGCAGAGGCGGCCGCCGGGGCAGGCCTCCCCCAGGAGGGCGTGGAGGCCGTGGGCCATGGCCAGCACCGCGTCGATGACGAACTGCACCTTCCCCTCCTGCTCGTAGGGCGAGTCCCGGCCAATCCGCTCGCGGCCTGCCCCACACGTGGGGGTCAGCCACCCGCGGCCGCCCCACAGCTTGGGGGGCGCCCGGGGGCACCCATTGTGTAGGGAAGGGGGCACCTGGGGGTGAAGGGGTGGCGGGGGAGGGGGCTCCGTGGGGTAGGGAAGGGCTGGGTGGGAGGGCTCTGCCCCACACGTGGGGGTCAGCCACCCGCGGCAGCCCCACAGCTATGGGGTGGGCACCCGGGGGGCCCCACATATAGGGGTCAGGCACCTATGGGTGCCCCACACGTGGGGGTCAGCACAGGCTGCCCCACATCACAGCCACTCACAGCCATGGGGCAGAGCCAGGCGCCGTGGGGCGGCCGTGGGGCGCTATGGGGCAGCCGAGGGTGCTATGGGGCAGAGCCAGGGGCGCTATGGGGCACGCCGTGCGGTGCTATGGGGCAGAAGGGGGTTACCTGTGCACTTGCGGACGGGGGTGCCGGGGCCGCCGTGGGGCTCGCCGTGGGGCTCGCTGTGGGGCAGGCGGCAGTTGAAGTCGTCCTCCCAGAACTCGTGGAACCAGAGGTTGCGACGGTTGTTCTCCAGCGAGCGGGAGGTGAAGTACTCGTCGAAGCCTGGGTGGGGGGCACCCCATAGCGCCGTGGGGCACCCCATAGCGCCGTGGGGCTGCCCCATAGCCAGCTGAGGCCGGAAGGTGACGGGTCCCTCCCCGCCCACCCACTTGGGGCTGGGTGAGACCCCCCCAGGGTGCCGTGGGGCCGGCCGTGGGGCTGCCCCATAGCGCCGTGGGGCGCCCCATAGCGCCCGCACTCACCGGGGACGGAGGCGCGCTTGGGGAGGATGGTGATGGCTCCGCGGGCGGCCTCCTCCAGGCCCTGCACGGGCGCCATCTTGGCGCCCCAGCTGTCGGAGCCCACCCAGGAGAAGTGACCCGAGAGGTTGGCGCGGGCGGCCGCCTCCAGCACCCGCCTGCGGGGAGAGGGGTTACTGGGAGCACTGGGAGAGGAGGGGGGGTTACTGGGAGGGACTGGGGGGGACTGGGAGGGACTGGGAGACACTGGAGGGGGGGACTGGGGGGACTGGGAGGGACTGGGAGGGGAGGGGGGTTACTGGGAGCACTGGGAGGGACTGGGAGGGGGGGTTACTGGGAGGGACTGGGGGGGTTACTGGGAGCACTGGGAGGGACTGGGAGGGGAGAGGGCGGTTACTGGGAGGGACTGGAGGGGTTACTGGGAGCACTGGGAGGGGTTACTGGGAGGGATTGGGGGGGACTGGGAGGGACTGGAGGGGGGACGGGGAGGGACTGGGGGGGTTACGGGGAGGGACTGGGGGGGTTACTGGGAGCACTGGGAGGGACTGGGATGCACTGGGGGGCTACAATACAGGTTTCTACTTGGAGGCTATTGGTCTATACTGGGCCTCGGTGGTCTATACTGGTCTGCACTGGGGGTTACTGGTCACTTGTTTGATGTCACCCATGCTGGTGAAGCCGCTATGGGCCATGCTGGTGGCGCTGGGGGGGGTTACTGGGCCAGTTCGTGGTCTATACTGGTCTGTACGGGTCTATACTGGTTTATACTGGTCTATACTGGCCTGTACTGGGGGTTACTGGTCACTTGTTTGGTGTCACCCATGCTGGTGAAGCCACTACAGGTTGCGCTGGGATCGCTGTGGGGGGGTTCCTGGGCCAGTTCGTGGTCTATACTGGTCTGTACTGGTCTGTACTGGTCTGTACTGGTCTGTACTGGTCTCACCGGATGTCGTCCTCGTTGGCGAAGAGGACGACGCCGCGGGCGGTCGACGTCTCCATCAGGCGCCCAATCACCTTGGTGAACTCCCCCGGGCGCGGCTCCCGCGGGATCTTGATGGACTGGGCGATGCACAGGCCCCCTGCACCAGTACAAACCAGTACAAACCAGTACAAACCAGTACAAGCCAGTACAAGCCAGTACAAGCCAGTACAAGCCAGTATAAACCAGGACCGCCCCTCCCCCCCGAGACCCCAGTTATGCGCCAGATGGCAACACCATCCCCACACCTTGCAGAGCCCTCCCAGTATATCCCAGTGCCTCCCAGTATATCCCAGTGCCTCCCAGTATGGCCCGGTGCCCCTCCCAGTATGGCCCAGTCCCCTACTGGTCTCAGGAAGGTGTCCCACTGGTTTCCATCAAAGGTGAGGGTGGAGCCCACCCTCCCAGTGCTCCCAGCATGGCCCAGTGCCCCCTCCCAGTGCTCCCAGTATACCCCAGTGCCCTTCCCAGTACAACCCAGTCCCTTACTGGTCTCGGACGAAGGCGTCACCACCTCTCCCACTGGAGTTTCCCTTCAAGACCAGAGTGGATCCCTCCCTCCCAGTGCCTTCCAGTGCCTCCCAGTACATCCCAGTGCCCCTCCTAGTGCTCCCAGTGCCTCTGCCAGTGCTCCCAGTGCCTCCCAGTATATCCCAGTCCCTTAAAGGTCTCATCCAAAGCCATCACCCCCTCTCCCACTCCCTTTACCACGATGCATGAGGTTGGATCCCTCCCTCCCAGTGCCTCCCAGTGCCTCCCAGTGCCCCCTAGTCCCTCCCGATACATCCTAGTGCCCCTGCCAGTGCTCCCAGTCCAACCCAGTCCCTTACTGGTCTCAGAGAAAGCTATTACCCTCTCTCCCACTCCCTTTACCACGACGCATGAGGCTGGATCCCTGCCTTCCAGTGCCTCCCAGTGCCTCCCAGTATATCCCAGTGCCTCTCCCAGTGTTCCCAGTACCTCCCAGTCGCTCCCAGTGCCTCCCAGTCCAACCCAGTCCCTTACTGGTCTCATCCAAAGCCATCACCCCCTCTCCCACTTCCTGTACCATGACGTATGAGGCTGGATCCCTGCCTCCCAGTGCCTCCCAGCGCCTCCCGGCGCCTCCCAGTGCCTCCCAGCGCCTCTCCCAGCGCCTCCCAGCGCCTCCCAGCGCCTCTCCCAGCGCCTCCCAGTGCCTCCCAGCGCCTCCCAGCGCCTCTCCCAGCGCCTCTCCCAGCGCCTCTCCCAGCGCCTCCCAGCGCCTCCCAGCGCCTCTCCCAGCGCCTCCCAGCGCCTCCCAGCGCCTCTCCCAGCGCCTCCCAGTGCCTCCCAGTGCCTCCCAGCGCCTCTCCCAGCGCCTCCCAGTGCCTCCCAGCGCCTCCCAGCGCCTCTCCCAGCGCCTCCCAGCGCCTCTCCCAGCGCCTCTCCCAGCGCCTCCCAGCGCCTCCCAGCGCCTCTCCCAGCGCCTCCCAGTGCCTCCCAGCGCCTCCCAGCGCCTCTCCCAGCGCCTCCCAGCGCCTCCCAGCGCCTCTCCCAGCGCCTCCCAGCGCCTCCCAGCGCCTCTCCCAGCGCCTCCCAGTGCCTCCCAGTGCCTCCCAGCGCCTCTCCCAGCGCCTCCCAGCGCCTCCCAGCGCCTCTCCCAGCGCCTCCCAGTGCCTCCCAGCGCCTCCCAGCGCCTCTCCCAGCGCCTCCCAGCGCCTCCCAGTGCCTCCCAGCGCCTCCCAGCGCCTCCCAGCGCCTCCCAGTGCCTCCCAGCGCCTCCCAGCGCCTCTCCCAGCGCCTCCCAGCGCCTCCCAGTGCCTCCCAGCGCCTCCCAGCGCCTCTCCCAGCGCCTCCCAGCGCCTCCCAGCGCCTCTCCCAGCGCCTCCCAGTGCCTCCCAGTGCCTCCCAGCGCCTCTCCCAGCGCCTCCCAGCGCCTCCCAGCGCCTCTCCCAGCGCCTCCCAGCGCCTCCCAGCGCCTCTCCCAGCGCCTCCCAGTGCCTCCCAGCGCCTCCCAGCGCCTCTCCCAGCGCCTCCCAGCGCCTCTCCCAGCGCCTCCCAGCGCCTCTCCCAGCGCCTCCCAGCGCCTCCCAGCGCCTCCCAGCGCCTCACCGGCCTCCCGGGAGCTCTGGACGAAGGCCTCGACGCCGCTCTCGCCGTAGTTGCCCTCGGAGGCGAGGGTGGAGACGTAGCTCCAGCCCAGGGCCCGCACCACGTCCACCATCGCCTGCGCCTGGTAGGAGTCGGGGGGCACCACCCGCGAGAAGAACTCGTAGCGCCCGGGGTCGCTCAGCTCCGGCGCCGTCGAGGCGTAGCTGATCTGCGGGATCTGGGGACAGGGGACACGTCAGGGGACATCGGGGGACACGGGGACGTTGGGGACATCGGGGCGGGGGGCGTCCGGGCCCCCCCGTGTCCCTAATCCCCCCTAATCCCCCGGGGCCATTTGCTGCTGCCCCAGGGCCTTGTGGGTAACGGGGGGGGGGAAGGTTCTGGAAGGGGACCCAGGCGGGGGAGGGGCCCTGCCCCCCGTCCCCAACGTCCCCAACATCCCCCAGGGTCCCCACGTCCCCCCCCAACACCCATGGGGCATCGGCCACCGGAGGGGGGGGGGAGGTGGCCACAGGTCCCCCCATGGCCCCAACGTCCCCAGGGTCCCCGATGTCCCCAAGGTCCCCAAGGCCCCACCCATGGCCAAGAGCCACAGGACGTTGGCCACCACGATGGAGCCGATGACGTCCCCGATGTCCCCAAGGTCCCCAAGGCCCCACCCGTGGCCAAGAGCCAGAGAACGCTGGCCCCCACGATGGAGCCAGCGATGTCCCCAAGGTCCCCAAGGTCCCCAAGGCCCCACCCGTGGCCAAGAGCCAGAGAACGCTGGCCCCCACAATGGAGCCAGCGATGTCCCCAAGGTCCCCAAGGCCCCACTCACGGCGAAGAGCCGCAGGACGTTGGCCACCATGATGGAGACGGAGCTGGCGGAGGCGCCGATGACGCCCACCAGGCGCTCGGGCGGGGCGCGGCGGGGGACGCTGCCGTCGGCGCAGCCCCCCTCCCCCTCCCCGGGGGGCAGGAGGCTGCGGACGAAGCCCAGGGCCTGCTCCAGGGCGTAGGTGTCCCGCGAGCAGGTGTCCAGGATCCGCGCCCCCAGGGTGACGTTGGGCAGCACCCGCGGGTCCCCGTTGACGCGGTCCAGGGCGTAGAGCATGGCCTCCAGGCGGTGGATCCCCTTCTCCTTCTTCAGGGGCCCGCAGGGGACCCCGGCGGGGCCGCGGGCGTGGACGGGGAAGAGCCCCCCCAGGGTGAGGTCGCCCTCCAGGCGGATGGCGTGGGGCTGGGTGGGGGCGGGCGGGGCCCGGGCCGCGCCCCAGAGGGCGCCCAGGGCCAGCAGGAGCCGCATGGCGGGGGAGGGGGTCCGATGGGGGGGACCCTATGGGGGGTGTCCGATGGGGGTGGCGCGATGGGGTGGGACCCTACGGGGTGGGGGGGCACCCTATGGCTGGGGGGCACCCTATGGGTGGGGACCCTGTGGGGTGGGGGGGCACCCCATGGGGGGAGACCCTGTGGGGGAGGCACCCTATGGAGTGGGCACCCTGTGGGGTGGGGGGACCCTATGGGGTATGAGGGGCACCCTTTGGGGTGTGGGGCACCCTACGAGGGGGCACCCTATGGGGTGGGGGGCACCCTGTGGGGTGGGGGGCACCCTATGGGCTATGGAGAGCACCCTATGGGGTGGGCGGACGCTACGAGGGGGCACCCTATGGGGTGGGGGGGGGACCCTATGGGGTGGGGGGCACCCTATGGGCTACGGAGAGCACCCTATGGGGTGGGGGCACCCTACGAGGGGGCACCCTATGGGGTGGGGGGGGACCCTATGGGGTGGGGGGCAGCCTACGGGCCACGGAGGGCACCCTATGGGGTGGGGGGACCCGAGGAGGGGGCACCCTATGGGGTGGGGGGCACCCTATGGGCTACGGAGAGCACCCTATGGGGTGGGGGGCACCCTATGGGGTGGGGGCACCCTGTGGGTGGGGGTCCCTGTCCCCTGTGGGTGGGGGGCCCCGCTCACCTGGGTCCCTGCAGCCGCCCGGGGCCCTCGGCGACGCCAGCGCAGGCGGGGGGGGGCTCCCCTCCCCCTCCCCTCCCCCACCCCCCAGCCGCGGGGGAGGAGCGGGCCCGGACGCCTGGGACCCCCCTCCCCCCCCCCCCCCCCGCGCTTGGCCGAACTCCCAGCCTCCCCCGGGGCCCCCCAATTAGCGGCAGCTGTTAATGGGGGGGGCCCTAACCCCTCCCCCCCCAGCGGATTAGGGGGGAGGGGATAATCCGGATGCTCGGCTGCTGCCGGGGGGGGGGGGGGGGGACACGACGACACGACGGGACATGGGGGGAGGGGACACTGGGGGGGGAGGGGACATGGGGGGGCTAAGGGGGCCTGGGGGGGCTATGGGGACATTTTGGGGGGGGCATGGGGACACTGGGGGGAGGGGACATTGGGGAACCCTGAGGGGACATTTGGGGGGGAGGGGACACTGGGTGGAGGGGACATTGGGGGGGATATTTGGGGGGGCCATGGGGACATTGGGGGGGCGATGGGGCATTGGAGGGCCCTGAGGGGACATTTTGGGGGTGAGGGGACATTTGGGGGGCTATGGGGACATTGGGGGGCCCTGAGGGGAGACTGGGGGGGCCCATGGGGCCATTGGGGGGCGTTTAAGGGGCCATTGAGGGGGTGAGGGGGCTATGGGGGACACTGGGGGGGTGGAGGGGACATTTTGGCGGGGCTGAGGGGACATTGGGGGGGCTAAGGGGACCCAGGGGGGTTTAAGGGGACATTTGGGGGCAATGGGGACATTTTGGGGGGGCTGAGGGGACATTGGGGCCCCCGGGGCTCTGAGGGGACCCGGGAGGGGCTGAGGGGACCCAGGGGGCTCGGAGGGGCCCCGGGGGCTCTGAGGGGACTGGGGGGCCCTGAGGGACCCGGGGGGCTCGGAGGGGCCCCGGGGGCTCGGAGGGGCCCGGGCCCAGCCCTGCCTGAGGCCGCGGAACCCGAGGAGCCGCCGCCGCCTCCGCCGCCCGTTAACGATCGTCGGCGACCGTTGAGGGCCGCCGCCGCCGCGCGCCTTTCCCGCCCAAGCGCTGCCGCGCGCTTCCCGCCGCCACGCCCCTCGGCCGCGTAACCTCGCCCATGACCACGCCCCCGCCCCGTAGCGACGCCCCAACCCCTGTAACCACGCCCCCAGCCCCGTAACCACGCCCCAACACATAACCACGCCCCCCCTTTCACGACAGCGCCCGCCCCCTCTCGGCGCCGCTTTGCGGCTTCTCTCATTTTACGACGGAGGCCGGCGGGGCTGACGGGGTGCGGAGCCTCGGGGGGGATTTGGGGGGGGCCCTGGGGGGGGGTTGGGGGGCAGGGGCGCCCTGGGGGGGGCGGGGGGGGCCTATGGGGGGGTGGGGGGGCCGGGGGGAGTTGGGGTGCAGGGGCACCCTATGGGAGTCGGGGGGGCCCTGTGGGGGTCTGGAGGGGTCCCTGGGGGGGTTAGGGGTGCGGGGGCACCCTATGGGGGGCTGAGGGGGGTTGGGGGTGCGGGGGCACCCTATGGGAGTCGGGGGGGCCCGGGGGGAATGGGGGGTCCCTTGCGGGGGGTTGGGGGTGCAGGGGCACCCTATGGGGGGCTGAGGGGGGGGTGCAGGGGGCCCCTATGGGGGTCGGGGGCGGTCTGGGGGGGTGTGGGGTGCGGGGGCACCCTATGGGAGTCGGGGGGCCCGGGGGGGGTTGGGGGTGCAGGGGCACCCTATGGGGGGCTGGGGGGCCCTGTGGGGGTCTGGGGGGGGGGTTGGGGTGCGGGGGCACCCTATGGGTGTCGGGGGGGCCCTGTGGGGGTCTGGGGGGGGGCCGGAGGGGGGTTGGGGTGCGGGGGCACCCTATGGGGGGCTGGGGGGGTGCAGGGGGCCCCTATGGGGGTCGGGGGCGGTCTGGGGGGGGTTGGGGTGCAGGGGCACCCTATGGGTGTCAGGGGGGCCCTATGGGGGTCTGGGGGGGGGGGGCCGGGGGGGGGTGGGGTGCGGGGGCACCCTATGGGAGTCGGGGGGCCCGGGGGGGTTGGGGGTGCAGGGGCACCCTATGGGGGGCTGGGGGGCCCTGTGGGGGTCTGGGGGGGTTGGGGTGCGGGGGCACCCTATGGGTGTCGGGGGGCCCTATGGGGGTCTGGAGGGGTCCCTGGGGGAGGGGTTGGGGGTGCAGGGGGACCCTATGGGGGGCTGGGGGGGGGTGCAGGGGGCCCCTATGGGGGTCGGGGGCGGTCTGGGGGGGGTTGGGGCGCAGGGGCACTCTCTGGGTGCCGGGGGTCCCTGGGGGGATTTTGGGGTGCCCCCCCCCCCGTTACCCCCCTCCCCCCCCCCCCGCAGCGATGGCGGCAGCCGAGCGGGACCCCCCGCGGGAGGGGGAGGGGGAGGCCGAAGGCTCCCCTCCCCCCGCGGCTGGGTGCCCCCCGAAGCGGGTGGTGCCGGGGGTGCTCTACCTCTCCTACCTCCCCCCGGGCTTCGGCCCCCGCCAGGCGCGGGCGCTGCTGGGGGCCCACGGGGAGCTGGGGCGCGTCTTCTTCCAGCCGCGGGGTGAGCACCCGTGGGTGGGGGTCAGGGTGCTGCTGGGGGGTCTGGGGGGGTCGGGGGGGGGTCAGGGTGCCCTATAGAGCCCCTATAGACCCGGGATGGGGGTCAGGGTGCCCCGCCGGGGAGCACCCATGGGGGGAGCACCCATGGGTGGGGGTCAGGGTGTTGCTAGGGGGTCTGGGGAGGGGTCAGGGGGGTCCTGGGGGTCCCAGGGGGATCAGGGTTGGGGGTCAGGGTGCCCTATAGAGCCCCTATAGGTGTGGGATGGGGGTTATGGCGCCCCACCGGGTAACACTGATGGGGGAGCACCCATGGGTGGGGGTCAGGGTGCTGCTGGGGGGTCCTGAGGGTCCTGGGGGGGTCAGGGGGGTCAGGGTGCCCTATAGAGCCCCTATAGACCCGGGAGGGGGGTCAGGGCACCCCGCCGGGTAGCGCCCCATGGCGGGCCGGGGCGGGGGAGGGGGCACTCAGCACCCATGGGTGCCCCCCCCCCCGCAGACGGACGGGTGAGGAAGAGGAGGCAGCGGCCGGGGGCGGGGGCCTTCGCCGAGGGCTGGGTGGAATTCCGGGACAAGCGGGCGGCCAAGCGCGCCGCCGCCCTCCTGCACGGCCGCCCCATGGCGCCCCGCCCCCGCAGCCCCTTCCGCCACCACTGCTGGAGCCTCAAGGTGGGGGAGGGGCCTGGGCCCTGGGGGGGGGGGGGGCGGGGGCCCTTGGGGGGGCCCCGTACGGCTTTTGACCCCGTGGAGTGGTGCTGGGGGGGGGGAGGGGCCCTTCCCGGCCCCCTGGGTGCCCTTTTGGGGGGAGGGACGGGTGCTGGGTGCCCTTTTGAGGGGTCCTGGGTGATTGGGAGCCATTTTGGGGGGTGAGGGGCGGGTGTTGGGTGCCCTTTGGGGGGAGGGGCGGGTGTTGGGTGCCCTTTGGGGGGTCCTGGGTGATTGGGAGCCATTTGGGGGGGGGGGGGGGGAGGGGCGGGTGTCGGGTGCCCTTTGGGGGGAGGGGCGGGTGTTGGGTGCCCTTTGGGGGGTCCTGGGTGATTGGGAGCCATTTGGGGGGGGGAGGGGCGGGTGTCGGGTGCCCTTTGGGGGGAGGGGCGGGGGGGCGGGTGCCCTTTGGGGTCCCCGTACGGCTTTCGACCCTGTGGAGTGGTGCTATGGTGACGGGAGGGGGAGGGGCCCTTCCCGGCCCCCTGGGTGCCCAGGTGGGGGGTGGGGCACCCCAAAAGCGGGGGGAGGGGCCGCCCCTCCCCCTTGGGTGCCCTCACCCGCCCCTCCCCCCCCCCAGTACCTCCCCGGCTTCCGCTGGCCGCACCTGAGCGAACGCCTCAGCTACGAGCGCCAGGTCCAAGGGCAGCGCCTGCGGGCCGAGGTGGCCCAGGCCAAACGGGAGGGGGGCTTCTTTGCTCGGCGCCCCCTCCCCCACCCCCCCCCCACCCCCTCGGAGGCCCCCGCCGCCCCTCCCCCCACCTGGGCCTTCGCCCAGCGCCCCACCGAGGAGGAGCTGTGGGGGCGCAAGCCCCGCCCCCCCCCCGCGGCCCCGCCCCGCCGCCTCCTGGCCAAGGTCTTTGGGGGGGCGGGGTGAGGGCGTGGCCCCGGCCCTGTTTGTATTCGCCGCGGTAAAGCCTTATTGGTTGGTTTGCGGGCGTTAATTTATTCGGCTCCTTCGGGGCGGGGCTTGGGGAGGGGGGTGCGTGGCCCCGCCCTCAGACGCGGGACCAATCGGGCGGCGGCTCCCGCGGGCCTTTGGGTTTCCCAATGCGGAAGTTGAAACCTGAGGGGGGGAGGGGGCGGGGTTAAAGGGGAGGGGGTGGGGCTTGGCCCTGCCCCGCCCTGCCCCGCCCTTGGGTGCTCACCGAGGCGGGAGGGGCCGCCGGCGTCGCCTTGGGGGGTTACGACCTCATAGGTGACATCAGCGCCTTGGGGGGAGGCTGGGGGGGGAGAGAGGCGGAGTCAGAGCTCCCTGGTCCCTATAGAGGCCACCCAGCCCCTATAGAGGCCATCCAGGCCCTATAGAACTCATCCTGCTCTATAGAACCCACCCAGCCCCTATAGAATCCATCCAGCCCCTATAGAGACCATGCAACCCCTATAGAGACCGTGCAGCCCCTATAGAACCCACCCAGCCCCTGTAGAGGCCATCCAGTCCCTATAGAACCCATCCAGTCCCTATAGAGGCCATCCAGCCCCCATAGGGGCCTATAGCGATCGCGTATTGCCCTTTGAGCGAGCGCCGTATGGATCCTATAGGGGCCAGAGCTGGCCGCAG
Source organism: Nipponia nippon (assembly GCF_047370975.1). Classification (NCBI taxonomy): domain Eukaryota; kingdom Metazoa; phylum Chordata; class Aves; order Pelecaniformes; family Threskiornithidae; genus Nipponia; species Nipponia nippon. The sequence continues at coordinate 3,893,381 of NW_028262353.1, forward strand.
GGTGGGGGGACGTCGCCTGATCCCTATAGGGAGCATATAGAGCCTATGGGGAGCGTATAGGCCCTATAGAGACCAGGAGAGCCCCATGGAGGGGGAGGGGGTGTTGCATGGATTCTATAGGGCTCAGGGGGAGCGTAGAGGTCTATAGGGAGCAGAGCGGGCTCATGGGGGGTGGAGAAAAGACCCTATAGGGTGCAGGGAGGGACTGTAAAGAATCTATAGGGTCTAGGGATGGGCAATGTGGGTCCTATAGGGGTTGGAATGGCGCCTATGGGGCTGGGGGAGGACCTATAGGGGCAGGGGTTGGGGTGGGTGGGGTCCTATGGATGCTATAGGGTCCAGAGGGGGGGGGTGTGGGTGTTATGGGGGTGGGAAGGGGCAGGGTGGGGCTGGGGGGGGACCTATAGGGGCAGGAGTTGGGGTGAGGGAGGGTCCTATGGATCCTATAGGGTCTGGGGGTGGGGGATGTGGGTCCCAGAGGGGTTGGAATGGCGCCTATGGGGCTGGGCAGGACCTATAGGGGCGGGGGGGTGTGTGTCCTATGGATGCTATAGGATCCAGGGATGGGCAATGTGGGTCCTATAGAGGTTGGAATGGGCACTATAGGGCTGGGGGGGCTGTATGTCCCCTATAGAGCCTGAGGAGGGAGCTATAGGGGCAGGGGTTGGGGTGAGGGGGTTCCTATGGATCCTATAGGGCCTGGGGGTGGGCGCTGTGGGTCCCAGAGGGGTTGAATGGCGCCTGTGGGGCTGGGCGGGACCTATAGGGGCGGGGGAGGGGGGGGGGCCCTATGGATGCTATAGGGGAGGGGCGGCCCCACCCCCTGCCCCCTCCCCCAACCACTCACCGGCCGGGGGGGGGGAGGGGCGCCGCACGGGGCTGCCGGGAAGGGGGGCGGTGCCTGGAGAGGCGTGGTCCTGCGTGGTGGGGGCGGTGCCTGGTCCGGAGGGGGCGTGGCCTCGCCCGGCAGCCCCGCCCCCCCATCGGGCCTTGTTGACCACGGCGTAGGTGACGTCCATGGGTGGGGGCGGGGCTCCGGCGGCCCGGCCACGCCCCTGGGGGGTGAGGGGAGGGGAAGGGAGGGGGAGGGGGCCCAGGCGTTGGGGCCCCCCCTCCCCCACAGCCCCGGGGTCCGGACTCACCTGGGGGGTGCGGGGGGAGGGGCAGCCTCCGCGGGTCCCCTATAGGCGCCTATAGGTGCGGGCGCCCCCCGGCCGCCGCCCGCCGCTCGCTTCCCCGTCCCCGGGGCAGGAAGTGCCGCCCCGCCCCCGCCCCGCCGCCGCGGGCCCTCCCCTACAGGCGCCTATGGCCCCTATAGGCCCCAGGGGACCTCCGGGGGGCCTATGGGACAGCCGGGGCCCCTATAGGCCCTATGGGGCATCTGGGGTCCCTATAGGACATCTTGGGGTTCATATAGGACATCTGGGGTCCCTATGGGACATCCTGGGGTCTCTATAGGCCCTATGGGACATCCTGGGGCCCCTATGGGACGTCCTGGGGTCCCTATAGGACATCTTGGGGTCCCTATGGGACATCCTGGGGTCCCTAGAGGCCCTATAGGACATCTGGGGCCCCTATGGGACATCCTGGCGTCCCTATGGGACATCTGGGGGCCCTATAGGACATCTTGGGGTCCCTATAGGATGTCCTGGGGTCTCTATAGGCCCTATGGGGCATCTGGGGTCCCTATAGGACATCTTGGGGTTCATATAGGACATCTGGGGCCCCTATGGGACATCCTGGCGTCCCTATGGGACATCTGGGGGCCCTATAGGACATCTTGGGGTCCCTATAGGATGTCCTGGGGTCTCTATAGGCCCTATAGGACATCTGGGGCCCCTATAGGACATCTTGGGGTTCCTATAGGATATCTGGGGGCCCCTATAGGCTCTATGGGACATCCTGGGGCCCCTATGGGGCATCTGGGGTTCCTATAGGACATCTTGGGGGCCCTATAGGACATCTGGGGCCCCTATAGGACATCAGGGGGGCCCTGTAGGCCCTATGGACATCCTGGGGCCCCTATGGGACATGTGGGGTCCCTATAGGATGGCCTGGGGTCCCTATAGGCCCGGCAGCACCCCTGGGGGGGTCCCTATAGACCCCACAGTGCCCTGGGGGTCCCCTATAGCCCCTCTTGGCTGGGCCCTAGAGCTCCTATAGGGCCCAGGAGGGTCCCTATGGCCCCTATAGTGCCTGGGGGTCCCTAGAGCACCTTTGGGGGGGGGGTCTTGTAGCCCCTATAGCACCCTGGCAGGTCCCTATAGCTCCTATAGCATCTTTGGGGGCTCTATAGACCCTCTAGAGCCCTTGTGGGGGGTCCCTGTAGCCCCTATAGAGCCTTTCGGGGGCCCTTACAGACCCTATAGGGCTCCGGGGGGCCCCCTACAGCCCCTCTCAGCTGGTTCCTATAGGGCCCAGGGGGGTCCCTGTGGCCCCATAGCACCCTGGGGGGTCCCTATAGCCCCTATAGGCTGGTCCCTACAGCTCCTATAGGGCCCAGGGCCCCCCTATAGCCTCTATAGGGCCCGGGGAGGGTCCCTATGGCCCCACAGCACCTTGGGGGGTCCCTATAGCTCCTATAGCCCCGCCTGGCTGGTCCCTACAGGGCCGAGGGGGGTCCCCTATAGCTCCTATAGGGCCCGGGGAGGGTCCCTATGGCCCCTATAGCCCCTCTCAGCTGGTCCCTACAGCTCCTATGGGGCCCAGGGGTCCCCTATAGCCTCTATAGGGCCCGGGGGGGTCCCCTATAGCCTCTATAGGGCCCGGGGGGGGTCCCTATGGCCCCTCTTGGCTGCTCCCTATAGGGCCCAGGGGGGTCTCCTGTAGCCTCCATAGGGTCCAGGGGGTCCCTATGGCCCCATAGGGGCGGGGGCGGGGCTAGAGAGGACGCGGGTGTCCGGGTCAGGCGGCGCTGAGCGTCCCGGTGCCCCGCCCCCCCGTGACGTCAGCAAGGGGCCGGTGACGTCGGGCGGCCGCGAGGGGACGTCGGGGGAGGGGGGCGAAGGGGGAACCCGCCGAAAGTGACGTCACGGTCCCGCCCCGCCCCGCGCTCTCTGATTGGCCGGCGTGAAAGCGGCCCCGGATTGGCAGGGGGGCGGTGCGGCGCGGTGACGTCATCGGGCGCGCGGCGCGGCGGCCCCCGGAAGCGGCGGCGGCGGCGGCGGCGGCAGGAGCGGGGCCGCGGGCGGGTGAGCGGGGGCGGGGCGAGGGCGGGGTCAGGGGCGGGGCCGGAGGCGGGGCCAGGGCGGGGCCGGGGCCGCGGCGGGGGAGGGGTCGGGGGGCGCGCGTGGCGGCAGGAGGGGGGATCCCGCAGGGGGGCGGGGCTTTGGTGCGAGGGGGCGGGGTTTAAGGAGGGGCGGGATTAAGCTGGCGTCGCGGAGGGCGTGGCTTATCACGGGGTGGAGGCGTGGCTTCGCGGTGGGGGCGGGGTTTAGCCGGGGTCGCCTCTAGGGGCGTGGCAGGGGCGGGGCTACACGGACTGGGGGCGGGGCTTAGCGGGCATCCCTGCATGTGGGCGTAGCTTGTGGGTGGGGGCGTGGTCAGCCACCCAGGGGCGTGGCCAGTGCGGAGCCCACCTGGGGTGTGGCTCGGGGGCGTGGCCAAATATGGGGGCGTGGCTACGTGGGAAAGCCACGCCCCCTCGGAGTGTTCGGGCGTGGCCGGAAGCCCCCCCATGACCCCGGGTCTGTCACAGGCAGCGGCCATGTCGTCCCCGGGGGGTCACCATGGCGACGGGGACGAGGTGCCGGCGGCGGCCATGTTGTCACCGCGTTGTCAGCGCGACGCCGAGGATGAGGTGAAGGCGGTGGCCATGTTGTCGCAGAGTCGTAACCGCGACAGCAACAATGAGGTGATGGCGGCCATGTTGTCGCAGACCTGTCACCGCGACGCCGAGGACAAGGTGCCGGCGGCGGCCATGTTGTCCCAGAGTTGTCACCGCGACACTGAGGATGAGGTGATGGCAGCAGCCATGTTGTCCCAGAGTTGTCACCGTGACGACAAGGATGAGGTGACAGCGGCGGCCGTGTTGTTGCAGAGTTGTCACCGCAACACTGAGGACGAGGTGACGGCGGCCATGTTGTCCCAGAGTTGTCACCGTGACACTGAGGACGAGGTGACGGCGGCGGCCATGTTGTCGCAGAGTTGCCACCGTGATGACAAGGATGAGGTGACGGCAGCCATGCTGTCACCGAGTTGTCACCGCGATGACAAGGATGAGGTGACAGCGGCGGCCATGTTGTCGCAGAGCCGTCACCGCGACGCCGAGGACGAGGTGACGGCGGCGGCCATGTTGTCGCAGAGTTGTCCCGGCAACGAGGAGACCGAGCCGGCGGCCCCGTCCTCCTCCGCTCGTCCCCAAAGCGCGGCGGCGGCGGCGGCCATGTCGTCCTCGGGTTGTCGCCCCAGCGAGGAGGAGGAGGAGGAGGCGGCGGTGACGACGGCGGCGGCCGTGGCGGCGGCAGGCTGGCGGCGCGGCGGCGAGGAGGACGTGACGGCGGCGGGGTGGCGGTGCCGGCGGAAGCACGTCTTCGTGCTGAGCGAGGCGGGGAAGCCCATCTACTCCCGGCACGGCAACGAGGAGGCGCTGGCGGCCACCATGGGCGTCATGATGGCCCTCGTCTCCTTCATCCAGAGCGGCGGGAACGCCATCCGCGCCATCTGCTCCGGTAGGGGAACCCCCCCACGCTCTCCCCCGTCACCACCGGGTACCCCCGCGCTCGCACAGCCTGAGGGGCGGCTACAGCCGCACTCGCCCCCCGCCCCCTGCAAAAGAACCCCCCCAGGGACGGCTGCACCCCGACCCCTGGGTACCCCGAAACTCGCACACCCCGACCCCTGGGTACCCCCACATTCGCACACCCCGACCCCCGGGTACCCCCACACTCGCACACCGTGACCCCCAGGTACCCTGATACTTGTACACCGTGACACCCAAGTACAGCTGCCCTCACGCCCCCTGTACACACAAACCAACCCCCCCCAGGGACAGCCGCACCCCGACCCTGGGTACCCCCACACCCACACCCCCTGACCCCCAGGTACAGCCACCCTCACACCCCCTGTACCCCCAAACCAACGCCCCCAGGGACGGCCACCCCCCAAAACAACCAGACACCCAAAACAACCACCCCCAGGTAAAAGCAAACCCCCAGAACAACCACCACTGGGTACAGCCGCTCCCCAAAACAACCACCCCCTCAAAACAACCACCCCTGGGTACAACCAAACCCCCAAAACAACCGCCCCCAGGTACAGCTGCACCCCCAAAACAACCAGAGCCCCAAAACAACCACCCCCGGGCACAGCCCCCCCCCCCCCCAACAACCACCCCTGGGTACAACCGCCCCCAAACAACCACCCCTGGGTACAACCGTCCCCCAAACAACCACCTCTGGGTACAACCGCCCCCCAAACCAACCCTCCACGGGTACCGCCACCCCCCGTCACCCTTCCGCTGTGTCCCCCCCCTCCCCCGCAGAGGACCGGACGCTGGTGTTCGAGCAGCGGGGGCCCTTGCTGCTGGTGTCGGTCTCCCGCACGCGACAGTCGGCGGCCCAGCTGCGGCGGGAGCTGACCTTCGTCCACGAGCAAATCCTCAGCCTCCTCACCCGCGGTGGCATCGCCCGCGTCTTCGCCCGCCGCCGCGGTTACGACCTCCGCCGGCTCCTCGCCGGCGCCGAAGCCGTCCTCGATCGCCTCCTCTCCGGCGCGGCGGCCGACGGTCGCCTGTTGTTGGGCGCCGCTCGTTGCCTACCCCTACCTGCTCCCCTCCGCCGAGCCGTATCGGCCGCTCTCCGCCGCGCCGCCGCCGCCGCCGTCCCCGCGCCGGCTTTGGCTCTGTTGGCGGCCGGCGGGCGGTTGGTGACGGCGGCGCGGCAGCGGGCTTTGGCGGAGGGCGGCCGGTTGTGCGCCAGCGACCTTCACCTCCTCCTCAACCTGTTGGGGAGCGGGGTGGGGGCGGGGGAGGTGTGGACCCCCATTTGCTTACCCCGCTTCAACCCCGACGGTTACTTCTACGCCTACGCGGCGACGCTGGGCGAGGAAGAGGACGATGGCGGCGGCGGCGGGGTGACGCTCATCCTGCTGTCAACGGAACGCGAGGGGTTCTACGCGGCGGCCGGCTGCCGGCGGCGCTTGGAGGAGACGTTGCGGGCGCAGGGGTGGTTGGGGGAGCTGGGGGCGGCGGTGCGGGGCGGGGCAGGGTACGGCCCCGCCCGCCCCGGCGCCCCCGAGCTCCGCCATTTTCTCTACAAACCCTTGGAGGGGCCGGAGGAGATGCAGCAGCTGCCGCAGTTTACGAGGTAACGGGGGCGGGGGACCCCCGACGTTGGGGCGGGGCGGGGGCGTCACCCGTTGCATGCCTGACGCCCGCGTCCCCGGGTTCAGCCCCGAGCTGGAGGACCCCTACACCAGCGAGGAGGAGCAACACCGCCTCTTCGACCTGTACCACTACCTGCACAGCCGCGTGCACAGCCCCCACCGGCCCCTGCGCCTCCTCTACCACGTGGCCGAGAAGGAGACGCTCTTGGCCTGGGTGAGTCAGGGTGGGGGAAGGAGCCGTCAGTAGGTTCCAGAGTTAACAGGGGTGCTGGCTGGCAGGGTTATCAATAGATTCCAGGGTTAACGGGGAGTGCTCTCTCATAGCTCTGTCAGTAGGTTCCAGGGTTAACGGGGGTGCTCGCTCATGGCTCTGTCGGTAGGTTCCAGAGTTAACGGGGGTGCTGGCTGGCAGTGCCATCAGTAGGTTCCAGAGTTAACGGGGGTGCCAGCTGGCACTGTCAGTAGGTTCCAGAGTTAACGGGCGTGCTCTCCAGCAGCACCATCAGTGGGTCCCAGAGTTAACAGGGGCGCTCACTTGCGGTGCGCTCAGTAGGTTTCAGAGTTAACAGGGGCACTCACTGGGAGCACCACCACTTAATCAGGGTGCTTGCTGGTGATGCCATCAGTGGGTCCCAGAGTTAACGGGGATGCTCGCTGGCGACGCCATCAGTAGGGGCCAGAGTTAACAAGGGACTCTCCCTGGCCATGCTGTCAGTAGGGGCCAGAGTTAACAGGGGACTCTCGCTGGCGACGCCATCAGTAGGGGCCAGAGTTAACGGGGACGCTCACTGGCGACGCCTTCAGTAGGGGCCGGAGTTAACAGGGGACTCTCGCTGGCGACGCCATCAGTAGGGGACAGAGTTAATGGGGACGCTCACTGGTGACACCATCAGTAGGGGCCAGAGTTAACAGGGGACTCTCGCCGGTGATGCCATCAGTAGGTCCCAGAGTTAACGGGGACGCTCGTTGGCGACGCCGTCAGTAGGGCCCAGAGTTAACGGGGACGCTTGCTGGTGACGCCGTCAGTAGGGGCCAGAGTTAACGGGGGGGCCGGTTCCCTCCCCGGGCACAGGTGACGAGCAAGTTCGAGCTGTACGGCTGCTTCAGCCCGCTGGTGACGAAGGCGGGGGCCATCGGGGTCCTCACCAAGCTGCTGCGCTGGCTGAAGAAGGAGGAGGACTGGCTCTTCATCCGCTACCCGCCGCCATATTGCGCCGCCCCCGCCCGCCCCGAGGGGGCCGAGGCCGAGGGCTGAGCCCCCCTCGACCCCGCGGGGGGAATAAAACGCCGCCGCCGCCGCTGCCGGAGAAAAGAGTCCCCTGTGTTGGGGGGGGGGGGGCGGTGACGTCGTGCGGTGGTGATGTCATGGGGGGTGAGGTCACAGGGGGGTGAGGGCGGAGTGGGGGGAGAGGTGAGGGAGGGGGAGCAGAAAATGGAGGGGGAAGAGGTGACAGGAAAGGGGGGAAGAGGGGGGAAAATGGCGGGAAGAGGGGACAAAATGGGGGAGAAGGGAGAGAAAATGGGGGGAAGAGGGGACAGAAAATGGAGGGGGAAGAGGGGACAAAGAAGGAGGAAGAGGTGACAGAAAAGGGGGGAATTTGGGACGGAAAATGGAGGGGGAGAGGGGACAGAAAATGGCGGGAAGAGGGGAGAGAAAATGGTGGGAAGAAGGCAGATAAATGATGTGGAAGAGGTGGCAGAAAAAGGGGAAAGAGGGACAGAAAATGGAGGGAAAGGGGCAGAAAACGGGGGGAATAGGAGACGGAAAAGAGGGAAGAGGGGACACAAAATGGAGGGCAAAGAGGGGACAGAAAATGGAGGGAAAAGCTGACAGAAAAGGGGGGGAAGAGGGGACAGAAAATGGGGGAAGAAGGGAGAGAAAATGGTGGGAAGAGGGGACAGAAAATGGGGGGTGAAAAGGGGTGGAAGAGGTGACAAAAATGGAGGGGAGAGGGGACAGAAAATGGAGGAAACGAGAGTAAAGGGGGGGAAGAGGGACAAAATGGCGGGGAGAGGGGAGAGAAAAGAGGTGGAAGAGGTGACAGAAACGGGGAAGAGGGGACAGAAAATGGAGGGGGAAGAGGTGAGAGAGAAGAGGGGACACAAAATGGGGGGAAAAGGGGAGAAAAGTGAGGGAAAAGGGGACAGAAAATGGAGGGGGAAGAGGTGACAGAAAAGGGGGGAAGAGGGGACAGAAAATGGAGGAAACATGACAGAAAATGGGGGGAAGAGGGGACAAAATGGCGGGAAGAAGGGAGATAAAAAACATGGAAGAGGTGACAGAAAAAAGGGGGAAGAAGGGACAGAAAATGGAGGGAAAGGGACGGAAAACGGGGGGAATAGGAGGCGGAAAAGAGGGAAGAGGGGACACAAAATGGAGGAAAAGGGATGGAAAACGGGGGGAAGGGGGACAGAGAAGGAAAAAGGTGACAGAAAAAGGGCAAATTTGGGACAGAAAATGGAGGGGGAAGAGGGGACAGAAACGAGGGGGAAGGGGACAGAAAATAGGGGGAAGAAGGGAATGGAAAAGGGGGAAGGGGACAGAAAATGGAGGGTGAAAAGGGGTGGAAGAGGTGACAAATGGAGGGGAGAGGGGACAGAAAATGGAGGAAACGTGGCAGAAAAGGGGGAGAGGGGACAGAAAAGGGGGGAAGAGGGGACAAAATGGTGGGAAGAGGGGAGAGAAAATGGCGGGAAGAGGGGGGACAAAATGGAGGAGGAAGAGGGGCAGAAAATGGGGGAAGAGGGGACAGAAAATGGAGGAAACGTGGCAGAAAAGGGGGGAGAGGGGACAGAAAAGGGGGGAATTGGGGACAGAAAATGGAGGGGGAAGAGGTGACAGAAAAAGGGGGGGAGAGGGGGGAAAATGGCGGGAAGAGGGGCCAGGACGGGGGCCGAGGGCCAGCCCGCGGCCGCCATCGTCCCCGTGTCCCCTCAGGTGGCGGCGATGGCCGGTGCCCCCCGCGGTGAGGGCCGTGGCGGCGGCGGTGTCCCCGCGGGGGCGTCCCCGGCCCTGTCCCCCCGCCGTGTCCCCGAGGGGCCGCGGGTGCCACCCTGCGTCCCCCCGGCCGCCCCCCGGCCCCTCGGGGCGGCCCCGCGCCTGGAGGCGCTGCTGGGGAGGCTCCGCAGCCTGGACCGCGGTGAGCGCCCGGCCCCGTGTCCCCGTGTCCCCCCGTGTCCCCATGTCCCCAATGTCCCCCGTGTCTCCTGTGTCCCCAATGTCCCCCGTGTCCCTGATGTCCCCTGTGTCCCCATGTCCCCACGTCCCCCTGTGTCTCCCCGTGTCCCCATGTCCCCCCGTCCCCATGTCCCCCAATGTCCCCACATCCCCCTACTTCCCCCATCCCCCCATGTCCCCACGTCCCCCCACGTCCCCCCGCTTCCCCCCATCCCCATCTCCCTATGCCCATGTCCCCCAATGTCCCCTCACATCCCCACGTCCCCCCCACGTCCCTCCATGTCCCCCCATGTCCCCACATCCCTCTGTATCCCCCCATGTCCCCACGTCCCTCTGTATCCCCCCATGTCCCCATGTCCCCTGTGTCCCCATGTCCCCTGTGTCCCCCCATGTCCCCACATCCCCCCATGTCCCCATGTCCCCACATCCCCCCCATATCCCCATGTCCCCCTGCTTCCCCCCATCCCCATATCCTTATGCCCATGTCCCCCAATGTCCCCTCACGTCCCCATGTCCCCCTCACGTCCCCCCATGTCCCCATGTTCCCCCATGTCCCCCCATGTCCCCCGTGTCCCCATGTCCCCCTGTGTCCCCCCGTGTCTCCCCGTCCCCCCATGTCCCCACGTCCCGTTGTCCCCTCCTGTCCCCCCATGTCCCCATGTCCCCCCCGCCCCCCCCCCCCGCGCGTCAGGCCGCCGCGCGGGAGCTGGCGGAGGCTCAGGGCCACAGCGAGGGGCTGCGCCGCCACCTGGAGCAATGTGAGTCACCCCGGGGCACCCGGAGGGGACCCAGGGGACTGGCGGGGGCACCCAGGGGACGGGGGGGGCACCCAGGGGACGGGGGGGGAGCACCCAGGGGACCCGGGGTGACCCCCCGCGGCGCGGCCACCGCCCCCCGTCCCCGCAGTGGAGGAGCAGCAGGCGGCGCTGGAGGGGCTCTGGCAGCAGCAGGAGGGTGAGCCCCCCCCCCCCCCCAGCATGCCCCGGGGGCGCTCCCCCCTTCCCAGCATGCCCCGGGGCTTGGCCGGAGCTCCCAGCATGCCCCGGGGCCCTCCCCCCCTCCCCCGCAGAGGCGCGGCGGGTGGCACGGCGGCGCTGGGAGGAGGTGGAGGGCGAAGGTCAAAGGTGAGAGGGAGGGGGCCATGCCCTCCCGGTGACCCCTGAGCTCCCGGTGACCTTTGACCCTGACCTCCCGCTGACCTCTGACCTCCTTCTGACCTCTGACCTGGGGACACCGGAGCCCTCTGCTGACCTCTGAGCCCTGACCCCCAATCTCCTGGTGACCCCTGACCCCCAACGACCTCTGAGCACTGGTGACCTCTGACCCCTCCATGACACCTGCTGACCTCTGACCCCTGGTGACCCCCGCCCCTCTGGTGACCTCTGACCCCTGGTGACCCCAACTACTGGTGACCTCTGACCCCTGGTGACTGCTGAGCCCCTCGGTCACCCCTGACACCTGGTGACCACTACCCCCGGTGACCTCTCACCCCTGGTGACCCTGACTCCTGGTGACCTCTGACCCCCTCGGTGACCCCCTGCTGACCCCGGATCCCGGTGACCTCTCACCCCCAATGACCCCTGCCCCCAGTGACCCCTGTCCCCACCCCAGTAACCTTTGACCCCTCCAAGCCCCCCGACCCCTGCCCCGTGACCCCACCCCAACCTTTCCCTGTGACCCCTGACCCTGTGACCCTGACCCCTGACCCCGTGCCCCCCTGTTGACCCCTGACCCCGCAGGCGCCGGGGGCTCTGCCTGGGCCGCCAGCGGGACCTGGCGGGGGCGGGGCAGCAGCGGGGCCGCCTGCGTCACCTACGCCGCGGCCACAGGTGGGGTCAAAGCTCACGGGGGCGGGGTTCACATGACGGGGGGGGGTGTCACCCCGCCGCGCGTGACCTCACGCCGGGCCATGACCTCACGCAGGCAGGAGTTCTGGCAGCAGCTCGATGACATCACCGAGGAGCACAAGCGCCTGTGGGAAGCACACGTGAGCCCCCGGCCCCGCCCCCAGGCCCCGCCCCCAGGCCCTTGGCCCCGCCCCACACGCCTGGTCCCGCCCCCCAGGCACCAGCCCAGTTGGCGGCTGAACTGGTCAGACTGGAGGAGGCGCGGGAGAAGCTGCTGAGGCAGGGTGAGCCCCTGGCCACGCCCCCTTGGGGCATGGCCACGCCCACCGGACAGCTGGTCACGCCCCCTTGGGGGCCTGGCCACGCCCCCCCGTGGGGTGTGACAGGCCCCGCCCCCTCAGAGCACCACCTGCTGGAGGCGGAGCAGCAGCTGGGACCTGAAGCCCAGGTGGCCCTGTGAGTGGCAGGGGGCCTGGCCCTGCCCCCCATGCCTGGCCCCGCCCCCTGACCGCCTGGCTCCGCCCCCACGAGCACCTGGCCCCACCCCCAGATACCCAGCTCCTCCCCCCGGAACCCTGACTCTACCCCCAAGCACTTGGCTCCACCCCCGAATGCCTGGCTCTGCCCCCAGACACATGGCTCCACCCCCTGGATGCCTGGCCCTGCCCCCTGAGCAACCAGCTTCTCCCCTGGGTGCCTGGCTCCACCCTCTGAGTGTCTGGCTCCACCCCCTAGGCACCTGTTCCACCCCCTGAGTCCCTGGCCCCGCCCCCCGCACCTGGCCCCACCCCCAAGTGCCTGGGTCCCCTCCCCTCGACACCTGGCTTCACCCCCTGGATACTTGGCCCTGCCCCCTGAGCCCTGGCCCTGCCCCCTGAGCCCCTGGCTCCGCCCCTGAGCCCCTGGCCCCACCCCCCACGAGCGCCCATTCCCAGCAGGCGATTGGTGGAGCAGGCGGAGGAGGGGGTGCGGCAGCGCCTGGGGGCGGAGCTCAGCCGGCGGCTGGGCTGTCTGCGCCGCAGGGAGAGGTGGGTGCCCCGCCCCCGCTGGGCCTGGCCCCACCCACCCCTCGGTGGGCAGAGCCGCGTAGCGGCCCCGCCCACCCCCTGACCCCACCCACACCCCCTCAGGCTGGAGGAGGAGCTGGAGCAGCTGCAGCCCCCACGGCAGGGCTCCGCCCCCTGAGTGGGGGGGGGGCACCAGTGCCACCAGCGCCACCAGTGCCACCAGTGCCTCCCCCGTCCCCATGTCCCCATGGTCCCCACGTCCCCCCCGTGTCCCCCCCGTCCCCACGTCCCCAATGCCACCCAGTGTCCCCCGGCCCCTGATGTCCCCCCATCCCCCCGTCCCCAATGTCCCCATGTCCCCCTCAACCCCCCCATGTCCCCCCTGTCCCCCCGCCCCCCGTCCCCAACGTCCCCGTGTCCCCCCCGTCCCCCTGTCCCCTCATGTCCCCCCATGTCCCCCCTGTCCCCATGTCCCCCCCGTGTCCCCCCCCGTCCCCCCGTCCCCAATGTCACCCTGTCCCCATGTCCCCCCCGTGTCCCCCAATGTCCCCACGTCCCCCAATGTCCCCCTGTCCCCCACGTCCCCCGTCCCCCCCGATGTCCCCCTGTCCCCCCGATGTCCCCCAATGCCCCCCGGCCCCCAATAAACGCCCCCAACCCCCACCACCGCTCCCGTCTCTCTTTGCGGCTCCCACCCACGCCGTCCCTCCCCAACATGGCCGCCCCCGCTGCGCGCCGCCATTTTGAACCACCCTCCCCTCACAGCGCGCCGCCATTTTGAACCACCCCCCCCACACACACACTGCGCGCTGCCATTTTGAACCACCCCATTCACTGCGCGCCGCCATTTTGCACCGCCCCGCGCAGGCGCCGCCGCCGCCATTTTGGGGCGGAAGCGGAAGCTGGCCACGCCCTTTCCCCTTCCGGTCTCGGCGGGTCCGGTCAGGGCTCTTCCCTCGGGGCCAGCGGTCGCCACAGAGCGGCAATGGTGAGGGGGGGGCCGGGCCGCCGGGGCCTCCCCGGGCGCTTGGGGGCCTTCCCGGGGGGCCGGGCTCCGGGGGCCCCCCCGAGGCCCTGACGCCCCGTTCCCCCCCCTCAGGACAGCGAGTTCTCGGACGCGGAGGCGGGCCCGGGCGGGGAGGAGAACGCCCCGGTTTACTGCGTCTGCCGCAAGCCCGACATCAACTGCTTCATGATGTGAGTGGCCGGGCGGGGGCCGGGACCCCTGGGCCCCCCTCCCGGCTCCTGGGTCCCCTCCCTGGGCTCCTGGGTGCTCCCCGATGCCTGGGTGCCTCCTTATGGGGCTTCCCCGGGCTCCAGGGTCCCCCCCAGGCTCCTGGGTGCCCCTCCAGGGTCCTGGGTCCCCTTCCCAGACCTCTGGCTGCCCCGCAGCTCCTGGTGCCTCCTTATGGGGCTTCCTCGGACCCCTGGGTGCCCCTCGGTTCCTGAGTCCCTCCTGTGGGGCTTCCCTGAACCCATGGGTGGTCCCCCCGGGCTCCTGGGTCCCCTCCTGGGGCTTCTGGGTGCCCCCTGATTCCTGGGTGCCTCCTTATGGGGCTTCCCCCAACCCCTGGGTGCCCCCCTTGGACCCCTGGGTGCCCCTCAGTTCCTGGGTCCCTCCTTACAGGGCTTCCCCGGGCTCCTGGGTGCCCCCTCCGGGCTCCTGGTTCCCTTCCCGGGACCCCTGGGTGCCCCCCCTGGCTCCTGAGTCCCCCCAAATTCCTGGGTGCCTCCTTATGGAGCTTCCCCAGGACCCCTGGGTGCCCTCCCCCGGCTCCTAGGTGCCCCCCCAGGTGCCTGGGTGCCCCCCAGATTCCTGGGTGCCTCCTTATGGGGCTTCCCTGAACCCATGGGTGCCCCCCCCCGGGCTCCTGGGTCCCTTCCCCGGGCTCCTGGGTGCCCCCCTGGCCACTGGGTCCCTTCTGGGCGATTGGGGGGGGTCCCGGACGCCTGGGTCCCTTAGGGTGGGGGATGGGGTGGGGGCCTCCCGGAGGCCTGGGTGCCCCCCCCGGGGCTGAGGGTGCTCCCTTCCCCCGCAGCGGGTGCGACAACTGCAACGAGTGGTTCCACGGCGACTGCATCAACATCACCGAGAAGATGGCGAAGGCCATACGGGAGTGGTACTGCCTGCAGTGCCGGGGTGAGCCACCCCCTTCGGGGGGTCCCCAACGCCCGCGCCCCTTTTTGGGGGGCTCCTGGGCGCCTGCGCCCCTTTTTGGGGGGGTCCCAAATTCTTGGGCCCCTTTTTGGGGGGTCCTGGGCACCTGGATCCCTTTTGGGAGGGTCCTGGACTGCGGGGTCCCCCTGACTCCCTCCCCTCCCCCAGAGAAGGATCCCACCCTGGAAATCCGGTACCGGCACAAGAAATGGCGGGAAAAGGAACGGGAACACGAGAGCGTCAAGGCCCAGGAGCTGGCGTTGGAGCAGGGCCGAGCCGCTAAGGTGGCACCCAGGGGGGTCTGGGGGGCACCCAAGGGGTCTGGGGGGCACCCAAGGGGTCTGGGGTGCAGCCAAGGGGTCTGGGGGGGCACCCAGGGGGTCTGGGGGGGCACCCAGCAGTCTGGGGGGCAGCCAAGAGGTCTGGGGGGGACACCCAGGGGGTCTGGGGGGGGGCACCCAAGGGGTCTGGGGGGGGCACCCAAGGGGTCTGGGGGGGCACCCAGGGGGTCTGGGGGGGCACCCAGGGGGTCTGGGGGGGGCACCCAAGGGTCTGGGGGGGCACCCATGGGTGCACAGAGGCATTGGGGGTGGAACCGGCCGCCCGGATCCCCTCCCGGCCGCCTGCATCCCCCCCCGTTCCGTGCAGATCAAGCGGTCGGCCCGCATGTGCGGGGAGTGCGAGGCGTGCCGGCGCCCCGAGGACTGCGGGCAGTGCGACTTCTGCCGCGACATGAAGAAATTCGGGGGCCCCAACAAGATCCGCCAGAAGTGCCGCCTGCGGCAGTGCCAGCTGCGCGCCCGCGTGAGCCCCGGGGCCTTGGCGTGTGCTTGGTGTGGCCTTAGCGTGTGCTTGGTGTGGCCTTAGCCTGGGGCCAGGGAGTCCTTTATGTGGCCTTAGCGTGTGCTTGGCGTGGGGCTAGTGAATATTTTATGTGGCCTTAGCGTGTGCTTGGCATGGTCTTAGCGTGGGGCGAGGGAGTCCTTTATGTGGCCTTAGCGTGTGCTTGGCGTGGGGCTAGTGAATATTTTATGTGGCCTTAACGTGTGCTTGGTGTGGCCTTAGCGTGTGCTTGCTGTGGCCTTAGCATGGGGCTATGGAATCCTTTATGTGGCCATAGCATGTGCTTGGTGTGGTTTTAGCATGGGGCTAGGGAGTGCTCTACAGGGCCTTAGCATGTGCTTGGTGTGGGGCTAGTGAATATTTTATGTGGCCTTAGCGTGTGCATGGCGTGGTCTTAGTATGTGCTTGCTGTGGGCTTAGCGTGGGGCTAGGGAGTCCTTTACGTGGCCTTGGTATGTGCTTGGTGTGTGCTTGGCATGGCCTTGGCACGGCCTTAGTGTGGTGTTAGTGTGGCTTTAGCATGTGTTTGGCATGGCCTTAGCCTGGAGTGAGTGTTTCGTGTCCTTAGCGTGGCTGTAGCATGTCCTTAGCATGTTCTTGGCATGGCCTTTCTATGGCTTTAGGCTGCGCTTGACGTGGCCTTAGCATGGCCTTAGTGTGTGGCGTTAGCGTGTGCTTGGCGTGGCCTTAGCATGGGGTTACTGTTTTGTACGTCCTTAGTAGAGGTTTACTGTATCCTTGGTGTGGCCTTAGTGTGGCTTTAGTATGTACTTGGTGTGGCCTTGGCATGGCCTTGGCGTGGCCTTAGCGTGGGCTTAGCGTGTGCTTGGCATGGGCTTAGTGTGGAGGTGGGGAGTGCTTCACGTGTCCTTAGCGTGTCCTTGATGTGGGCTTACTGTGGCCTTAGCGTATGCTTGGCATGGCCTTAGCATGTTGTTTGGGTGGCTTTAGCATGTTAGCGTATTGCTAGCGTGGCTGTAGCGTGTTTAGTGTGTTGTGTTAGCATGGCCTTACCATGTGCTTGGCGTGTGCTTGGCGTGTCTTGCGCGTGCTTGGCGTGCTAGCGTGTCGTTAGCATTGTCACTGTGGCCTTGGCGTGTGGCTGGCGTGGCCTTAGCATGTGCTGAGCACGTTTGCATGCCCTCAGTGTGTCGTTAGTACGTGCTTCGCACGTTGTTAGCGTGGCCTTAGCGTGTGCTTCACGTGTTGGTAGCGTGGCCTTAATGGATGCGTAACGTGTCGTTAGCATGGCTTTAGTGTGTCCTTAGCGTGAGGTTGCTGGGGCTTTAGCATGTTAGCGTGGCCTGTGTGTGCTTAGCGTGTCCTTAGCACGCCATGAGCATGGCGTTAGCGCCTTTAGCGTGTTAGCACGGTAGCAGCATGTGCTTTGCATGTGGCTTGCGTGTTCTTAGCGTGTTAGCGTGCAGTTAGTGGGGCTTTAGCGTGTCCTTAGCATGTGGCGTGTCTGCTTTTGGTGTGTGCTTGGCGTGTGCGGGGGTTTGGGGGGTGGGGTGGCCCCAGTGTGTCCCCGCTGTGGCCCTGTCACCCTGTCTCGTGTCCCTGGCGTGTCCCTGCCGTGTTTCTGTGTCACCGTGTCCCCGTGTTCCTGGCGTGTCCCGGGTCCCCGTGTCGCGCTGTTCCTGTCCCTGCCGTCTCCTAAATCTCTCCCCATGTCCCCCACGTGTCCTCGTGTCCCCAGTGTGTCCCCGTGTCCCCATCCCATGTCCCCAATGTCCCCATGTCCTCCACGTGTTCCTGTGTCCCTGTCCCATGTCCCTGTGTCCCCGTCCTGTGTCCCCAATGTCCCCCACATGTCCCCAGTGTGTCCCTGTGTCCCCTCTTCTACGTCCCGAATGTGTCCCCGTGCCCCCGTCCCATGTCCCCAGTGTCCCACACACATCCCTGGGTCCCTGTCACGTGTCCCCGTCCCATGTCCCCAGTGTGTCCCTCTGTCCCCTGTTCTGTGTCCCCAATGTGTCCCCATGTCCCCATCCCATGTCCCCAATGTCCCCCCCGTGTCCCCGACGTGTCCCTGTGTCCCCTGTTCTACATCCCCAACGTGTCCCCCCGTCCCCAGCGTGTCCCCATCCCGTGTCCCCACGTCCCCGACGTGTCCCCATGTCCCTAACGTGTCCCTGTGTCCCCTGTTCTATGTCCCCAACGTGCCCCCCCGTCCCCGGCATGTCCCTGACGTGTCCCCATGTCCCTGACGCGTCCCCAACGCGTCCCTCTCCCCCCCAGGAGTCCTACAAGTACTTCCCCACCTCGGTGAGTCGCCTGCGTCCCCTTGGGGGGGGGTGGGGGGGTCCCCAGACGCCTGGGTCCCCCCTGGGTGGGGGTGGGGGGGTCCCAGAGCCTGGGTCCCCTCAGGGTCCAAGGGGGGGGGGGTGATGTCGGGTCCCCCCAACGCCTGGGTCCCTTCTGGGTGGGGGGGGGGGAGGTCGCAGACGCTTGGGTCCCCTTGGGTGGGGGTTGGGGGGCTCCCCAAGACGCCTGGGTCCCCTTTTGAGGGTGGGGGGTCCTCTTGGGGGGGAGGGGTTCTGGGTCCCCCGAACGCTTGGGGGTTGCAAGGGGGGGGTCCCATGGGTGCGGAGGGGCGGGGGCGCCGGCCGGCTGGGTGGGTGCTGACCCCCCCCCAGCTGGCGCGGGGGCGCGAGGGGGAGCTGGAGCTGCTGAAGGAGCAGCTGGGGGCGGCGGGGCCCCCCGAGAGCCTCTCGGACGAGGAGCTGCCGCTCGACCCCCGGCTCTACCAGGAGCTCTGCGCCGGCGCCTTCGACGAGCACGGGCTGGTGAGCACCCCAGAATCCCTCCCCCAGCACCCCAAAATCCTCCCCTCGCCCCCAGGGCTCTCAGGTTTGAGGTCAGGGACCCCACATCCCCCCCGAACGGCCCCAAAATGCCCCAAATTCTGGGTTGGGGGCACTAAATCCATTCAGAGTGGCCCCAAAATGGGCACTGGGGACCCCACATCCCCCCAGAACGACCCCAAAATGGGCGCTGGGGACCCCAAATCCCCCCAGAATGGCCCCAAAATGGGCGCTGGGGACCCCAAATCCCCCCAGAACGACCCCAAAATGGGCACTGGGGACCCCAAATCCCCCCAGAACGATCCCAAAATGCCCCAAATTCTGCGTTGGGGACCCTAAATCTATTCAGAGTGGCCCCAAAATGGGTGCGGGGGACCCCAAATTCCCCAGAATGGCCCCAAAATGCCCCAAATTCTGGGCTGGGGACCCTAAATCCCCCCAGCATTACCCCAAAATCCCCCAAAATGAACATCAGGGACCCCAAATCCCCGTAATTTCCCCTGGGGACCCCAAATCCCCCCAAAATCGCCCCAAAATGTCCCAAAATCAGTTCCGGGGACTCAGAATCGCCCCCACATCCCCCCAAAATGCCCCAAATTCAGTTCCAGGGACACAAATCCCCCCAGTCCCCCCCAAATCCCCCCAAATCCCCTAATTTCGGTTCTGGGGACCCCAAATCCCCCCAAATCCCCCCAAATCCTGGTCCCAGGACCCTCCAACCCCCCCCAACCCCCTCCCCGCTGGCGTGTTATTAGCATGTTGAGGCGTGTTTTCCGTGTGTTAGGGCGTTCGGCGGCTGGGGTTAGCGTGTCAGGGCTTGTTAACCGTGTCGAGCCATGTTCTTAGCGTGTCGGAGTCACACCGTAATGGCGCCAAGGTGTGGCTTTGCGCGTAGAGGCGTGTTTTTAGCGTGTAAAGATGTATTTCAAGTACACTAAGCCGTGGTTTTAGCCCAAAATGGGTGTTTTAAGCGCGTCGAGGCCTGTTTTAGCGTGTAAAGGCATATTTCAAGTGCCCCAGCCCGTGGTTTTGGCCCAGAAATGGGTGTTTAAAGCATGTTGAGGCGTGTTTTAGCGTGTAAAGACGTTTTCTGAGTGCCCCAAGCCGTGGTTTTAGCCCATAAATGGGCGTTTTAAGCGTGGCGAGGCGCGTTCTGGCGGTGCTGAGGCGTGTTCTTGGCGTGTCCCCGTGCAGCCGTGGCTCAGCGACCCCGAGGACGCCCCCTTCCTTGACCCCGTCCTGCGCAAGCGCGCCGTCAAGGTCAAGCACGTCAAGCGGCGGGAGAAGAAGTCGGACAAAAAGGTGGGGCCTGGGGGCCTACTGGGAGGCACTGGGAGCTACTGGGAGGGCTCCTGGGAGCTGCTGGTGGGGTTCTGGTGGCACTGGGAGCGACTGGGAGTCACTGGGAGGGCTCCTGGGAGCTCCTAGTGGGGTCTGGTGGGCACTGGGAGCTACTGGGAGTCATTAGGAGGGCTACTGGTGGGTTCTGGTGGTTACTGGGATGCCCTAGGGGTTATTGGGAGCTACTGGGATGCCCTGAAGCTTACTGGGAGGGCCACTGGGAGCTGCTGGTGGGGTTCTGGTGGGCACTGGGAGTCACTGGGAGGGCTACTGGGAGCTACTGGTGGGGTTCTGGTGGTTACTGGGATGCCCTAGGGGTTACTGGGAGCTACTGGGATGCCCTGAAGCTTACTGGCAGGGCTCCTGGGAGCTCTGGGTGAGCTCGTGGTGATCCCCGGGAGTCTTACTGGTGTGAACTGGGAGCTACTGGGGGTTACTGGGAGCTACTGGGAGGCCCTGAGGGTTGGTTACTGGGAGCCCCTGAGGGTTACTGGGAGGGCCATTGGGAGCTGCTGGGAGGGCTGCTGGGAGCTCTGAGTGAGCTTGTGGTGATCCCTGGAGGTCTTACTGGTGTGAATTGGGAGCTACTGGGGGTTACTAGGAACTACTGGGAGGCCCTGAGGGTTACTGGGAGGACTGTTGGGAGCTCTAGGTGAGCTCGTGGTGATTTGCTGGGGGTCTTACTGGGGGTTACTGGGAGCTACTGGGAAGCCCCGAGGGTTACTGGAAGGCCCCAGGGGTTACTGGGAGGGCCACTGGGAGCTACTGGGAGGGCTTTTGGGAGCTCTGGGTGAGCTCGTGGTGATTGCTGGGGGTCTTACTGGGGGTTACTGGGAGCTACTGGAAAGCCCCAAGGGTTACTGGGAAGCCCCGAGGGTTACTGGGAGGCCCCAGGGGTTACTGGGAGGGCCACTGGGAGCTGCCGGGAAGGCTCCTGGTGGGCTCTGTGGTGCCTTACTGGTGCAAACTGGTGCTTACTGGTTCTTACTGGTGGCGGCAGAAGGAGGAGCGCTACAAGCGGCACCGGCAGAAGCCGCGGCACCGGGAGCGCAGCCGGCACCCGGAGCGCCCCGACGCCCGCGACCCCGCCGGGCTGGGCCAGTGCCTGGGCCCCGGCTGCACCCGCCCCGCCCGGCCCCCCTCCAAGTACTGCAGCGAGGCCTGCGGCGTCAAGCTGGCCGCCAAGTGAGTACCGACCGGTACCGACCAGTACCGACCAGTACAAACCAGTAGAGGCCGCTAGGAAGGGGTATAGAGGGCGGTAGACCCCTCTGATGCCCTGGTCATCTGAGTACTGGAGGGAGGGTGGTGATGTCAAGCTGGCTGCCGAGTGAGTGTAGACCAGTATAGGCTAGTATAAACCGTTATAGACTGGTATAAATGAGTACGGACCAGTACAAACCAGTAGACACCACTAGGAAGTGGTATAGAGGGCAGTAGACCCCTCTGATGCCCCGGTCATCTGAATACTGGAGGAAGGGTGGTGGTGTCAAGCTGGCTGGTGAGTAAGTGTAGACCAGTAGAAACCAGTACAAACCAGTCTAGACCAGTAGAAACCAGTATAGACCAGTATAGGCTGCTAGGAAGTGGTATAGAGAGCAGTAGACCCCTCTGATGCCCCGGCCATCCAAGTACTGGAGGGAGCATGGTGGTGTCAAGCTGGCTGCCGAGTGAGTCTAGGCCAGTAGAAACCAGTCTAGGCCAGTAGAAACCAGTATAGACCAGTATAGGCCACTAGGAAGGGGTATAGAGGGCGGTAGACCCCTCTGATGCCCCGGTCATCCGAGTACCGGGGGGAGGGTGGTGGCATCAAGCTGGCTTCCGAGTGAGTGTAGACCAGTAGAAACCACTCTAGACCAATAGAAACCAGTCTAGACCAGTACAGCCTGGTAGAAACCACTATAGACCAGTATGAAGGAGCACAGCGTCCAGGAGCCCAGTCTGGCGCCCCAGTTATCCAAGTACTGCGGCGAGGCCTGCGGCGTCAAGCTGGCCGCCGAGTGAGTACCAACCAGCATAGACCAGTACAGACCAGTAGAGGCCGCTAGGAAGGGGTATAGAGGGCGGTAGACCCCTCTGACGCCCCGGTCATCCGAGTACCGGGGGGAAGGTGGTGGCATGAAGCTGGCTTCTGAGTGAGCGTAGACCAGTAGAAACCAGTCTAGACCAGTACAGCCTGGTAGAAACCACTATAGACCAGTATGAAGGAGCACAGCGTCCAGGAGCCCAGTCTGGCGCCCCAGTTATCCAAGTACCGCGGCGAGGCCTGCGGCGTCAAGCTGCCCGCCGAGTGAGTACCGACCAGCATAGACCAGTACAGACCAGTACAAACCAGCGTGAAGTCTCATAGCCGGATCTAGCGGATCCCGGGCTCCTGGGGCGGCGGGGATCCCCGGGCGCCCCCGTTACCCCCTCCCCCCCGCAGCCGGATCTACGAGATCCTGCCGCAGCGGATCCAGCAGTGGCAGCAGAGCCCCTGCGTGGCGGAGGAGCACGGGAAGCGGCTGCTGGAGCGCATCCGGCGGGAGCAGCACCAGGCCCGGCTGCGGCTGCAGGAGATGGAGCGGCGCTTCCACGAGCTGGAGGGGCTGATCGCCCGCGCCAAGGGGCACCCGCCGCGCGAGGACGAGGAGGTGGGCGCCCCCGGCCGCCCCCCCCCGGGCCCCTTCACCCCGCCCCCAGGCCCCCGGGTCCCTCCTGAACCCCCATAACCCCGCCCCCAGGCCCCATAACCCCGCCCCCAAACTCCTTAACCCCACCCCCAGACCCCTGGGTCCCCCCAGGCCCCTTAACCCCGCCCCCAGGCCCCTTAGCCCCCCCCCCCAGACTCCTGGGTCGCCCCTGAACCCCCTTAACCCCGCCCCCAGACCCCATAACCCCACCCCCTTGGACCTCCAGCCCCCCCCCCCCATAACCCCACCCCCAGACCCCTGGGTCCCCCCAGGCCCCTTAACCCCCCCCCAGACCCCTTAGCCCCCCCCCCCCCCCGACTCCTGGGTCCCCCCCGAACACTTAACCCCACCCCCAGGCCCCATAACCCCGCCCCCAAACTCCTTAACCCCACCCCCAGACCCCTGGGTCCCCCCAGGCCCCTTAACCCCACCCCCAGACCCCTTAGCCCCCCCCCCCCGACTCCTGGGTCCCCCCCAGGCCCCATAACCCCGCCCCCAGGCCCCATAACCCCGCCCCCAGACCCCTTAACCCCACCCCCAGACCCTTGGGTCCCCCCTGAACGCCCTTAACCCCCCCCCCAGACCCCATAACCCCACCCCCAGATGCCCGGGTCCCCCCAGACCCCTATAACCCCGCCCCCAGACCCCTTAACCCCACCTCCTTGCACCCCTGGCTCCCCCCAGACCAATTAACCCTGCCCCCAACCCCCCTTAGCTCCTCCCCCCAGACCCCATAACTCCCCCCAAACCCCTTAACCCCGCCCCCAGACCCCTTAACCCCGCCCCCTTGGACCCCCTGGCTCCCCCGGAACCCCCTTACCCCCCTCCCCTAACCCCACACGAGTGCCCTAGCCCCGCCCCGGCCCCGCCCTAGCCCCGCCCCTGACCCCGCCCCTCCCGCAGAGCACGGAGGGGGACAGCGAGGACACCGACCTCCAGATCTTCTGCGTCTCCTGCGGCCACCCCATCAACCCCAAGGTGGCCCTGCGCCACATGGAGCGCTGCTACGCCAAGGTCGGGGGACGTATGGAGCCCGTGCTGGGCGCCATGGGGGTATGGGGGCTGGGGGACGTATGGAGCCCGTGCTGGGCGCCATGGGGGTACGGGGGCTGGGGGACGTATGGAGCCCGTGCTGGGCGCCATGGGGGTACGGGGGGCGGGGGGACGTATGGAGCCCGTGCTGGGCGCCATGGGGGTACGGGGGGCTGGGGGCCGTATGGAGCCCGTGCTGGGCGCTATGGGGGTACGGGGGGCTGGGGGCCGTATGGAGCCCGTGCTGGGCGCCATGGGGGTACGGGGGCTGGGGGCCGTATGGAGCCCGTGCTGGGCGCCATGGGGGTACGGGGGGCTGGGGGACGTATGGAGCCCGTGCTGGGCGCCATGGGGGTACGGGGGGCTGGGGGACGTATGGAGCCCGTGCTGGGCGCCATGGGGGTACGGGGGCTGGGGGACGTATGGAGCCCGTGCTGGGCGCCATGGGGGTATGGGGGCTGGGGGACGTATGGAGCCCGTGCTGGGCGCTATGGGGGTATGGGGGGCTGGGGGACGTATGGAGCCCGTGCTGGGCGCCATGGGGGTACGGGGGGCTGGGGGACGTATGGAGCCCGTGCTGGGCGCCATGGGGGTACGGGGGCTGGGGGCCGTATGGAGCCCGTGCTGGGCGCTATGGGGGTACGGGGGGCTGGGGGACGTATGGAGCCCGTGCTGGGTGCCATGGGGGTACGGGGGCTGGGGGCCGTATGGAGCCCGTGCTGGGCGCTATGGGGGTATGGGGGGCTGGGGGACGTATGGAGCCCGTGCTGGGCGCCATGGGGGTACGGGGGGCTGGGGGACGTATGGAGCCCGTGCTGGGCGCCATGGGGGTACGGGGGGCTGGGGGACGTATGGAGCCCGTGCTGGGCGCCATGGGGGTATGGGGGCTGGGGGACGTATGGAGCCCGTGCTGGGCGCTATGGGGGTATGGGGGGGCTGGGGGACGTATGGAGCCCGTGCTGGGCACCATGGGGGTACGGGGGCTGGGGGACGTATGGAGCCCGTGCTGGGCGCCATGGGGGTACGGGGGCTGGGGGCCGTATGGAGCCCGTGCTGGGCGCTATGGGGGTACGGGGGGCTGGGGGCCGTATGGAGCCCGTGCTGGGCGCCATGGGGGTACGGGGGGCTGGGGGACGTATGGAGCCCGTGCTGGGCGCCATGGGGGTACGGGGGGCTGGGGGACGTATGGAGCCCGTGCTGGGCGCCATGGGGGTACGGGGGGCTGGGGGACGTATGGGGCCCGTGCTGGGGGCCATGGGGGTACGGGGGGCTGGGGGACGTATGGAGCCCGTGCTGGGCGCCATGGGGGTACGGGGGGCTGGGGGACGTATGGAGCCTGTGCTGGGCGCCATGGGGGTACGGGGGGGCTGGGGGACGTATGGAGCCCGTGCTGGGCGCCATGGGGGTACGGGGGGCTGGGGGACGTATGGAGCCTGTGCTGGGCGCCATGGGGGTACGGGGGGCTGGGGGACGTATGGAGCCCGTGCTGGGCGCCATGGGGGTACGGGGGGCTGGGGGACGTATGGAGCCTGTGCTGGGCGCCATGGGGGTACGGGGGGCTGGGGGATGTATGGAGCCTGTGCCAGGGCGCTATAGGGGGGGAGGGGCTGGGGGCCGTATGGAGCCTGTCCTGGGGTGCTCTAGGGGATGGAGGGTCTCTGGGGGACGCATGGATCCTGTCCTTGCGTGCTATAGGGAATATAGGGGATCTCTGGGGGCTTTAGGGGCTGTATAGATCCTCTCCTTGGGTGCTATAGGGGATATAGGGGATCTCTGGGGGCTCTAGGGGCCATACAGACTCTGCTTTTGGGCTCTATAGGGGGCAGAGGGGCCACATGGATCATGTTCTTGGGCTCTATAGGGGATATAGGGCCCATACAGACTCTGGTCTTGGGCTCTTTAGGGGATAGGGGGGTCTCTCTGGGGGCCATACAGACCCTATAGGGGTGGAGCTCTATAGGGGCTGTAGGGCTTCTCTGGGGGCTATAGGGGCCATATAAAACCTCATTTTGGGCTCTATAGGGGCTATAGAACCTCTCGGGGGGCTCTAGGGGCCATAGGGACCCCGCTGTGGGGCCCTATAGGGGCTGTGGGGCCTCTCGGGGGGGTCTATAGGTGCCCCTGAGGGTCTATAGGTGCCCCCGGCCCCTATAGCCCCCCTGACCCCCCCCCCCGTGCCGGCAGTACGAGAGCCAGACCTCCTTCGGCTCCATGTACCCCACCCGCATCGAGGGGTGAGCGGGGGAGGGGCACCCAGAGCCCGGGGGGGGAGGGGAGCACCCAGAGCCCTGGGTGGGGGAGGGGGGGGTGGTCTTGGTGGGGGAGGGGCGTCCTGGGTGCCTGGGTCCCTTGGGGGAGGGGGGTCCTGGGTCCCCGTGGGTGGGGGAGGGGAGGTCTGTCTGGGTGGGGGGTGGGGGAGGGGGTTCCTGGGTGGGGGAGGGGGGTCCTGGGTGCCTGGGTCTCCCTGGGTGGGGGAGGGGAGGTCTGTCTGGGTGGGGGAGGGGGTCCCTGGGTGCCTGGGTCCCCCTGGGTGGGGGAGGGGAGGTCCCAAACGCCCGGGTCCCACCCGGGTGGGGGTGGGTGAGGGGGGGTTCCTGGGTGGCGGGGGTGGGGGGAGGGGAGCCCCCAGCCCCCCCCGGCTCACGCCGCCCCCCTCCCCCGCAGGGCCACCCGCCTCTTCTGCGACGTCTACAACCCCCAGAGCAAAACCTACTGCAAGCGGCTGCAGGTGCTCTGCCCCGAGCACTCCCGGGACCCCAAGGTGAGGGGCACCCATGGGGGCGGGGGCGCACCCATGGGTGCTGCGGGGCAGGGGAGGGGCCTGGAGGGGGGTGGGGGGGAGGGGAGGGGCGCTGGGGGAAGGAGGGATTGGGGGGGAGGCACCCATGGGTGCTGGGGGGGTGGAGGGGGGCACCCATGGGTGCTGTGGGGTGCCCCTGATGCTTTAGGTGCACCCATGGGTGCAGTGGGTGCCATATATAGTGCTGGGGGGGGCACCCATGGTGCTGGGGGGTGCCCCTGATGCTTTAGGTGCACCCATGGGTGCAGTGGGGGGCACCTATGGATGCTGTGGGGCATCCCTAGGGCTGTAGGTGCACCCGTGGGTGCAGTGGGTGCCATATATAGTGCTGGGGGGGGCACCCATGGTGCTGTGGGGTGCCCCTGATGCTTTAGGTGCACCCATGGGTGCTGTGGGGGGCACCCATGGTGCTGTGGGGTGCCCCTGATGCTTTAGGTGCACCCATGGGTGCAGTGGGGGGCACCTATGGATGCTGTGGGGCATCCCTAGGGCTGTAGGTGCACCCATGGGTGCAGTGGGTGCCATATATAGTGCTGGGGGGGGCACCCATGGTGCTGTGGGGTGCCCCTGATGCTTTAGGTGCACCCATGGGTGCCGTGGGGGGCACATAGAGTGCTGGGGGGGGCACCCATGGGTGCCGGGGGGTGCCCTGACCCGGCGGGTGCCCCCACCCCCAGGTGCCGGCGGACGAGGTGTGCGGGTGCCCGCTGGTGCGGGACGTCTTCGAGCTGACGGGGGACTTCTGCCGCGTCCCCAAGCGCAAGTGCCACCGCCATTACTGCTGGGAGAAGCTGCGCCGCGCCGAGGTCGACCTGGAGCGCGTCCGCGTGGTGGGTGCTCCCCCGGGGGTGTCACCAGGGTCCCGTGGGTGGCCTCGGGGGGCCCTTGGGTGGCGTTGGGGTCTTCTGGGGTCATTGATGGTCCCAGGGGTGGCATTGAGGGTCCCATGGGTGTCACCAGGGGTCCCACGGGTGGCCTCAGGGGTCCCTTGGGTGGCGTTGAGGTCCCACAGGTGTCACCAAGGGTCCCATGGGTGGCCTTAAGGGTCCCTTGGGTGGCGTTGGGGTCTTCTGGGGGTCATTGAAGGTCCCTTGGGTGGCCTTGAGGTCCCACGGGTGTCACCAAGGGTCCCATGGGTGGCGTTGAGGTCCCTTGGGTGTCACCGAGGTCCTTGGGGCCATTGAAGGTCCCCTGGGTGTCAGTGAGGGTCCCTTGGGGGTCACTGAGGTCCCTGGGGGTCCCCTTGTCCCCGGGGTGTCCCCATGGGTGTCCCCATGTCCCCGCGGTGTCCCCACGCCGCCCCTCCCCCGCAGTGGTACAAGCTGGACGAGCTCTTCGAGCAGGAGCGCAACGTGCGGGCGGCCATGACGAACCGGGCGGGGCTGCTGGCCCTCATGCTGCACCAGACCATCCAGCACGACCCCCTCACCACCGACCTCCGCACCGACCGCTGACCCCCCCCGGGGTGCCCCCCCCGGGACACCCCCCCCCCGGGGAGCCCCACCCCCCCGGGACCCCCCGCCCGGGGGAGCCCCCCCGGGGACCCCCACCCCCCCCCCCCCGGGGTGCCCCCCCCCGGGAAACCTCCCCCCCCCCAATAAAATGGGCGTCGAAGGAGGCCTCGGCTGTGGGGGGTCGGGGGGGGAATAGGGTCGGGGGGGGCTGGGGGGGTCTATAGGGGTCGGGGGGTCTATAGGGTCATGGCGGAGTTTATAGGGGTCGGGGGGGGCTGGGGGGGTCTATAGGGGTCGGGGGGGTCTGCAGGGTCATGGCGGAGTTTATAGGGGTCGGGGGGGCTGGGGGGGTCTATAGGGGTCGGGGGGGTCTATAGGGTCATGGCGGAGTTTATAGGGGTCGGGGGGGGCTGGGGGGTCTATAGGGGTCGGGGGGGTCTATAGGGTCATGACGGAGTTTATAGGGGTCGGGGGGGTCTATAGGGTTGGAGGGGGGTTGGGGAGGGTCTATAGGGTCATGACGGAGTTTATAGGGGTCGGGGGGGTCTGTAGGGTTGGAGGGGGGCTGTGGGGTCGGGGGGCCTATAGGGGTCAGAGAGGACTATAGGGTCACGGGGGGTCTATAGGGGTCGGGGGGGCTATAGGGTTGGAGGGGGGCTGTGGGGTTGGGGGGCTATAGGCATTGGGGGGTTCTATACGGTTGGATGGGTGCTATAGAATCAGTGGGGTGCTATAGGGCTCAGGGAAGTCTATAGGGTCAAGGGAGTTCTATAGGGGTTGGGGGAGTGCTATAGGGTCAGGGGCCTCTATAGGGCCACGGGGGGTCTATAGGGTCGGGGGGGTCTATAGGGGTCAGGGGCCTCTATAGGGTCATGGGGGGGCTGTAGGGGTCAGTGGGGTGCTATAGGGGTCGGGGGGGCCTATAGGGTCAGGGGGTCTATAGGGTCATGGCAGGGTCTATAGGAGTCAGGGGGTCTATAGGGTTGGAGGGGTGCTATAGGAGTCGGGGGAGGCTATAGGGTCACGGGGGTCTGTAGGGGTCGGGGGAGTGCTATAGAGTCAGCAGAGTGCTATAAGGGTCAGGGGGGTCTATAGGGGTCAGGGGGTGCTATACGGGTCAGGGGCCTCTATAGGGTCACGGGGGGGTCTATGGGGTCAGAAGGGTGCTATGGGGTCAGGGGGTCTATAGGGTCAGGGGGCCTATGGGGGGGGTTGGGGGGTCCCTATGGAGCTCGGGGGACCCTACAGGGTGGGGGGCCTCTATAGGGTGGGGGCTATATGGGCCATGGGGGCTCTATAGGATCGGGGTCCCTGTGGGGCTGGAGGGGGGTCTATAGGGCCAGAGGGGGTCCCTATAGGGCTGGGGAGGCTCAGGGGACCTATGGGGCCTGGGGGGGGTCTATAGGGCCCAGTGGGATTCCCATGGGGCTCCTACAGGGGTTCCTATAGGGCCCTGGGAGATCCTATAGGGCCGTCCCCTCCGTGTGGCTCATTTGCATAGCCACGCCCCGCGCCGAGCGCCCTCATTAGCATATCCCGCCCCCTCCCGCCGCTCATTGTCGCGGCCCCGCCTTCCCGCATCACGTGTCCTGCGCGCGCGGGCTTCCGCGGGGGGGGGGGGGGGGGGGGAGGAAAAGCAGAGGAGGGGGCGGTGCCGCGGCGCCACGTGGTCCGCCCTCATTTGCATACCCCCGCCCGGCGGCGTCAGGCGACGTCCCCGCGGGTCACGTGCTTCCCCTCCACCTCCCCCCCCCCCATTGGCCGCCGCCGCATCACGTGCTTCACCCTCCTCGTCCCCGCCCCTTCCCGCTCGGCCGCTTCCGCTTCCGGCGCGCGGCCCCGCCCCGCCCCTCCCCTCGCGGCCGGGCCCTCGCGCCGGCGGCCGCCGCTGCTGCGCCACGATCGGGAGCGGGGGAAGGAGGCGGCCGGGGACGGACAGGGACGGAGCGGGACGGACAGACGGACATGGCCGGGCCGGTACGGGGCGGGGGGGGCTGGGGGGGGGAGGGGCGCTGGGGGGGGAGGTGAGGGGGAGGGGGGTTGTGAGGGGGGAGGGGGGTTGGATATGTGTTTGTGTGGGGGAGGGGCGGGTTCGGGGGGTGCTTGGGTGGGGGAGGGGCGGGTTTGGGGCTATTTCTGAGGGGGAGGAGGGGTTTGTGAGGGGGGAGGGGCGGCTTGGGGGCAGTTAGTGAGGGGGAGGGGTGGTTGGGGGGGAGGGGCGGCTTCTGGGGGGAGGGGGCAGTTAGTGAGGGGGAGGGGCAGGTTTGGGGCTGTGTGCGGGGGGAGGGGAGGGTTGGGGGGGTGCTTGGGTGGGGGAGGGGCGCTTGGGGGGCTGTTTTTGAGGGGGGAGGGGCGGTTTGGGGGGTGTTTGGGGGGGGTCGGGGGTGCGGTGGGGGGAGGGGCGCTTGGGGGGGGCAGGTTGTGAGGGGGCGGGGAGGTGTTTTGCGGAGGGGCGTGGCCTGGTCGTGTTTGGGGGCGTGGCCTTGGGGGATTAGGGGCGGGGCTTCGGGCTTCAGTGGTGCCTTAAGGGGGGTGGGGCAGGGTTTGGGGGGTGGGGGGCAGGGGGGGTGCTGACCCCGCCCCCCCCGCAGTAGCCCCGCCCCCCGGGCAGCATGGCGGGGGGCTGGGAGGAGTGCCCCGCCCTGGGGCCCGGCTGGCAGCGGCGCGAAGCCTTCCGCAAATCCGGGGCCACCTGCGGCCGCACCGACACCTACTACCGCAGGTGCCCCTCCCCCACCCGCCCCTGGGGGTGGGGCTTCCCCAAGCCCCACCCCCCGCCTCTAAGCCCCGCCCTCTGCCACTTTTGGGGCTCCCCCCCTCTGAGCTTGGACTCCCCCGAGAGCTTCCCCCCCCAGGTGCCGTTTTGGGGTCCCCCCTTCACTTTGGGGCCCCCCCTTCATTTCAGGGTCCCCCCTTTCATTTAGGCCCCCCCCCAGTTCTGGCCCCCCTCAATTTTGGGGGACCCCCATTTCCCCCCCCGCCTCTCAGCCTCCCCCTCTCCCTCACTGCCCCCCCTCGACTTCACTCACCCCCCTCTTTACTTTACTGCTCCCCCCCGGGTTTTTGGGGGTCCGCCCGCTCTTGGGACCCCCCCTAATTTTTGGGGACCCCCCCTTTGATTTTTGGGGACCCCCCCCCCCTTTTTTTTCCCCAGCCCCACGGGGGAGAAATTCCGCAGCAAGATCGAGCTCAGCCGCTTCCTCGGCCCCAGCCGGGACCTGGGCAACTTCGACTTCAAGCACGGCCTGGAGCTTTCGGGGCCCCCCAAGGTAGGAGGGGGGGTCCCCAAACCCGGGGGGGGTCCCCAAACCCTAGGGGGGTCCCCAAAACTGGGGGGGGGGCCAGGATCAAAGGGGGCCCTGGTAAAAAGGAAGGGAGGGCAGAGTTGTGCGTGGGGGGGGTGAATATGCTCGGGGGGGGACCCCGAAATTGGGGGGGTCCCCAAAATTGGGGGGTTCCCCTAAAAAAAAGGGGGTCCCGAAGCGCCCGGGGGGGCGGAGCCCCTGAACCCCCCTCTGGAGCAGAAGGGGGGTTTGGGGGGACGCCTCTAATTTGGGGGGGGGGGGGCTGGAAGCTGGGGGTGGGTCCCCAAAATGGGGGGGGATGGGGAACCCCAAAAGGGGGGGGGGAATTGGGGGGGCAACTGAGGGACCCCAAAATTAAGGGGGTCCCCAAAATGGGGGGTGCAAATGGGGGGGTGAAAAGGGGGGAAGTTGGGGTCCCCCAAATGGGGGGGGGGATTGGGGGGGGGGTCTTTGAAGGGGGGCAATGGGGGACCCCGAAATGTTGCCCCGCCCCCTGTGACCCCCTTCCCCCCCCCAGGGCAGGAAGGGCCCAAAATGGCGCCCACCCACCGGGCCCCCCCAGAGCCCCCCTCGCCGCCCCCTCCCCCCGGAGGAGCCGGTGGGCGGGGCCGATCCTGAGGAGGCCCCACCCCCACCGGTCGAAGCCCCGCCCCCCCCAGCTGTGACCCCGCCTCCCCCCGCCGAGGCCCCGCCCCCGCCGGACCCCCCCCTCCCTCGGCGCCCGCGGAAGCGCCCCCCCCCGGAGCCCCCCCAGGAGGGGGTGGTGGCGTGAGTGGGGGAGGGGGCTGCACCCCCGGTCCCCTTTGGGGGGAGGGGCGGGGGGTCCCTGGGGTTGGGGGGGTTTGGGGGTCCTTTGGGTGGGGGTTGGGGGAGGGGTGGGGGGTCCTGGACACCTGGGTCCCCTTTGGGGGGGGGTTGGGGGTGCCTTGGGTGGGGGTTGGGGTCCCCTGGGGGGATTTTGGGGTCCTCTGGGGGGGTCGGGGTCCCTGGGGGGTGGGTGCCCCCCTGGGTGCCCTCTGGGGGGGGGGTCGGGGTCCCTGGGGGGTGGGTGCACCCCTGGGTGCCCTCTGGGGGGGGTCGGGGTCCCTGGGGGGGTGGGTGCCCCCCTGGGTGCCCTCTGGGGGGGGTCGGGGTCCCTGGGGGGGTGGGTGCCCCCCTGGGTGCCCTCTGGGGGGGGTCGGGGTCCCTGGGGGGGTGGGTGCCCCCCCGGACACCTGGGTGCCCCCGCAGGTGCTGCGCCGGCTGCCAGAGCCTCTTCCCGGGGGTGACCCTGCCCAGCCAGCGCCGCTGCCGCTGGCTCTGCCCCGACTGCCGCGGTCAGCCTTCCTCCCCCCCTCTTCCTCCTCCTTCTCCTCCTCTGAGCCTTCCTCCCTTCTCCCGTTCTTCTGAGCCTTCCTCTCCTACTCCTCATCTGAACCTTCCTCCCTCCCTCCTCCTCCTCTGAGCCTTCTTTCTCCTTCTCCTTTTCTGAGCCTTCCTCCCTTCCCCTCTTCTGAGCCTTCCTCCCTCCTTCCTCTTTCTCTGAGCCTTCGTTCTCTCCCTTTTCCTCCTCATCTCCCCTCCATTCTCCTCCTCTGAGCCTTCCTCTCTCTTCTCACCATCTTCTTCCTCCTCCTTCTCATCTTCCTCTTTTCCCTCGCTCTCCTCCTCCTCCTCGTTCTCTCCTTCGTCTTCAGCCTCGTTTTCCTCATCCTCTTCCTCCTCGGCCGTTCTCCCTTTCTTCACCCTCCTCTTCCTCTCCCTTCTCTTCCTATTTCTTTTTGGGTGCTCCTTGGGGGGGGGTCAGGGTGCCCTGGGGGTCAGGGTGCCCCAAGGGGGGGTCGGGGGGGACAGGGGGGTCCCGGGGGGTCAGGGTGCCCCCACCCCCTGACTGACCCCCCCCCCATTTGTCCCCCCCAGCCCAGAGACGGGACTTCAACCGGGAGCAGCGCTTCTTCAAGGTACCCCCGCGCGCCCGGGGTCCCCGGGGGGGGGTGGGGGGGGTTGGGGGGGTCGGGGACCCCCCCCAGCTGCCGGGGTCCCTGACCCTCCCCCCTCCCCCGCAGCGGGTGGGCTGCGGCGCCTGCCAGGCCTGTCGCATCCCCGAGGACTGCGGCATCTGCAGCGCCTGCGCCCGCCCAGCCCCCGCCCCCGCCCGGCCCCCCAAGTGCCTCCTGCGCCGCTGCCTCCGCATCGTCAAGAAGGTACCGCCCCCCGCCGCGTCACCGTCACACCCCCCGTGTCACCGTCAGAACCCCCCGCGGCACCATCACCCCTCCTGGTGTCACCGTCACACCCCCCCGGTGTCACCATCGCTGTCACACACCCCCCCGCATCACCATCACACCCTCCCCTTGTCACCCGCGCTGCCACTCCCCCCCCCCGGTGTCACCATCGCCCCCCGGGTGTCACCATCACACCCCCCGGTGTTACTGTCACCCCCTTGTGTCACCATCGCTGTCACGCACCCCGCGGTGTCACCGTCACCACCCTGTGGTGTCACCGTCACACACTCCTGTTGTCACCGTCACCCCCCTGTGTCACCATCACACCCTCACCTTGTCACCTGTGCTGTCACGCACCCTCCGGTGTCACTGTCACCATCCCCCAGTGTCACCGTCACTGCCCCCCCGTGTCACCATCATGCCCCCCCCGGTGTCACCACCGCTGTCACACACCCCCACCCGGTCTCACCATCACCCCCCTTGGTGCACACCTCTCCCGGTGTCACCTGCATTATCACCCATTCTACTGTGTCACTGTTGCCAACCCCCAGCTGTTGGTGGGGGTGACAAGACGGCCACTGGGTGTTGTCGTCTGCCACCCTTGGGTGTTGTCACCCTCTCAAGGTGATGTCACCTCTCTGCCCAAGCTGTTGTCACCCCACCCAAGGTGTTGTCACCCCATTCAGGGTGTTGTCACCTCTCCTCCCAAGCTGTTGTCACCGCTCTCTGGGTGTTGTCACTCCCCCTCCAAGCTGTTGTCACCTCACCAGGGCGTTGTCACCCTCAGACTGTTGTCACCTCCCCCCCAGGCTGTTGTCACCTTCCTCAGGGTGTTGTCACCCCCCCGGGTGTGACATGGGGGGTGACACAAGTGTCCCCACCGTTCTTGTTGACATAACGGGGTTGGTGATGGTGTCGCTGTCGCCCCCTCATGGCCGTTGTCACCCCCCAGGTTGGTGGCAGCGTCGCTGCTGTCACCCTAACTCGGTGCTGGCAGCGTCACTGTCACCCCCCTCTGGCTGTTGTCACCCTCCCAGCATCATTGTCACCCCCGTGTCACCCCACGTTGTCCCCCGCCTGTCCATGCGTGTGGCCCCATGTCACAGCGTGTGGCACCTGCCCCCCCCCCCCGTGTCCGAGGGTGCGTGTGGAGGTGTGTTAGCCCGTGTTGACCCGTGTTCTCCCCCGCAGAGCCTGGGCTGCGGCTCCTGCCCGGGCTGCCTGTCCCGTGTCCCCCCGTGCCCCCCCACGCCCATGTCCGAGGACGTGTGTCGCTGCGTGTCGGCCCGTGTCGGCCCGTGTTGACCCGTGTTCTCCCCCGCAGAGCCTGGGCTGCGGCTCCTGCCCGGGCTGCCTGGCCACCGAGGACTGCGGGAGCTGCTGCATCTGCCTGCGCCGCCTCAAACCCGGCCTCAAGCGCCAGTGGCGCTGCCTGCGCCGCCGCTGCCTGCGCCCCAAGGTGGGGACCCCCCGTGTCACCCCCCCCGTGTCACCCCCCCGTGTCACCCCCCCGTGTCACCCCGGGGTCCCTGTCACCCCCCCCAGTGGCCGTGTGTAGCTCCATGTGTCCCCCTCCAGTGTCCCCATGTCCCCTCCCAGTAGCCCCCGGTGTCCCACCGTGTCCCCCTTGCCCCCCCAGGTGGTCCCCGTGTCCCCAAGTGCCACCGTGGGTGTCCCCCGTGCCCCCCCCATGTCCCTGTGTCCCCCCCAGCGTCCCCATGTCCCCACCGTGTCCCCCCAAGTGCCACCATGTCCCCCCCAATGTCCCCATGTCCCTGTGTCCCCTCTACGGTGTCCCCATGTCCCCACCTTGGCCCCCCCAATGTCCTCGTGTCCCCCCAAGTGCCACCATGTCCCCCCACAATGTCCCCATGTCCCCCTGTGCCCCCCCGCTGTCCCCTACAGTGTCCCCATGTCCCCACTGTGTTCCCCTAAGTGCCACCATGTCCCCATGTCCCCCCAGTGTCCCCACCTTGTCCCCCCCAGTGCCACCGTGTGTCCCCCACTGTCCCCCCAGTGTCCCCCCATGTCCCCCCAGTGTCCCCATGCCCCCCCAAGTGCCACTGTGTCCCACTCGTGTCCCCCCCAGTGTCCCCCACTGTGCCCCCCAGTGCCACTGTGTCCCCTCGTGTCCCCCCAGTGTCCCCACCTTGTCCCCCCAGTGCCACCGTGTGTCCCCCACTGTCCCCTACAGTGTCCCCAAGTGCCACTGTGTCCCCCCGTGTGTCCCCCCAGTGTCCCCGTGTCCACCAGTGTCCCCGTGTCCCACCCGTGTCCTCCCCAAGTGCCACTGTGTTCCCCCACTCTCCCTCCAGTGTCCCCCCAGTGTCCCCATGTCCCCCAGTGTCCCCATGTCCCACCCCAGTGTCCCTCCAAGTGCCACCGTGTCCCCCCATGTCCCCCCCACTGTCCCCCCATGTCCCCCACTGTCCTCCCAGTGTCCCCCCAGTGTCCCCATGTCCCCCCAGTGTCCCCATGACCCCCAGTGTCCCTGTGTCCCCCCGTGTCCCCGTGCCCACCCCAGTGCCACCGTGTCCCCCTGACCCCCCCCCCCGTTTCGTGTCCCCGCAGAGGTCGGGGGTGGCCAAGACGACGACCTACGGCCCCCGCAAGCTGAGGGTGGTGAGCGCCCGCCCCTCCCCCACCCGGCTGCCCCTCCCCCACCCCTGGGTGCCCCCCCTCACCCCCCTTCCCCCCCCAGAAATGGAAGCCCCCCTGGAGCGGGAGCCCAGCGCCGCCCCCAGCACCAGGCACCGGGTGAGTGGGAGTCCCCCCTCCCCCCCCAGCACCCCTGGGTGCCCCCCCCCCGGGTGCCCCCTGACCCCTCCCCCTCCCCTCCCCCCATCCAGAAGCAGCTGAACAAGGTCAAGGAGAAGAAAAAACCGGGGCGACCCCCGAAGCACCCCGGGGGCGGGGGCAGGGTGAGTGACGGACCCCCAAAGCCCCGGGGACCCCCCCGGACCCCTGGGTGCCTCCCCCAGACCCCTGGGTGCCTCCCCCAGACCCCTGGGTGCCCCCCAAACCCCTGGGTGCCCCCCAAACCCCTGGGTGCCTCCCCCAGACCCCTGGGTGCCCCGCCGGACCCCTGGGGGCCCCCCAAACCCCTGGGTGCCCCCCAATTCCCACCCCCCCCAGGTCCCCCCCAGTGCAGCTATTAGGGGGCCGTAATGCTCCTAATAGAGGGGCCAGGAAGGGGGGTGTGTGTGTGTGTGTGTGTGTGTGTGTGTGTGTACCGTAATGGCGCTAATAGCCGGGGGGGGGGGGGGGGCAGGTACCGTAATGCTCCTAAGAGTAGTACTCCATGGTGTTTGGGGTGCCGTAATGTTTCTAATAGTGGGGTGCAGGTACCGTAATGCTGCTAATAGCGACTTCAGCACCCAGTGTTTGGGGCACTGTAATGTTTCTAATAGCTGGGTTTAGGTACCGTAATGCTCCTAAGAGCTGCCTTACTACCCCGTGTTGTTTGGGGCACCGTAATGTTTCTAATAGCGGGGCACAGGTACCGTAATGTTCCTAAGAGCTTCTTTAGCACCCGATGTTTTTTTGGGGCGCCGTAATGTTTCTAATACCGTAATGCCCCTAAGAGCTGCTCTAGGGTGTACTACTGGGGTTCAGGTAGCAGAAGAGGGGGGTGCGGGTACCATAATGCCCCTAAGAGCCGCTCCCGGGCCTGAGAGCGGGGTTCAGGTGCCGTAGTGCTCCTAAGAGCCGCTCCAGCGCTTAACGGTGGGGGGCACCTGCAGTAATAGTGGGGTGGGGGTACCGTAATGCCCCTAATAGCTGCTCCGTGGGCTAATATTGGGGTTCAGGAACAGGAATAGTGGGGGGCAGGTACCGTAATGCTCCTAATAATTGGTCTCCAGCTCCCATAACGTCCCTAATAGGGGGGCCCGGGTACCGTAACGCCCCTAAAAGCTGCTCTAGTGCCAATAGTGGGCTCCAAGCTACTGTAATGGCGGGGTCCAGGTACTGTAATGCCCCTAATAGTGGACTGCAGGTACTGTAATGCCCCTAATATGGGCACCTAGCTCCCGTAATGCCCCTAATAGTGAGGTTCAGGTACCATAATGTCCCTAATATGGGCGCCCGGCTGTGATAACGCCCCGATAGTGGGGTCTAGGTGCCGTAATGCCCCTAATATGGGGGCCTGGTTACCGTAACGCCCCTAATAGCTGCTCCCCACCCTAACACCAGGCTTCAGCCTAACCCGCCGCCTCCCGCTACCCTAACACTGCTAATAGCCGCTCCCCCGCAACACCGCCGTGGGGGTGGGGGAGGGGAAGCTGGGGGGTTCGGGGAGCGGGGGGTGACCCCGCTTTCTGCCAGCAGCGGGGGGCGCGGAGCCGGGGCAGCCGGCGGTGCGGGGCCTGCGAGGCCTGCCTGCGGGCGGCCGACTGCGGCCGCTGCGACTTCTGCCGGGACAAGCCCAAGTTCGGGGGGCAGAACCTCAAGCGCCAGAAGTGCCGCTGGAGGCAGTGCCTGCGCTGCGCCATGGTGGGTGCCCCCCTCCCCTCCGTCCTCCCAGTGCCTACCAGTAGCTCCCAGTAACCTCCCCAGGAACCCCCCAGCCGTCCCCTTCGCCCCACCGGGGAAACTGAGGCACGCGCAAGGCCGGGGGGGGGGCCTCCCCAGCGCTGGGTTGGGGCCCAGTTTGGACCAGTATGGACCAGTTTGGGGGGGGGGTGTTGGGCACCCGGACGCCTGGGTCCCCTCTGCGTTGCTTGGCTTTGGGGGGGCTCACCCTGTTTTGGGGGGGGGTGTTTCCTGGATGCCTGGGTCCCCTGGGGGGGGGATCCCCCGCATCTTTCTCCCCTCCCCCCCCAAAATCGGGGTGTCCCCTCCCCCCGCCCCTCCCCCACTGAGGTCTCTCTCCTGGCGCAGAGGCGGCTGCTGCCGGCGGGGGGGGGGGGGCCGGGGGGGGCCCCCTGGAGCGGCCGCCCCCCCCCCCCCCCCCCGCCCCCCCCCCCCCGCCGCCGCCCCCCCCGACCCGCCCGGAGCCGCCGCCCGCCCCGCCCCCCGCAAGGTAATGGGACCCCCCTTTTGCCCGGGGGGGGCACACCCCAAAGTCTCCCCCTCCCCCCCACGGGACCCCACCCCCAAATCCCCCCCCCCCAATCCGTGGGACCCCCCAAAATCGCCCCTCCCCCCATATTGGGGACCCCCCAAATTTGCCCTGTGGCTGCTCCCCCAATCTATGGGACCCCTCCCCCCAATTTGCTCCTC
The DNA here is from genome assembly GCF_047370975.1 of Nipponia nippon. Lineage (NCBI taxonomy): Eukaryota > Metazoa > Chordata > Aves > Pelecaniformes > Threskiornithidae > Nipponia > Nipponia nippon. Next base: position 3,931,576 of record NW_028262353.1, read on the forward strand.
TCCCAGGTCTATGGGAACCCCCCCCCAAATTTGGGCCCCCCTCCCCCGCTCTGCTCGCTCTGCTGCTCTGCTCTGCGCCGCCCCTCCCCCACCTCTTCGGGGGGGACCCAGGTGTGGGGGGGGGGGGAGCGGAAGGGGGGTGGGTTGGGGGGGCTGCCCAGATGCCTGGGCCCACCCCACCCCCCACCCCCAGGCTGGTGTGGGCCTCAGTTCCCCCATGGAGGGGGGGGTGGGGAGCCCACTCCTGCCCGCCTGGGTCCCCTCCCCCGCCCCCCATGTGGGATTTTGGGGGGGGGGGTGGTTGGGGTGCCAGGGTTCCCTTTGACGTGCCCCTCCCCCCATCCCTCCCCTCCCCCCCAGGACAAGGAGCCCCCGGCTGAGAAGGACCCGGCCCCCCCCCTTCGCCTCCCCCCTCAAGGAGGAGCCGGGACCCCTCCCCCGCCTCGAGGTGAGACCCCCACCCCTCCACCCCTCCCTCCCCCAATCCGACCCCTCCCCCACCCATTTAACCCCTCCCCCCTCCCTTCCCAGCCCCCCCAGGAGATTTGGGGGTCCTGATCGCCGCCACCCCCGGGTGAAGCAGGAGCAGCCGCAGCCCAGCGCCTCCCTCGTCCCGGTAAGGATGGGACCCGGGGGGGGGGGGGAGGGGAGGGGGGAGGGGAAGGACTCACAGCCCGCCCCTCCCCCCAGATGCCCCCCGGCTCCCCCCCGCCCAACTGGTGGTGCTGGACGAGAGCGAGGAGGAGGAGGAAGGGGGCAACCGAGTGGTGAGGGGGGAGGGGAATTTGGGGGGGGGAGGGGGGATGGGAGGGGGGTCCTGGGAATTGGGGGGGGGGGATTTTGGGGGGTCCTGGCGTTCTGGGGTGGTGGGGGAGGGGGGTCCTGGAAGGGGGGGGGATTTTGGGGGGGGTCCTGGGAATTGGGGGGTTGGGGAGGGGTTCTGGGAATTGGGGGGGCGGTGTTGGAGGGGGGGTGGGGATTTTGGGGGGGGTCCTGGGGGTCTGGGGGGTGGGGAGGGGGAGGGGGGATGGGAGGGGTCTGGGGGAGTTTCAGGGACTTCTGGGGGGGCTTGGAGGGTTTGGGGGGGTCTGGGGGGGTAGGAAGGGGGAGGGGGGATGGGAGGGGTTTTGGGGGGGGGGTCCTGGCGGTCTGGGGGGGTTAGGAGGGGTGGGGTGTCTTGGGGGGTCCTGGGAAATGGTGGGGGGGGTGTTTGGGGCAGGGGGGGCTCAGGGATTTGGGGGAGCCCCTCCCCCCTTACCCCTCCTTTTTCTCTTTCCTGCCCCTCCCCCCAGCCCCTCCCCTGCCCCCCCCCCCCACCCCCACTGGCCCGGCACCTTTTTAGCCGAACTGGCCGAAATCCCCCTCCCCGCTCACTGGGGGGTGGTGGGCCGAGACGAAGGGGGGTCCCCACCCCCTCCCCCACCGCCAGCAGCACCCCCTCCCCCGCCACCCCGGGCCTCCGCTTGGTCCAACGCTCCCCCCGCTCCCCCATGGCCGCCACCGTCGTCCTGCTGGCCCCCGGCTTGGCTTTTCGGGTGCTGGTGGCCCGCCGCCGCCCCGTCCCCCCCGGCCACGAGGTGTTGACCTGCCGCCCCCCGCGCCTCCGCTCCGTCGACGATTTGGTCGAGCTCCTTTGCGACCTGGAAGCCTATCGGCCATGTCCCGGCCCCCCCGGCGCCGCCCCCCGGCCCCCCGCCCCCCGCTGCCAGGTCTTGGTGCCGGGGGGGAGGTGCTGCCGGCCCTGCCTGCTGCTGGGGGGGGGAGGGGACTGAGGGGGGGAGGGGGGACCCGGGGTTGGGGGGTGGGGTGGGGTGTGAATATGGGGTGGGTTAATGGTGGGGGGAACCAAAATGTAGGGGAACCAATTGGGGGGGGTAAATAGAGGGGGGAACTGAGTTGGGGGGGACCAAATGGGGGGACCAAGTGTGGGGGGAACCAAATGCAGGGGGAACTAAAGAGAGGGGAGACTAAAATGGGGGGGGGGAACGACACACCAAAATGGGGGGAACCAAAGGGAGGGAGGAACTAAATAGAGGGGGGACAGAATGGGGGGGACAAATATGGGGGGGGGGACTAAATTGGGGAGGGGGGGGGAACAACAACCGAATGGGGGGAACTGAATAGAGGGGGGACTGAATTGGGGGAAACCAAGTGGCGGGGGAACTAAATTGGGGGGGGAACTAAAGAGAAGGGGGCTAAAATGGGGGGAACCAAATGCAGGGGGAACTAAATGGGGGGGGGGGCTGAATGGGGGGGACACGACTAAAATGGGGGGACCAAATGTGGGGGGAACTAAATGGGGGGGGGGGGGGCTAAAATGGAGGGGGAAAAATATGGGGTGGGGAACCAAAGTGGTGGTGGGGGGGGGGGGGGGAGGAACAAAATGGGAGGAACCAAAGGGGGGAGGAGCTAAATGGGGGGGGTGGGGCTGAATTGGAGGGAACCAAATGGAAGGGGAACTAAATAGAGGGGGGACCCAAATGGGGGGAATTAAATTGGGGGGGACTGAATTGGAGGGGAACTAAAGAGGGGGGACCCAAATGTAGAGGGAACCAAAATTTAGGGGAACTCAGGGGGGACTAAAATGGGGGGGAACTGAAGTGGGGAGGCATGGGAGCGGCGGGGGGGGGGGAGGGTTTGGGTGTTGCACATTTTGGGGGTGGGGGACCGGATTCGGGGATGGACCCATAGGGTGTAATGGGGTGGGGGGGGGGGGGTGCGGATTGAATTTAGGGTTCCCCCCCCCAGTCTGGCACAGGCCCCTCCCCCCATGGTACAGGCAGCCCCCCCCCCCCCCGACGTGATGACGTCAGGTTCAGGGGGTCCCCGCACCCCTCCCCCACCCTCAGAGCTTCTATTTTTTGACACTGGAACTGCCCCTCCCCCCCAACCCCGAAACGGGGGCGCGGCCCCTTTAAGAATCCCCTCCCCCCGCGATAACGCTGTGCGGCCCCTTTAAGGCCCCGCCCCCTGCGTCTCCCCCTCGGGGGGTGGAGCCTGCGGAGGCCCCGCCCCCTCGTTTCCACCTTCTTTTTTGGGTTTTAAAAAAATGGGAATTGGGGAAAATAAACGGGGTGGGAGGGGCGCGGAAGAAACGGGTCACGTGGGCGGGGCGGGGCCGCAGAGGCCACGCCCACTCGCGGCCACACCCCCCCCCCCGGCCGCCTTCAGGGACGATTCGCGCCGAAGCCATAAGCCCTGCCCCCCACCGAGGCCCCGCCCCCTCCCCGAATCCCCGCCTCCCCCACCGAGGCCCCTCCCCGAAGCCCCGCCCCCTCGGAAAAATTAAAGAACCCGCGAGGAATTATTTTTTTTATGTAATAAAAGTTTTAAGGAGAAAAAAAAAAAACATCCGACGTTTTCGGGTGGGGGAGGGGTGGTGACGCGGCGGTGACGTCACGGGGCGGCGAGGAGGCGGCGCTTGGGGGCGGTGGCGGTGTAGGGGTGCCAGCGCCACTCCACCCCCGCCCCCTCCCCCTGCTCCAGGGTGCCCAGGCGCAGCAGGTAGGCTGGGGGAGGGGAGAGGGTCACGGGGGGCGGGGACAGCGGGGGGATGGGGGGTCCGAGGTGACACTGGGGACATCGGGGGGATGGACATGGGGGGATGGGGGACACATGGGGGGGACACGGGGACATCGGGGGGATGGGGGACATGGGGGGTCTGAGGTGACACCGGGGACATTGGGGGGGCATAAGGGGATGGCACGGTGACACTGGGGGACGGGGGGACATTGGGGGGAGGGGGACATGGGGGGGACATGGGGACATCGGGGGGATGGGGACATGGGGGGCTCGGAGGTGACACTGGGGGACGTTGGGGACATCGGGGGGATGTAAGGGGATGGGGGGAGGGCATGGGGGGACACCGGGGGGATGGGGGACACTGGGGAGATGGGCGGGTCGTGGGTGACACTGGGGGCACGTTGGGGACACGGGGGGTGACACTCACGGCGCAGCTGGAAGCGGGGCCCCACCTCCTCCAGCTCCACCGCCCTCCCCCGCCGCCGGTAGACGTGGTTCCTGCGGGGGAGGGGAGGGGTCAGCGGGGGGGGGGGGGGAGGGGCGCGGCCCCGCGGTGCCCCCCCCCCCCCCCCGGTGGCGTTGTCACCCCCCGGTGTCACCCACCGGACCAAGATGACGTCATCCTGGTTGGCGAAGGTGACGACGCGGCGGCTGTCGGGGCGGGGCACGGGGAAGAGGTGCTTCAGGATGGTCCCCACCTGCGGGGGGAGGGGACCGGGTCACCCCCGCTGCCACCGACCCCTCCCCGTGCCCCCAGTCCCCCGTGCCCCCCACTGTCCCCATGTCCCCCCGTCCCCATGTCCCCTCACCCCCCCATCCCTCTGCCCCCCCGTCCCCTCACCCCCCCACCCCCATGTCCCCCCTCCCCAATGTCCCCCCCCGTCCCTGTGTCCTCCCCCCCATGTCCCCCGATGTCCCCATGTCCTGCCTGTCCCCATCAGCCCCCCCACCCCCCCACCCCCATGTCCCCCCCACCCCCAATGTCCCCCCCGTCCCTGTGTCCTCCCCCCCATGTCCCCCGATGTCCCCATGTCCTGCCTGTCCCCATCAGCCCCCCACCCCCCTGCCCCCCGCCCCCCACCCCCATCTCCCCCTGTCCCCCCCCGCCCCCGCACCCGCCGGCCCAGGGGGGAGCCCAGGTTGAGCAGCAGGAGGTGGGGGGCAGCCAGGGGGGCGCCCCCCCCCGCCCCCGCCTCGCGCCGCAGCACGGCCCCGCTCAGGGTGAAGTGGGCGGTGGGGCCGTGGGGGAGGTGGCACAGCGACAGCCCGTCTGCGGGGGCGGGGCTTCGTCAGGACACACTCACAGACCTGCAGGCCCCGCCCACACCCCCGCCCCTGCCCCACAAACCCCGCCTGTTCCCCCTTAGCACCACCCCTGCCCCACAACCCCCACCCCTTCCCTCTTAGCCCCGCCCCAGCCCATACCCCCCACCCCTCCCCCCCTCGCCCCGCCCCTTCCCCCCCCCCCTCCCCCTTTAACCCCGCCCCCTTTAACCCCACCCCTTCAGCCCTGCCCCCCTTAGCCCCACACATCCCATTTAGCCCCGCCCCTTCCCCCTCAGCCCTGCCCCCTTTAACCCCACCCCTTCAGCCCTGCCCCCCTTAGCCCCACACATCCCATTTAGCCCCGCCCCTTCCCCTTCAGCCCTGCCCCCTTTAACCCCACCCCTTCAGCCCTGCCCCTTCCCCTTCCCCTCTCCACCCCCCTTAGCCCCGCCCCCTTGGCCCCGCCCCCTACCGGGCGTGCCGCGGGTCTCGTGCAGCAGCAGCAGGTCGGTGACGCCGGCGGCCCGGCAGGCCCCCACCAGCGCCCCCAGCTCCGCCCGCCCCCGGTTCATCCGCCGCGCCCCCGGGATCAGCAGGCACACCTCCTGGGGGCGGGGCCACGGCGGGAGGGGGGCGTGGTCAGAGCCGGCCTCGCCCACTCCGTGCCACGCCTGCGCTCCGCCCCCCCAGCACCCCCCCAAACCCCATGCGCCACCCCAACGGAAGCCACGCCCCCCTCCCCGAGGCTCTCCCCCACGCCCACCTTGGCGAAGAGGCGGAGCCTGGAGCTGGGGTCGCGGGAGGTGGTGACCATCACCTTCGGGGGCTCCAGCCCCGCCCACCGGTACTCATCGTCATGGCTACCGGTGACATCTGCGGGGGGGCGTGGCTTGTCGGAGCCACGCCCCCTCCTCCTCCCACCACAGCCCCTGGGGGGGTGAACCCCAATTTTGGGGGATTTTGGGTCGATTTGGTGAGGCGAATTTGGGCGCCGTTTTGGGGGGATTTGGGCAAATCTGAACCCCGTTTGGGGGGGTGGGGGTAAATCCGGCCCCTCCTCATTTTGGGGGAAAACTGGGCAAATTTAGAGCCCCGTTTTGGGGAAGAACAGGGTAATTTTAATCTTCATTTGGTGGAGCATTAAGGTAAATCCAGCCCTGGTTTTGGGGAGGATTTGGGCAAATCCAAGTTTTTTTGGGGGGGGAAATGGGGCAAATTTGATCCTAATTTTGGGGGAGAAAGGGACAAATTTTAGCCTCAATTTTGGGGGGTTTTGGGGCAAATCCCCCCCCTCGTTTTGAGGGGAAATGAAGTGAATCGGCTCCCCATTTTGGGTGGGATCAGCGCAAAATCTCCTCTCCGTTTTGGGGGGGGGATGGAGGCAAAACCCAGCGTCGGTTTTGGGGCGCCCCCGGTTTTCGGGGGGCCCTGCTCACCCCCCAGCCCCGGCGTGTCGAACTCCAGCTCCTTCTGCAGGGCCAAGGCCTCGCGCCGCAGCTCCGTGGGCAGCGGCCGGTTCTCTGGGGGGGGAGAGATGCAAAATTGGGGATGGCATGCCCCAAAAACCCCTCTTATACCCCAAAAAAACCCCTCTCCTACCCCCCAAAAATCCCTCTTACCCCAAAACACTCTTACACCCCAAAAAACCTCTTACCCCCCCAAAACCCCCCTACCCCCCCAAAAAACCCTTACACCCCCAAAAACCATCTACATACCCCCAAAAAAACTCTCCTACCCCCCAAAAAAACCCTCTTACACCCCCAAACCCCCTACCCCCAAAAACCCCTCTTACACCCCAAAAAAACCCCTCTCCTACCCCCCAAAAATCCCTCTTACCCCAAAACACTCTTACACCCCAAAAACCTCTTATACCCCCACAAACCCCTCTTAACCCCCAAAAAACCCTCCTACCCCCCAAAAAAACCCTCTTACACCCCAAAAACCCCCTACCCCCCAAAAAAACCCTCCTACACCCCAAAAAAACCCTCTTACACCCCCAAAAAAACCCTCTTACACCCCAAAAAAACCCTTCTACTCCCTAAAAACGCCTCCTACCTCCCCAAAACCACTCTTACACCCCAAAAACCCCTCTTATACCCCCATAAACCCAACCCCCCAAAAACTCCTCTTACACCCCAAAAAAACCTCTTATACCCCCCCAAAAAAACTCTTACCCCCAAAAACCCCTCTTACCCCCCAAAAACCTCCCCTACCCCCCAAAAATCCCTCTTACACCCCAAAAAAACCCCTACACCCCCCAAAAAAACCCTCTTACACCCCAAAAAAACCTCTTATACCCCCAAAACCCCCTCTTACACCCCCAAAAATCCCTCCTACCCCCAAAAAACCCTTTATACCCCCCAAAAACCTCTTACACCCCCAAAACTCCTCCTACCCCCTAAAACCGCCTCTTACACCCCAAAACACTTTTTACGCCCCCAAAAAACCCCTCACACCCCAAAAATCCCTCCAACCCCCCAAAACCCCTCCTACCCCCCCAAAACCCCCTTCAACCCCCAAACCCCCTTCAACCCCCTCGAACCCCTCTTCACCCCCTAAAATCCCCCTTTGCCCCCCCAAATCCCTCCCTACACCCCCAACCCCCCTGTAGCCCCCAAACCCCCCAAATCCCCTTCAGCCCCCCAAACCCCCCTTTACCCCCTCAAACCCCCCTGTGGCCCCCCAAAGCCCCCTTTACCCCCTCAAAACCCCTCAACCCCCCTGTGGCCCCCCAAAGCCCCCTTTACCCCCCCATACCCCCCTTCAGCCCCCCGAACCCCCTTTCCCCCCCTCACCATCCAGCGCCTGCCGGAGCCGCTCCTTCTTCTCCTGCTGCCGCCGCAGCCGCTCCTCCTGCGCCCGGCGCTGCAGGTACTCGCGGCGTTCCCGGGCCTGGCGGCGGAGCTGGGGACGGGGGGGGGGGGACGGGACGTCGGGGGGGACGCCGTCAGAGGGGGGGACACGGTGATGTAAAGGGGGAGTGGGGACATGGGGGTGGGATGTGGGGGACATGGGGACACTGGGGGGGACGTGGGGACACTGGGGGGGCATGGGGAGACACAGAGACACTGGGGGGGATGTGGGGACACTGGGGGGGATGTGGGGGACACAGGGACACTGGGGGGGACGTGGGGACACTGGGGGGCATGGGGGGGACATAGGGACACTGGGGGGGATGTGGGGACACTGGGGGGGCATGGGGGGGACACAGAGACACTGGGGGGGATGTGGGGACACTGGGGGGGATGTGGGGGACACAGGGACACTGGGGGGGACGTGGGGACTGGGAGGGGATGTGGGGATACTGGAGGGGATGTGGGGACACTGGGGAGGGACGTGGGGACACTGGTGGGGCACGGGGGGGACGTGGGGGCACTGGGAAGGGTGTGGGAACACTCGGGGTGTGTGGGGACACTGGGGGGAAACGGGGGCACTGGGGGGGAACGTGGGGACACTGGGGGTTTATGGGGGGACGCTGCGGGGGACCTGGGGGCACTGGGAGGGACGTGGGGACACTGGGGAGGGACGTGGGGGCACTGGGGGGGCATGGGGGGGACGTGGGGATACTGGAGGGGGTTATGGGGGGGACCTGGGGGCACTGGGAGGGGTGTGGGGACACTGGGGGGGGGACACGGCGACCCTGAAGGAGGGTGCAGGCCCCCCGCGACCCTACAATACCCCCCCACCCCTTACCATGGTGGCAGCTCCTCCACTCTCCGCCGGTCTCCACACGCCGGCACCTCCCAACACCGTCGCTGCCGATTGGCCGAGCGGCGGGGGACCAATGGGAGAGCCCGGTGCTGCCGGAAAGGGGCGAGGCGAACCTCCAAGATGGCGGCGAGGGGCGGGTAACACCGCGCCCTCACTCAAGATGGCGGCCGCCGGTGGGCAAAGCGGCGCCCTCAACCAAGATGGCGGCCGAGCCGGTTTCAGCCCGCCGCGCCGCCGGCCCTCAGCCAGGCCCCGCCTCCCACTCCGCCGCGCACGCTGATTGGCGGAGGGGCGGTGGGGGCGGCTGCTATTGGTGGAGGCGGCGGCCCGGCGTGAGGCCGAGGTGCGGGCCGGGGGTAGCGGCAGCCGGCGGCAATGGAGGGTCGGTGAGGGGGTGCCGGGGGGGGTTTGTTTTGGTAGGGTCACCTTGGGGGGGGGGTCAGCGATGGGGTTTGGTAGTGTAGGGTGTTCAGGGGAGGGGGGTGTGTGTTTTGGTAGGGTCTCCTGTGACAGGGGGTGTTTATGTAGGGTCTCCCGTGGTGGGGGGGTGTTTGGGGGGAGGGGTGTTTATGTAGGGTCTCCCACGGCGGGGGGGGGGGGTGTTTATGTGGTGGTGGTGGGGTGTTTATGTAGGGTCGCCCATGCTTGGGGCTATTTATGTGGTAGGGGGGTGCGTTTACGTAGGGTCTCCCATGGTGGGGGGGTGTTTATCTGGGTCCGAGCAGGTTTTGTTTTGGTAGGGTCTCCCACGAAAGAATAATTATTTATGTAGGGTCTCCCCTGGGGGAAGGGGTGTGTGTGTGTTTACGTAGAGTCCCCTATAGCATTGCATCCCCCATGGGGCTTTGTTTACGTAGGGTCCCCCATGGGGGGGTGTTTACGTAGGGTCTCCCATAGCAGGGGGCTTGTTTACATGGGTGTTTGTTTACGTAGGGTCTCCCCTGGGTGTTTACGTAGGGTCTCCCATGAGCGCTTGTTTACGTAGGGTCGCCCATGGGGGGTTTGTTTACGTAGGGTCTCCCGAGGCGGCACTGGACGCGGCGGCGCTGGAGCTGCTGGCGGCGCTGGAGACGCTGCAGGAGAGACGGCAGCTCCTCGGCCAGCTCCTGCGGCAGGTGGGGACACGGGGATACGCGGGGGGACACGGGCCACCCGCCACGGGGACACGTGTGGGGACAGGCCACCCCCGTGGGGACACATGTGGGGACATGCAGGGACACGCCACTCCACGTCCCTGCTGTCCCTGTCCCCGTGACCCCTGACCCCCTGTCCCCCCGTGTCCCCAGGGGTGGCTGTCCCTCTCCGAGGCCCGTTACTCCCTGGGGTGCCACCGCGTCTCGTCCCTGCAGTACGGGGCCACCATGGTCCCCCGCGTCCGCGTCCTCCCCAGGTAGGGGACACCGGGGGGGACACGGGGACAGGGACACGGGGGGACACGGGGACCCACTGGCTGGGGGGGGACGGACAAAAAGGGACGTGGGGGTGACATGGGGGGTGACATGGGGCTGGGGGGTGACACGGGTGTCCCCAAGGAGGGGGTGACACTGGTGTCCCCAAGGGGGGGGTGACACTGGTGTCCCCATTGAGGGGGTGACACTGGGGGTGTCCCCAAGGGGGGTGACGCTGGTGTCCCCAAGGGGGGTGACACTGAGGGTGTCCCCAAGGGGGGTGACACTGATGTCCCCATGGGGGGGTGACACTGGGGGTGTCCCCAAGGGGGGGGGTGACGCTGGTGTCCCCATTGGGGGGTGGGGACAGTTGTGAGGTGCGGGGGGGGGACAGGGTGGCAGGGGTGTCCCCACGGGGGAGGTGACACCCGTGTCCCTGTGCCCCCCCCAGGCAGGACCCGGGGGGCCCCCCCCGCTTCGAGGAGGTGCCGGGCACAGGGGGGGACCCTGAGGACCCCGATGGCCAGCGGGGGGGGGGCGACGGTAAGGGGGTGCTGGGGGGTCCCATGGGTGCTGGGGGGACCTGTGGGTGCTGGGGGGTCCCATGGGTGCTGGGGGGTCCTGGAGGGGGTCCTGTGGGTGCTGGGGAGGATTTGGGGTGCTGGGGGGGTCCTGGAGGGGGTCCCATGGGTGCTGGAGGGGTCCCATGGGTGCTGGGGGGGATTTGGGGTGCTGGGGGGGTCTGGAGGGGTCCCATGGGTGCTGGGGAGGATTTGGGGTGCTGGGGGGTCCTGGAGGGGGTCCCATGGGTGCTGGGGGGATTTGGGGTGCTGGGGGGGTCCCATGGGTGCTGGCGGGTCCCCAAATACTTTGGGGGGGGTCACTGACCTCTGCCCCTCCCCCCAGGGCTGCGGCAGCGGCGGGGTCCCCCAGAAAAAGGGGGTGGCCCCCCCCGGCCCCCCCCCGACCCCCTGGCCTGGTTCGGGGTGCTGGTGCCCCCCAGCCTGCGGCAGGCGCAGGGCAGCTTCATCCAGGGTGAGGGGGGTCCCCAAAACCCGGGGGGGTCCCCAAAATCTCAGGGGGTCCCCAAAACTGGGGGGGTCCCTAAAATCCAGGGAGGTCCCCAAGAACTGGGGGGGGTGTCCCCAAAACCCAACAGGGGTCCCCAAAATCTGGGGGGGGGGTGCCCAAGAATTGAGGGGTCCCCAGAACATTGGGGGGGGTCCCGAAAATTTCAGGGGGTTCCCAAAACACTGGGGGGGGCCCCAAGAACTGGGGGGATCCCCAAATCTGGGGGGTTTCCCAAAATCCAGGGGGGTCCCCAAATCTGGGGGGGGGGTCCTCAAACCTGGGGGGGGTCCCCAAATCATTGGGGGGGGTCCCCAGAACCTGGGTGGTCCCCCCCCAAAATTGGGGGGGGGCCTAAAGGTCATGACCCCGTGTCACCCCCTTGTCCCTGTGTCAGCCGCAATGTCCCCCCCCGGTGACCTCTGCCCCCCCCCGTGTCCCCAGGGGTGACGGTGGCCGTGGAGGTGGCGGGGCTGCAGAGCGCCGTGGCGGCGGCCACCGCCCGCTACCGCGCCCTCCTGCGCCGCAAGCGTCACCTGGACGGGGACACCGGGACCCCGGGTGACAGCGAGACCCCAGGTGACACCAAGAGCCACAGGGACAGCGAGACCGTGGGGGACACGGAGACCCTCAGGGACACCGGGACCCCGTGTGACACCGAGATCACGGGTGACACCGAGACCAGGGGTGACACCGAGAGCCACGGGGACACCAAGACCCATGGGGACACCGAGAGCTACAGGGACACCAAGACCACAGGTGACACGGGAACCCTGGGTGACACCGAGACCCATGGGGACACCGAGAGGGTGGGTGACACGGGGACCCTTGGGGACACCAAGACCGCGTGTGACACAGAGGCTGCGGGTGACACCGAGACCATGGGTGACACGGTGACGAGCAGGGACACGGTGACCGCGTGACGCAGGACACGGAGCACGCCGGGGACACGTCTGCAGGTGACACGGGGACACAGGGACGCCGACGGGGACACAGGGACCCCCCCACGGGTGACATCGTGCCCACCCATGGGTGACAGCGACATCACTGTCCCGGTGACGGGGGCCACGGCCACCAGCGCGGGTGATGCTCGTGTCCCCCCCCCAATAAAGGCGCGGTGGCAGCTGGTGGCTCCGTGTCACCCTCTGTCCCCTGGCCGCCATCTTGGTGCCGCCGTCGTGCCACACCCCTGCGGTGTCACCCGGCCGCCATCTTGGTGCCACTTTGATGTCACCTGGTGGCCATCTTGGCACCGCTCTGATGTCACCTGGCAGCCATCTTGGTGCCACACCCACTTGGTGTCACCCGGCTGCCATCTTGGTGCTGCTCTGATGTCACTGGCGGCCATCTTGGCACCCTTGCTATCACCCATCTTGGCACCATGTGACACCACCCAGTGGCCACCTTGGCCCCACCCCCCAAAGCGACGTGCGGGGCAGCAGCCATCTTTTGCCAACGTCTATATTTATTGGGCGGGGCCCCCCTCGCCCCGCCCCCCCAAGCCCCACCCCCCCAACTCGGGGGCAGGGCCAAGACACAACAACAACTAGAGGAGGGGGAATGGGGTGGGGCTCGACAGAGGGGGGCGTGGCCAGGTGGGCACAGGGTGTGGCCAGGGCGTGGCTGGCTGTGGCCCCACCCCCGGTGGGCGGGGCTAGCGGATGGTGTAGCGCACGTAGGGCACCTCGATGTCGGCGTCGGTGTCGTCGTTGCAGCAGAGCTCGAAGACGAGGGCCTTGACGTGGCGGCCGACCTTCTTCTTGGAGACCCGGGCCACGATCTCCGTCATCCTGAGGGACACGGGGCCGGCGTCACCCGGGGGGGCGGCACCCGCCACCGGGACGCGGCCACAGGGTGGCACTGGCCCCCAGTGACCACCTGTGGTGGCCTCAACTATGGCTACCGTCACCCTACGGGGACGTGGCCACGGGGTGGCATCACGGGGACCACCCGTGGTGGCCTCCACCATGGATGTTGTCACCCTACGGGGACGTGGCCACGGGGTGGCATCACGGGGACCACCTGTGGTGGCCTCAACCCCGGGGCCTGTCCCCCGCCCGCCCCCCCACGGGTGCCCCCGGGCCCTACGGTTGGTCGTGGCGCTCCCGCAGCTTGGCGGCCGGCATGAAGAAGGAGTAGAGCATGGAGACGCCTTGCGACAGCATCGTGATCTCCAGCCGGTGCTCCTTCTGCGGGGGACACGGGGGTGTTGGGTGGGGTGTGGGGCACCCAAGGGTGCCCCATGGCGACCCACGGCCCTGGGCCCACCGGCCACCGTGGTGGCCACATCTCCCCAGCTTCCCTTGGGGTGTCCCCTCTCGACTTGGGGTCCTCCAAAGGGACACGGGGGGGACGCAGGGCCATCAGGCGGGGCCCAGTTGACCCCCAAGACCCCCCCGGCCGCCCCACCCCCCCCGCCCCAGTCTCCCCCAGTCCCTCCCAGTGCTCCCAGTACCTTGAAGTAGGCGAGGAACTGGCGTAGGGTCATCTCCTGCCCGTCGGGCTGCAGCCCCTGCACCTCGAACCGGTCCCACAGCGTCCACTCCACCTCGTAGTACTGGGAGGGGGTCAGGCCCACGGGGACGGAGCCATGGTTGGGTGCCAGGACCCATAGGGGGCAAGTGGGGGTCGGGGGGGGGTCACCAGGTCTATGGGGCCCCTGTGGGACATCTATAGGGTCCGCAGGCTCTATGGGGCTGGGTTCTATGGGTCAGGGAGCCGTGGGGCAGCACCCAAACCCCACCAAGACCCCCAGCCACCTCTAGAAGCCAGCACCAACCCAACCCCTCCCGCTCTAGGGCAGCCACCAGACGCCAGGCCCACCAGGCCCCTATAGCCCCTCTATAGGGTCAGCAGACGCTATGGGGCTGGATTCTATGGGTCAGGGAGCCGTGGGGCAGCACCCAAACCACCTCCAGAAGCCAACGCCAACCCAATGCAACCCAACGCAACCCAACCCCACCCGCTCTAGGGCAGCACCCAGTAGACGCCAGGCCCCTATAGGCCCTCTATAGGGTCCGTGGGCACTATGGGGCTGGGTTCTATGGGTCAGGGAGCCGTGGGGCAGCACCCAAACCACCTCCAGAAGCCAACCCAACCCAACGCCAACCCAACCCAACCCAGGGCAGCCCCCATAGACGCCAGGCCCTCCTGGCCCCTATAGCCCCTCTATAGGGCCCGCGGGCGCTATGGGGCGGCCCCCCACCTTGTTGCGAGGGCAGGCGAGGGGTTCGGAGAAGCCGACGAAGGGCAAGGCCAGGTTGAGGAAGGCGTTCTTGTAGGAGGCCAGGCGCCGGTGGCCCTGGACCAGCTTGTAGAGCTCCAGGCAGGCCAGGCCCACCACCGCCCCCGTGGTGGTGGCGATGGCCGGGATGATCTTCCCCGCGATCAGCTTGCTCTGCCCCGTATAGAAAAGGTGCCTATAGGGGAGCGGGCGGGGGGCACCGCCCACCCCCCCGCCCCGCCCCCCAAGGGGGCTATAGGCCCTGGGGGGGGGGGTGTGCAGCTCTCTGGGGGGCCTATAGGTGCTGATGTTGTCTATGGGCCTGTATGTCCCTACGGTCCCCTATAGACCCTACAGCCCCCCCTCTAGACCCTACAGCTGCCTATGGGACCTACAAATCCCCTATGGGCCCTACAGACCCCTATGGGCCCTACAGCCCTCTATAGACTCTGTAGCCCCCTATGGGCTCTACCGTCTCCTATAGGCCCTACAGCTCCCCCTATAGACCCTCCAGTCCCCTATGGGACCTACAGCTCCCCCTCTAGACCCTACAGCCCCCTATGGGCCCTACAGCCCCTATATATCCTCTATAAACTGTGTGTTTATGCTACAGACCCTATACAGACCCTCTATAGACCCTATATCCCTCCAGAGCTTATATACGTTATAAAGCCTATGAAGCTTACGTGCAGCCTATAAATCCTATACGTCCCCAGAGCCAATCGGTATTACAGACTCTGAATCCTATACGCGCTCTATAGGTTCCATAAGCGCTTTATATATCTTCTACGTACTTTATACACCCCATACATACGCTATAAACCCTACGCATTCTATACGTACTCCGCAGACCCTATATATGCTGCACAGACTCTCTATGTACCCTATAGGTGCTCTAAGTATAGACCCTATACGTCCCCTATAGGCTCACTCTGCTCCCCGCAGACCCTATATAAGCCCTGAACGCCTACAGCCCCTGTGCGTAACGTAAAGCCTGCAGAGCCCCTGCGCGCCCTAAGGACCCTATAGGGGCCCTATAGATCCGCACCTGCCCTCCGGACCCTATACAGACCCTGCGCCCTACAGAGCGCGCACCCTACGTGCGCTCCACGGACCCTATAGCACCCGTAGCCCCCCCCAGCACCCACAGCGCTCCATAAGAACCCCAATAACGCCCCATAGCACCCATGGGTGCCCCCCAGCACCCATAACGCCCCATAAGAGCCCCTATAACACCCCCTAGCACCCATAGGACCCCCCCATAGCACCCATGGGTGCCCCCCCCCCCAGCACCCACCTTGTGGCGGTCGGCCGGGGGGATGTCGTAGTTCTCCGCTCGCAGGTTGGAGGCGGCGACGATGAAATCCATGTGGAAATTGGTGTCATCGTCCTGGGTGGGGGGCACCCATGGGTGGGGGTGAGCACCCATGGGTGGGGGGCACCCATTTTGGAGGGGGGGGGGAGTCCGTTTTGGAGGGGACACCCACTTCGCTTGGCTCCAGGGGGGGTGTAAAGCAGTTGGGGCTCCCCGAGAGCGGCTGGGTGGGTGCGTTGGGAGGCAGCACCCATGGGTGGCTGGGGGGGCACCCATGGGTGCTGGGGGGGGTGGGGGTGGGGGGCAGCACCCACCTTCTCGAAGTCGATGGGGAACATGCGGAAGCCGGGCAGCTCCTCGGGGCTGGGCAGCGACGCCTTCAGCTCCTCCAGGCGCCCGTCGTCTGCGGGTGGGGGGCACCCATGGGACCCCCGGCACCCAGAGGCGCCCCCCAGCACCCATGGGTGCCCCTACCCCATACCTACCATGTACCCCAGACCACCTAAGTGCCTCCAGCACCCACGGGTGCCCCAAACCCCGTATCCAACCACCCCCACCACCACCCATGGGTGCTCTCACCCCATACCTCCACCTCCCAGCACCCACGGGTGCTCCTCCCGACCATCGAAGCACCTCCAACCCCCACGGCTGCCCCAACCCTCCACCCAACCAACGCCCCCAGCACCCATGGGTGCCCCCCAGCACCCATGGGTGCTCTCACCCCATACTTCCACCCCCCAGCACCCATGGGTGCCCCTACCCCATACCTACCATGTTCTCCAGACCACCTAAGTGCCTCCAGCACCCATGGGTGTCCCAAACCCTGTATCCAACCCCCGCCCCGCCATGGGTGCCCCCCCGCCATGGGTGCCCCCCCCCCATGGGTGCCCCCCAGCCCTACCGAGGGCGGCGGTGGCGCTCTGCAGCTCCTGGTCGGAGACGTGGATGCGGACGCCGGCCTTGGGGGCGAAGGGGGGGACGCGGACGTGGCGCAGGAGCTCGGCCACCGCCCCCCGGTCCCGCGAGCCCCCGATCCCGTAGCTCTGGGCAAAGAGGTTGGCGGCCGCCATGACGTAGTCCAGGTGGAGGGGCTGCAAGGGGGCACCCATGGGTGTCGGGGGGGCACCCGTGGGTGGGTGGGGGTGATGGGCACCACCCAGTGATGACTGATGGCCCCCAAGGGTGATGGGATGGCACCTAAGGGTCATGGGATGGCACCCAAGGGTGATGACCACCACCCAACAATGACTGATGGCACCCAAGGGCCATGGCCACCACCCAATGATGACTGATGGCACCCAAGGGTGATGGGATGGCACCTAAGGGTCATGGGATGGCACCCAAGAGTGACGGGATAGCACCCAAGGGTCATGGCCATCACCCAGTGATGACTGATGGCACCCAAGGGTGATGGATGGCACCTAAGGGTCATGGAGACCACTCAAGGGTCATGGGATGGCACCCAAGGGTTGTGGGATGGCACCCAAGGGTGACGGACGCCACCCGAGGGTGATGCCCACCACCCAACGATGATGGATGTCACCCAAAGGTGATGGATGTCACCCAAAGGTGATGCCACCACCCAACGATGATGGGGGGCACCCAAGGGTGATGCCACCACCCAACGATGACCAATGACACCCAACAATGACTGATGGCACCCAAGGTCAACCAATGGCACCCAAGGGTGATGCCACCACCCAACGATGACCGACAGCACCCAAGGGTGACGGACGACGCCCAAGGGTGCCGGTGGGACTCACGTTGTCAGGGTCGAAGACGAGGGGGTGGGGGCAGCGCTTGGGCCCCGACCAGAAGAGGGTCCCCGAGTTCGTCTTCTGCGGGGGGAGAGCGGCCGTTAACGAGGCTAACGAGGCATCAATTAGGGCTAACAAGGCCTTAATTAGAGGCTAATGGGGCATTAGAGGCTAACGGGGCATTAATTAGGGCTAATGAGGTCTTCATTTGGGTTAACGAGGCCTTAATTAGGGCTAACGAGGCCTTCATTGGGGCTAACGAGGCATCAATTAGGGCTAACGAGGCATTAATTAGGAGCTAACGAGGCCTTCATTGGGGCTAACGAGGCATTAATTAGGGGCTAACAAAGCATTAATTGGGGCTAACGAGGCCGTTAATCCAGGGCTAATGACACCGTTAATTAGGGGCAATTAGGGGCTAACGAGGCCTCCACTGGGGCTAATGGGGCGTTAATTGGGGGCTAATGGGGTTTTAATTGGGGCATTAGAGGCCGTTAATTAGGAGCCCGATCCCCCCTCCCCCTCCCTCCCAATGGGCCCGATCCCCCCCGAGGGACCCCATCCCCCCCGAGGGACCCCATCCCCCCGAGGGACCCCCATCCCCCCCGAGGCACCCCATCCCCCCCGCACCGCGGCGGGCACCCACCTGCCCCGGGGGGAAGTTGTGGAGCAGCTGGCGGATGTTGTTGCTGTACTGGCGGTGCCAATGGCGGCAGGCCCAGGCGACGCAGTCGGGCCAGGCCCGCGGGCGCTCGCCCACCAGGCTGCGCTGCACCGCCTCCAGCACCTCCAGCGGCTGGGTGCCCGCCAGGCGCAGGGTGCGCTCCAGGAACTTGGGGTCCCTGCGGGGGAGGGGGGGTTACGGGGGCAGTGGGACACGGTGCCATGGGGGGGGCAGGGGGGCAAGGCGGGGTGGGCGCACGGCGGGGTGGGCGCAGGGGGGCGACCAACACGGGTGCGGTAGAGCAGGGGCGCAGGGTGCAAAGCGGGGCGGGTGCAGGGGAGGGCGGGTGTGCGGGTGCAATTTAGCAGGGGCACGACGCTGTACGGGTGCTGTGCAGGGGGCTATAGGGGTGCCACGCAGGGTGGGTGCTGTGCAGGGGGGTCTATAGGTGCCGCGCCATAGGGGCCGCCCCCCGCCCCGCCCCCGACACCCACGTCAGGTACTGGTTGACGTTCTCCGCCGGCTGCTTGAAGAGGCCCTCGAACTCGTCACGCGCCCACTGCGGAGGCGGGGCTGTCAGCGGGGCGCCCAGGCCCCTATAGAAGGCACCCGGGCGCCCAGGCCCCCTATAGAAGGGACCCAGGCATCTAAACCACCCCGTATTAAACCCCCAGGCATTCGGAGCGCCCTAGAGAAGGGAGCCAGGTGCCCAGGACCCCCTACAGAAGGGACCCAGGCGCCCGGGGCCCCCTATAGAACAGACCCAGGCACCCAGGGCCCCCTATAGAAGGGCCCCAGGCATCTAAAACACCCCACAGAAAAAAAACAGGTGCTCAGAACCTCCTATAGAACGGACCCAGGCATCTGGGCACCCTATAGAAGGGACCCAGGTGCCCAGGACCCCCTATAGAAAGGACCCAGGCACCCAGGGCCCCCTATAGAAAGGACCCAGCCACCCAGGGACCCCTATAGAAGGGCCCCAGGTGCCCGGGGCCCCCTATAGAAGGGACCCAGGCATCCAGGACCCCCTATAGAAGGGACCCAGGCATCCAGGACCCCCTATAGAAAGGACCCAGGCACCCAGAGCCCCCTATAGAAGGGCCCCAAGCATCTAGGACTCCCTATAGAAGGGCCCAGGCATCTAAACCACCCCGTATTAAACCCCCAGGCGTTCGGAGCCCCCTATAGAAGCGAGGCGCCTATAGGGTTTACCTGGAGGGTGTGCTCGATGGCGTTGGGGAAGTTCTTGAGGGTGCAGATGGGGATGGCCTTCTCGGGCGGGTCCTGGCTGGAGCTGTAGGACTCGCTGAGGAAGGGGATCACCACCTGCACGTTCCCCTTCGTCCCCAGCGTCCCCGACTCCAGCAGCGGCTTCCGGTAGTAAACGCAGCGCCGGTCCATATAGAGCCCTATAGGAGAATTGGGTTCTGGTAGGTGTGTACCCAGGCTCCTTGGGGGGGGGGGGGGCACCCTGAGGTCCCTATAGCGGTCCGGGGGGGGGCCCTGTGTCACTCTGGGGTCCCTATAGCAAGCCTGAAGGGCCCTATAGCACACCTCAAGGTCCCTATAGCACACCTGAAGGGCCCTATAGCACACCTCAAGGTCCCTATAGCACACCTGAAGGGCCCTATAGCACACCTCAAGGGCCCTATAGCACACCTGAAGGGCCCTATAGCACACCTGAAGGGCCCTATAGCACACCTCAAAGTCCCTATAGCACACCTGAAGGGCCCTATAGCACACCTGAAGTCCCTATATCACATCTCAAGGTCCCTATAGCATCCCTGCAAGTACCTATAGCGTTTCTGGGGGTACCTATATGTTTCTAAGGGTACCTACAGCATCTCTTAGCACCCCCAAAGGTACCTATACCCTGCCTGAGCTCCTTATAGCACCCCCAGAGACCCTTATAGCACTCCGGGGGTCCTTATAGTATTACTCAAGGCCATATAGAACACCTGAGAGTGCCTATACCATCCCTGCAAGTACCTATAGCATTTCTGGGGGTACTTAGAGCATCTCTAGAGCATCCCTAAGGGGTCCCTATAGCACCCCTAGGGTATCCATAGCATCTCTATAGCACCCCTGGGAGTCCCCAAAGCATCCCTATAGCAGCCCTGGGGTGCCTATACCATTCCTAAGTGACCCTATAGCGCCCCTAGGGATACCTATAGCTTTCCTGGGATCCCTATAGCACCCCTGGAGGTACCTATAATGTTCCTAAAACTTCCCCAAACCCCCAGAGCACCCAAAAAAAACCCTATAGCACCCCAAAAGCACCCAAAGGGTGACCTATAGCACCCCAAGGACCCCCCAGCACCCTGAAGACTCCCTACAGGACCCCAAAACCCCCCACAGCACCCAAAAAACCCCCTATAGCACCTCTATAGCACCCAAAAGATGCCCTGTAGCACCCCAAAATCAACCCACACCACCCTGAAGACCCTCTCTAGCCCCCCCAAACCCCCCGGAGCACCCAAATGACCCCCTATAGCACCCCAAGGACCCCCCCCAGCACCCCAAGGACCCCAGGGGTGCTCACGGGCGTCGACGTTGTCCAGGGCGTTGGCGACGCCGTCCAGGGCCTCGAAGAAGTCGTCGTCGTAGACGCGCTCGGTGTCGGGGCCGACGCGGTCGGGGCGGCTGCTCACCCGCAGCGCCGGGTTCATCTCCCGCACCGCCGCCGCCGCCCGCTCGGACTTGAGTTTCTGGAAGGGATGGGTGGAGCCTTTAAGCCCCGCCCCCGTGCAGCCCCACCCTCGCTGCACACGCCCCTTAAGCCCCACCCCTTCGCACCGCTGCCAATCCGACGAAACGTCAAAGCGCGTTGACCGTTGACATTGGCCTACGCAATGGCGGCTGGTTCCCCTCCATAGACTCCGCCCCCTGGTCCTCTACCTCATAGGCTCCTCCCCTTAAGCCCCACCCCTGCTGGACCCACGCCCTTAAGCCCCGCCCCTTTGCACCTCATCCAACAAATCAACGGTCAAGTTGACTGTTGACTTTGGCCAACCAACGGCAGCATCTTGATGCCACTTCCCACCCTGTAAACTCCACCCCATGAGACCCTGCCCCCCCAAGAGCCCCGCCCCCTCACCTGCCACCCCACAGGCTCCTCCCCCTTAAGGCCCACCCACTTAGGCCCCTCCCACTCACCACTCCACCTCAAGACAACTCGACCACCGGCGTTGGCCAACTCAATGTTGACCAACTCCATGGTGCTTTCCGCCCCATAAGCTCCACCCCTTGAAGCCCCACCCCCTGAGGCCCCACCCACTCATTCCCAATCCACAGGCTCCTCCCCCTTAAGGCCCACCCACTCACTCATCAAGGCCTGACAGTTGACGGAGGTCAACTCAACCTTGACCCATCACGATGGTGGCTCCTGTAGACCCCGCCCCTACAATCCCTGCCCCTCAAGGCTCCGCCCACTCCCTCCCTCTAGGCTCCTCCCCCTCACCGTCACATCCCAGGGCCGGAAGAGGAACTGGCGGTTGAGGTTGGACTTCTCGATGGTGTCCATGTCGGTGACGGTAACGCAACCCTCGGGGCCGCAGCCGAGTCCCACCATGGCGAAGTTCTTCAGCAGCTCGCAGCCGATGGCCCCCGCCCCCACCTGCGCTCGGGGACACGTGGGGACACGTGGGGACACTCGGGGACGCAGGCCGAGGTGGCGTGGGAGGGTTGGGGACACAGGGATGGGGGAATGAGGGGACACTTGGGGACACTTGGGAATGGGTGGGGACACTCAAGGGGACACCTGGAGGGAGATGGGGACACTGGGGACACTTGGGGACACTCTGAGGACCCGTGGGGACACGCAGGGACACTCGGGAGAGCCGTGAGGACACTTGGGGACACCTGAGGGACACGTGGGGACACTTGGGGACAGGGAGGGGACACCAGGGGACTTAGCCCGAGGTGGCCACGGAGGCTTGGGGACACGGGGGTGGGACAGGAGGACGCCTGGTAGATGGGTGAGGACACGTGGGGACCCCTGGGGACACTTGGGGACACTGACCACGAAGTACTTCTGGGCGCCCAGCTTGGCCTGCAGCTCCGCCCCGAAGACGGCGATCTGCCCGTCGTAGCGGCTGTTGCGCTGGGGACAAGGCGCGATGTCACCCGGCCGTGTCACCCCGCCACCAGGGGACCCCAAAGGCACCCATGGGTGCCAGCCACCCATGGGTGCCCCCAAGAAGGCGGCCAACCCATGGCTGATGTCAAGAAGTCGCCCAACCCACGGGTGTCCTCCATCCAACGTCCCACGGCCAACGCCCACCCCAAGGAGGTGCCCACCCATGGGTGCCCCCCACCCGACGCCCACCCCACCCATGGGTGCTCACCGGGCGACACTGCTCCTCGGTAAGAACCGTCTCCTTGTTCTCCTCGGGGAGACACTCCAAGGCGTCGAAGTAGAGCCATTGGGTGATGGGCGTGAACTTCCCCGACACCGCCTAGGTGACAACGCTTGTTAGGGGACCCGGGTGGCCACCGAGGGGACCCGGGTGGCCACCGAAGGGACCCGGGTGGCCACGGAGGGGACCCGGGTGGCCGGTACCTTCATGACCTCCTGGGCTGCCAACCCCCCGATGAAGGCGTTGACGGGTGCCAGGTCACCGGTGGCCTGGAAGGCCAATTCCCGTAGGAGGTCCTCGTCCAGCTCCGCCCCCGGGGCCACCTCCCGGGTCAAGGCCACCACCTCGGCCGCGTCACCCTGGGTGGGGACACATGGGGTTGGGGACATCGGAGAGGAGCCCCCCCCCCCAGGGCACAAAGGGAAGGGGGGGCACAAGTTGGGGTGGCGAAGGACTTGGTGGCCTCCATGTCCCCCGTGATGTCCCCGATGGCCTCGATGTCCCCAAGCAGTGGTGGGGCCATAGTGGCCTCCGTGTCCCCGACGCCCTCAATGTCCCCAGCGTCACCGACTGGTGGTGGGGCCATGGTGGGCAGCCATGTTGATGCAGGACACGGTGGCCTCCATGTCCCCAATGTCCCCAACACCCTTGATGTCCCCAGCTGGTGGTGGAGCCATGGTGGGCGGCCATGTTGGCACAGGACCTGGTGGCCTCCATGTCCCCAATGTCCCCCATGTCCCCAATGTCCCCAACACCCTTGATGTCCCCGATGTCCCCAACTGGTGGTGGGGCCATGGCGGGTGACCATGTTGGCGCAGGACCTGGTGGCCTCCATGTCTCCAACGTCCCCCATGTCTCCAACGTCCCCAAATGGTGGTGAGGTCACAGTGGTGGCCATGTTGGCACAGGACCTGGTGGCCTCCATGTCCCCAGCGTCCCCCATGTCCCCAGCGTCCCCAACACCCTTGATGTCCCCAACGTCCCCAAGTGGTGGTGAGGTCACAGTGGCGGCCATGTTGGCACAGGACACGGTGGCCTCCATGTCCCCAACGTCCCCAAGTGGTGGTGAGGTCACGGTGGCAGCCATGTTGGCGCAGGACCTGGCGTCCTCCACATCCCCAAGCCCCCGCGATGTCCCCAAGGTCCCCGCTGTCCCCACCTGGTGGCGGGGCCGAGGCGGGCGGCCATGTTGGCGGATGAAGCGGTGCAGGGCCTGCCAGCCCCAGTGCATCATGGGAGGTCTCTCGGCCTTCCCGAAGTCGGTGATCATCAGCTCCGGCTCCACCAGTGCCTCCCGCAGCCGCTTCTGGGGACGGGGGGGACACGGGGGGGGATGGGTGAGCACCCAGTGCCTCCCCGTCCCTCCCAGTATATCCCAGTGACCCCCCCAGTCACTCCCAAACCCCTCCCAGTCCCCCCCAGTATCTCCCAGTGCCCCCCAGTTTCCTCCCAGCACCCCCCAATTCCCTCCCAGCACCCCTCGATGACCTCCCGCTATGCCCCTGTACCTCCCAGTGCTCCCCAGTCCCTCCCAGTGCCCCCCAGTCCACTCCCAATGCCCCAGTTCCCCCCACTATCTCTCAGTTCCCCCCAGTATCTCCCAGTGCCCCCCAATCCCCTCCCAATGCCCCCCGATAACCTCCCACCACCCCCACGTACCCCCCAATCCACCCCAGTGCCCCCCAGTCCACCCCATTTCCCTCCCAAACCCCTCCCAGTCCTCCCCAGTGTCCCCCAGTCTGCCCAAGTCACCCCCAGTCCCTCCCAGCAGCCCCCCAGTCTGCCCCCAGTCACTCCCAGTTCCCTATAATCCCCCTCCCAATCTCTCTCAATCCCCCCTAATGCCCTCCCAGCACGTCCCAGTGCTCCCCAGTCCCCTCCCAGTACTCCTTTAGTCCCCCCCATCCCCTCCCAGCGCCTCCTAATCTGCCCCGTCCCTCCCAGTGCCCCCCAGTCTGCCCCCAGTCCCTCCCAGTACCCCCCAGTCCCCTCTCAGCACCTCCTAACCCACCCCCAGTCCCTCCCAGTGCCCCCCAGTCTGCCCCCAGTCCCTCCCAGTACCCCCCAGTCCCCTCTCAGCACCTCCTAACCCACCCCCAGTCCCTCCCAGTGCCCCCCAGTCTGCCCCCAGTCCCTCCCAGTGCCCCCCAGTCCCCTCCCAGCACCTCCTAACCCACCCCCAGTCCCTCCCAGTGCCCCCCAGTCTGCCCCCAGTCCCTCCCAGTGCCCCCCAGTCCCCTCTCAGCGCCTCCTAACCCACCCCCAGTCCCTCCCAGTGCCCCCCAGTCCCCTCCCAGCACCTCCTAATCTGCCCCCAGTCCCTCCCAGTCCCCTCCCAGTGCTCCCAGTGCCACTCACGAAGCGGATGTGCTTGGGCATCTTGACCTGGGTGACGATCCCCCCCCTCACGTAGTCCCCGAAGCCGCTGGTGTCCCCGATGCTGAAGGTGTAGGGCCCTGGGGGAGGGGCTGTCACCGAGGGTCCCGGGCACCCAGGCACCCTATGGAAGGGACCCAGGCACCCGGGGCACCCTATAGAAGGGACCTGGGTGTCCAGGACACCCTATAGAAGGGATCCAGGCATCCAGGACACCCTATAGAAGGGAGCCAGGCATCCGGAAGCCCCTATAGAAGGGAGGCGGGGCTCCGGGCTCACCGAGGACGCGGATCTCGACGGGGCCGCAGCTGTTCAGCTCCTCCATCCCCTCCACCTCGGTGAAGGTGACGAAATCGCCGGTCTCGAAGCCGTGCCGAGCCTCGTCCAGGCACGTCACCTCCCCCGGGCACCCCTGGGTGGGTGGGGGGGACACCCATGGGTGGGTGAGGGGACACAGGCGGCCGGGTGACACCCCTTCCCCCACCCGAGCAGCCGGTACCTTGGTCACCATGGAAACCATGGCGCTGAGCGGTTGTTCCCCGTTGGTGTCCGTCACCACCATGTCGTCCCCGAAATCGCAGAAAAGCTGCCTAAAATGGGGGGCGGGGGGGGGGGTGTTAGCCGGGGACCTGGGAGCCCCTACAGAAGGGACCCAGGCATCCAGGAGACCCTATAGAAGGGACCCAGGAGTCCGGGTGACCCTACAGGAGGGACCCAGGCGTCCAGGCACCCTATAGAAAGGACCCAAGTGCCCAGCACATCCTATGCAAGGGATCCAGACATCCAGGAGACTCTATAGAAGGCACCCAGGCACCTAAAAGACCCTATAGAAGGCACCCAGGCATCCTATAAAAGGGACCCAGGAATCCGGGTGACCCTATAAAAGGGACCCAGGCATCCAGGCACCCTATAGAAAGGACCCAAGTGCCCAGCGCATCCTATAGAAGGCATCCAGGAGACCCTATACAAGGCACCTAGGTGTCCGGGAGACCCTACAGAAAGCACCCAGGTGTCTGGGAGACCCTATAGAAGGGACCCAGGCACCCTATAGAAGGCGCCCAGGCACCCGGCTCACCCGAAAAGCCCGCGGGTGTCGGCCACCACCAACTTGATCCCATGGACGTGGCAGAAGTCTCCGACCCAGAGTTGCTCCTCCAACGACGAGTTGGTCAACACCACCACCTACGGAGAGACCCCGTCCATCCGTCTGTCAGTCCGCCGGGGTGGGGGACAGGCGGCCAGACAAGGGGACAGACGGACGGGAGGCCACGAGGGGTGGGTAACACCCCCCTCCCCCCTCAGGGAGGGTTATGAGGAGGATTCGAGGGGTACAGGCGGCCACGGAGAGACAAGGAGCGATGGAGAGGTACAGGCGGACGCACAACCGCACAGATAGATGGACAGACAGACACACGGAGACCCTCAGACCCAGAAAACAGGGGGTACAGGGGGTCCTGGGGGGGGTACAGGCGGCCACGGAGACACAAAGAGCCGCATAAAAGTACAGTCGGACACGCAACCAGATGGACAGATAAAGGCACATGGAGGCTGTCAGACCCAGAAATTGGCTGATACAGGCAGTCCTGAGTGGCAACAGGCGGCCCGAGTGGCAACAGGTAGCCACAGAGACACCAGCAGCCACCGAGAGGTACAGGCGGATGCACAACCAAACCCACGGACAGGCAGATGGACATGTAACAGTACACAGAGACCATCTGACCCAGGAACTGGGGGGTACAAGGGGTCCCAGCTGGGTACAGATGGTCCTGGGTGGGTACAGGCAGCCACGGAGACACAAGCACCCATGGAGGCGTACAGTCGGACGCACAACCAGACCCAAGGACAGACAAACAGATGCACAAGGGCACACAGAGACCATCAGATCCAAAAATGGGGGGGTTCAGGGGGTCCTGGGTAGGTACAGGCAGCCACAGGGAGTTACAGTCGGATGCACAACCAGACGCAGGGACAGTGGGACACAGACACAAACAGCCCCAGGGATGGTTGTGGGGAGGCCACTGCTGTCACAGGGGACACAGCCGTCCCTGGGCGGGGGCACACGTGGCTGTTTGGGGTACAACCGGCCATGGAAGTTACAGTCGGCCCTGAGTACAGCCGGGTATGTGACCAAATGACACCAGGGATGGTTGTGAGGATGTCACCGCTGTCCTCGTGGTCACAACTGTCCCCGGGGGGGGTACAGGTGGCTGTTGGGGTTACAACTGGCCACAGGAGTTACAGTCGGTCCACGAGGGTACAGCCAGACACACAGACAAATGGCTGCGGGGAGGCCACCGCTGTCCCAGGGGACACAACCATCCCCAGGGTGAGTACAGGTGGCTGTTGGGGGTACAACCGGCCACAGAGGTTACAGTTGGCCCCCGAGTACAGCCGGACACATGACACCAGGGATGGTTGTGGCAAGGCCACCGCTGTTCTAGTGGTCACAACTGCCCCCAGGGGAGGTACAGGTGGTTGTTGGGGGTACAACTGGCCCCAGAGGTTACAGTCGGCCACGTGAGCTACAGCCGGACACACGGACAAAGGGTCGTGGTGAGGCCACGCTGTCCCAGGGGACACAGCTGTCCCCGAGAAGGGGTACAGGTAGATGTTGGGGGTAGAGCCGTCCCCACAGGGCTACAGTCGGCCACGTGAAGGACAGTCGGCCACCCAAATAACTGGCCTCAGGGTTGATTTGGGGGAAGAAAAGGGGGGCACAGATGGGGGTACAGACAAATATAGGGAGTACAGGCAGATGCGGGAGGTACAGGCGGCCGCGGGGGGGGGTACAGGCGGCCACGGGTGTACCTGGAAGGGTGCGAGCAGCTCCTGGCTGAGGGGTTGGCGGGTGCTGGTGACGGCGACGTAGGCGTTGAGCTCGGCTAACCGGGGTAGCGTCGCCTCCGCCCGGTTCTGCCCCACGTCCTCCTCCCGCAGGTAGAACTGGGGGGGGGGCACAAAAAAGGGGGCGTCAGGGGGTCCCCACAACGCCCTGGAACCCCCAACCCCCCCAGCCAACCTATAGGGCATTTAAGGAACCCCAGAAGGGTATTTGGGGGGGGGTATTTAAGGCCTGGAGGGGTATTTAGGCCCTCTGGGGGGTATTTAAGGGCTTGGGGGGTATTTAGGCCCCCCAGGGGGTATTTAAGGGCTTGGGGGGTTCTATAGGTCCCCAGGAGGGTATTTAGGCACCCTGGGGGGTAATTAGGCCCCCCAAGGGGGTATTTAAGGTTTCGGGGGGGTATTTAGGCCCCCGGGGGGGTATTTAAGGGCCATGGGGGGCCCCAACCGCCCCACAAAGCAAACACAGGGGGATATTTACACCCCCCCCCAGCAAATTAATTGCCCCTAGGGGGGCATTTATCTCCCCACTCACCCCACATACCAACCCCCATAGGGGCTAATTACCCCCCAGATTAATTAATCACCCTCCCCAATTAATTAATTACCCCATGGGCGGCACTTAACTCCCCTAATGAGCCCTGATAACAACCCCAAGGTGGATTAATTACCCCGGGGGGGGGCATTTAGCTCACCCCAAACATGCAAACCCCCCCCAAATCTCAGCCCCCCCCCAGGGGTTACCCCCCCCAGGGTGAGGGTATTAATTACCCCGGGGGGGGGGTAATTAGCTCACCTGGGAGGCGAGGTCGGGCCAGGTGGCGGGCTGGGGGTCGTGGAGGGTGACGGATTTGACCCCCCCCAACACCAGGTTTTTGGCCACCTCCACCCCCAGCCCCCGTAGCCCCGACACCAGGACGTTGGACGTCTGCATCCGCTTCATCGCCTCATGGCCCAGCACGTACCTGGGGGGGGGGGGAGGAAAAAGGGGGGGTCAGGGGGGTCCCCCAAATCCACCCGGGGTCCCCCCAGGGCCGTGGAAATGGTTGAAGGGACCTGGGAGGGATCCAGGTGGCCAGGGATCCCCCCAATCCATAGGGACCCCCATGGAGACCCCCCCAGAACCCCATGGGGACCCCCCAATCCCCCCAGGGGGGACCCAGGCATCTGGGGAGCCCCCCAAATCCATAGGCACCCCCCAAATCCATGGGGAATGCCCCCCCAAATCCATAGGCACCCCCCCAAATCCATGGGGAATGCCCCCTCCCAAGTCCATAAGGACCCCCCCCAATCCATAGGGACCCCCATAGGGAGCCCCCCAAGTCTCCATGGGGACCCCCAATCCCCCCAGGGGGGACCCAGGCAGCCGGGGAGCCCCCCAAATCCATAGGGACCCCTCCCAAATCCATGGGGAATGGCCCCCCAATCCATAAGGACCCCCCCAATCCATAGGGACCCCCATGGGGACCCCTCAATACCCCCAGGGGGGACCCAGGCAGCCAGGGAGCCTCCCAAATCCATAGGACCCCCCCAAACCCATGGGGAATGCCCCCCCAAGTCCATAAGGACCCCCCAATCCATAGGGACCCCCCCAATCCATAGGGGCCCCCATGGGGACCCCCCCACACCCCCATGGGGACCCCCCAATACTCCCAGGGGGGACCCAGGCAGCCGGGGAGCCCCCCAAGTCCCTAGGGACCCCCCAAAACACCCTGGGAGGGACCCAGGTGGCT
The DNA here is from genome assembly GCF_047370975.1 of Nipponia nippon. Lineage (NCBI taxonomy): Eukaryota > Metazoa > Chordata > Aves > Pelecaniformes > Threskiornithidae > Nipponia > Nipponia nippon. The sequence continues at coordinate 3,960,798 of NW_028262353.1, forward strand.
GGGGAGCCCCCCAAATCCATAGGGATCCACCCAAGCACCTATAGAACCCCCCCCAAGCACCTATGGAGCCCCCCAAGTCCATAGGAACACCCCAAGACCATGGGGTCGGGGGACTCACAGCTGGCGGGAGTAGAGCCCCTCATCGATCTCGGCCTCGCCCCCGTTCTTCGCCATGCCCTGCGGGTGACAAGGTGACAACGGCGTCAGCGGGGACGGGGGACACCCGGCGGGGGGACACCGGGGAGGTGTGAGGGACGGGGGACAGTCAGGTGACATTGGGTGACACTGGGTTGGGGGGGAAACACACTGGGTGGCAGCTGGGAGGGCTGAGAGGAGATGGATGGGTGACACCGGGTGACAGTCAGGTGACACTGGGGGCTGAGGGGCAGCCGTGAGGGCTGTGATGGATAGGTGACAGTCGGGTGACATCGGGTGATACCAGGTTGTGGGGGAAACACACTGGGTGGCAGTGAGGAGGGCTGAGAGGTGATGGACGGGTGACAGCCAGGTGACACTGGGGGGTTGGGGTGGACACTGGGGGCTGTGGGGCAGCTGTGAGGGCTGTGATGGATAGGTGACAGTCGGGTGACATCAGGTGACACCAGGTTGGGGGGGAAACACACTGGGTGGCAGCGGGGAGGGCTGACAGGTGACGGATGGGTGACACTGGGTGCCGTGTCACCCTGGGACAGGGACACCTAAGGGGTGATGGATGGGTGACATCCAGTGACAATAGGTGACACCGGGTGACGCTCAGGGATGGAGAGGGGAGTTGTGTCACCCTGGGGTCGGGCAGGGAGATCTGGGAGGTGACAAATGGGTGACATCCAGGTGACAACAGGGTTGGCCAGGTGACACTAGGAGTGGTAGGGACACCCAGGAGGTGACAGCTGGGTGACACTGGGTGACAGCAAGGTGACAGTCACATTAGCGCGGGTGGCTCAGAGCACCGCAGAGATGACAATGAAACCAGAGAAAGTGACAGGGCCCCCCCCGAGGGTGACAGGGGAAACCCGGGGGTGACGGGGATGCTCGGGTGACAGCCAGGTGACACCGGGTGACACTCCCGTTGACAGGGGTGGCTCTGAGCAGGGATGACAACAAGGATTGAGGGGAATATATATCACACCCATGACATGTAAGGACACCCAGGTGACAGCCAGGTGACACCGGGTGACAGCCACGTTAGCAGGGCTGGCTCTGAGCACCACAAGGGTGACAATGAGACCAGAGAAGGTGACAGGACCCCCCTGAGGGGTGACAGAGACAGCCGAGTGGCAGGCGGGTGACAGCCAGGTGACACCAGGTGACACTCCAATCGGCGGGGGAAGCTCTGAGCACCACAGGGGGGACCAGAGAAGGTGACGGGACCCCCACCCAGGGGTGACAGGGACACCCAGGGGTGACGGGGACACCTGGGTGACAGGGGGTGACACTCACGTTGGCGGGGGGGACGCTGGGGGGGACGGCGGGGGCAGGGGCGCGGCTGGAGCCCGTCGGCGGCTCGGACCCGGAGACGCGGCGCTTCTTCGACAGCGGGGAGCTGGACATCTGCGGGGTCAGAGGTCAGAGGTCAGCCAGGGACAACAGGTGACAGAGAGGGTGACAGCACTGGGGACACAGTGGGGTGACATTTGGGGGGACGGGGGTGGCAGTGGGTGACACTGAGGGCGGTGGGTGACACACAGGGCGGCACTGAGGGGGACACAGCGGCTCCGGGTGACACATGGGGTGACACCAGGTGACACTGAGGGCAGCGGGTGACATTTGGGGGGACATGGGGTGGCAATGGGTGACACTGAGGGTGGTGGGTGACACTGGAGGTCGCACTGAGGGACACACAGTCGCACCGGTGGCACCAGGGATGGAGAGGGACATTGGGGGACAGAGAGGGTGACACTAGGGGACAGAGGCTGACACCGGGGGGTGGATGGTGACACCAGGGGACACTGGGTGACACTGTGGGATGGAGGGGGACACCAGGGGACATTGGGGGGGACACCAGGTGACAGAGGGTGACAGCAGGTGACACTCAGGGACGCTAGGGGAGACACTGGGTGACAGAGGGTGACACCAGGTGACACTAAGGAATAGCAAAGGTGACAATAAGAGACACCAGGTGACACTAAGTGACACCAAGAGATGGAGGGTGACGCTTGGGAACACTGGGGGGGACGCCAGGTGACAGAATGTGACACCAGGGGATGGAGAGGGTGACACGGGGTGACAGACGGTGACACTGGGGGATGGAGAGGGTGACGCTAAGGGACACTGGGTGACACCAGGTGACAGAGGGTGACACAGGGGGACGGAGAGGGTGACACTAAGGGACACCAGGTGACAGAGGGTGACACTGGGTGACACCGGGGGATGGAGAGGGTGACACTAAGGGACACTGGGTGACACCAGGTGACACCAGGGGATGGAGAGGGTGATACTGGGTGACAGAGCGTGACACTGGGGGATGCAGAGGGTGACACTAAGGGACACCGGGTGACACCGCCCCCCCCCACAACCCCTTAACAGGGGGCGGGGCCTTCCCGGGGGTTCCCATTACTGGGGGAGGTTCCTATTAACGAGGCTCCCATTGAAAAGTTCCCATTGGCGGGGGGCGGGGAGGGTCCCATTACCGGGGGTCCCGGGGGAGGGGGTTCCCAGTAACGGCGGTCCCATGGGGGGGGCGGTTCCCATTAACGGGGGTCCTGGGGGTCCTGGGGGGGTTGGGGTCCCCATTAACCGGGGCCGGGTTCCCATTACCGGGGGTCCCATGGGGGGGGCGGTTCCCATTAACCAGGGTCGGGTTCCCATTACCGGGGGTCCCGGGGGAGGGGGTTCCCATTACCGGGGGTCCCATAGGGGGGGCGGTTCCCATTAACGGGGGTCCTGGGGGTCCTGGGGGGGGTGGGGTCCCCAGTGTCCGGGGCCGGGTTCCCATTAATGGGGTCGGGTTCCCATTACCGGGGGTCCCATGGGGGGGGCGGGTCCCATTACCGGGGTACCCCCTCGGCCTCCCCACAGGCCCCGGGGGGGGTCCCATTACCGGGGTCCCCCCTCCCAACCCCTCAGCCTCCCCACAAGCCCAAAGAGGGGGGGGTTCGCACTAACCGGGCCGGGGTCCCTACCCACCGGGGGGGGGTCCCCACCCACCGGGGGTCCCCGCCCCCAGCCCCTCCCCGCGCCCCCCGGGGGCCCCCCGGCCCCCCTCCCCTCGCACCAATGATGCTGTCCAGGCCCCGCCGCCGGGTCCCGCCCGCTCCGCTCGGCTCCTCCGCGACAAGATGGCGGCGGCGGCGGCTTCCCCCCCACCGCCCCCTCCCTCCCCCCTCCCCGCCCCGCCCACCGGCCCTTCCCATTGGACGGCGGCTCCCGCCGCCGCCCTCCCATTGGCTGGCTCCTCCCGCCAATCCCGCCTCCTCCTCACCCCCTCCCTCCCCTCGCCGCAAGCCCGGCGCTGATTGGGGGAGGGGGGAAGGCACGCCCCGTCTGGCCACGCCCCCTTCCGGCCGCCGGGACCCGGATGGAGGGGAAGGCCACGCCCACCTCATTCCGTATGCGCGGGGAGGGCGGGGCCTCGTGACACAGCAGCGCCGCGCGCGCGGCCCCGACGGCGGCCGGGAGGGGACACGGGGGCCTATGGGAGCCTATAGGGACCTATAGAGGCCTTTGAGGGGTTACAGGGGCCTATGGGGGCCTATAGGGGCCTATGGGGGCCTTTGAGGGGATATAGGGGCCTATGAGGGGATATAGAAGCCTATGTGGGGATATAGGGGCCTATAGGAGGATGGTAGAGGGCTTGCCAGGCCACATAGGGGCTTAGAGGGGGCTATGGGGAGCCTATGAGGGGATATAGGGGCCTATAGGGGGCTGTGGGGGCCGATAGAGGGCTTATGAGGCAACAGGGGCATATGGGGAGCCTACAGGGGCCTATAGGGGGCGGTGGGGGCCAATAGAGGGCTTATAAGGCAACATGGGGCCTACAGGGGCACGTAGGGGGCTATGGGGAGCCTATAGGGGGCTGTGGGGGCCAGTGGAGGCCTTATGAGGCAATGTAGAGGCTTGTAGGGGTATATAGGGGGCTATGGGGAGCCTATAGGGGGCCCCTAGGGGGTCGATAGGGTCCTGTGGGGCAGTATAGGGGCCTGTAGGGACATATAGGAGGCTATGGGGAGCCTGCAGGGAGATATAGGGGACTACAGGGGGCCTGGAGAGCCATAGGGGACGATGGGGGGGGCTATAATTGGTGATGAGGGGCCTGGGGGGGCTATAGGGGCCTGTTGGTGCCTATAGGGAGTGGGCTATGTAAACATATAGGGAATATAGAAATGTATAGGGTGCTGTACAGAGGTATAGGGGAACTACAGGTGACTATGGCAGCCGTTATTGGAACATACAGGAATCTATGGGGACCTGGGGGGAGTAGGGGCTTATGGGGGACCTGGGGGGAGTAGGGGCTTATGGGGCACCTGTGGGGACGTATAGGGGCCTATAGGGGATGTATGGGGGCTGGGGGGGCCTATAGCAGCCTATGGAGGGTTATGGGGGGGCTGTGGGGGCTCTATAGGGGCTGGCAGGGGGGTATAGGGAGCTGAGGGGGTCCTATAGGGGCTTGGGGCAGGGTCATGAGGAGATATGGGGGGCTATAGGGGCTCGGGGGAGGGGGTCATGAGGAGGTATGGGGGCTATAGGGCCGATGGGGGGGCTATAGGGGCTTGGGGGGGGCATGAGGAGTTACGGGGGGCTATAGGGGGCTGTGTGGGGGCTATAGGGGCTCAGGGGGGCATGAGGAGCTATGGGGGTCTCTAGGGCCCATGGGAGGGCTATAGGGGCTCATGGGGGGGTCATGAGGAGCTATGGGGGGCTATAGGGGGCCATGGGGAGGCCATAGGGGCTCGGGGGGGGCTACAGGGGGCCGGGGGGGCCATAGGGGCTCCAGGGAAGGTCATGAGGAGCTATGGGGGGCTATAGGGGCCCATGGGGGGGCTATAGGGGCTCGGGGGGGTCATGAGGAGCTATGGGGGGCTATAGAGGCCCATGGGGGGGCTATAGGGGGCCATGGGGGGGCTATAGGGGGCTGTAGGGTGGCTATAGGGGGCCATGGGGAGGCCATAGGGGCTCGGGGGGGAGGGCTATAGGGGCTCCGGGGGGTCATGAGGAGCTATGGGGGGCTATAGAGGCCCATGGGAGGGCTATAGGGGGCCGGGGGGGGGGTTCTGGGCAGCTATAAAGGGTGTATGGGGGCTCTAGGACCCTGTCGTCGCCGCCTGATGATGTCATGGTGCTGCAGGGGCTGCTGGGAACTGTAGTCCAGGTGTGCTGAGCCCCCCCCTCCCCAAAAAAAAGGGGGGGTCCAGTCCATCCGAGCCCCCATCACTTTATTAACGGCCCCGCAGCGGGGGTAACCCCCCCCAGGGGTTTGGGGGGGGCACCCAGGGGTGGGGGGGCACCCAAGGGTGGGGGTCTCACTCGGGGGGGGGCAGGGCGAGGCGGGCGGGGTCGTAGTAGTTGGGGTCGAGCAGGGGCAGCCCCCGCCTCTCCCGCTCCCGGATCTGCAGCTCGGCCTCGCGCCGGGCCCACTGCCGCAGCCTGCGGGGGACAGGGGGGTCAGGCACCCTATAGACACCCTATAGATACCCTATAGCCCCCCCCCGCCGCCACCCCAGCCACCCACAGCTCCCCTGGAGACCACCACAGTCGCCTATAGGGCTCTATAGATCCCCCCATGGGCTCCCCCAGGCCCGCCGTAGCCCATTGTAATCTTCTATACCCCCTTACACGCTTCTATAGATTCCTATAGACCTATCAAACGTTCTCTATAAGCTGTTATATCCCCCCATAGGTTCCTACAGACTCTGGCATGCTCGCTAGGGATTTCCTATAGGCTACTAGATCCTTTCATAGACCGTTATAAGCACCCTATACATCCTCGTACATCCTTATAACCCTTCTACAGATGCCCTATATCCCCTTATAGGCCCCTATCGGCTGTCTAGGGATGCCGTATATCCGCACATAGGTCCTCTATATCCCCACATAGGCCCCCAGAACTCCCCTATATCCCCTCATAGACCTCTTTACACCCTCCCAGGCCCCCTAGGGGTCCCCTACATCCCCCCCATAAGGCCCTATAGATTCCCTATAAGCTCCTGTACGCCCTCATAGACCCCTATAACCCCACTAGGGGCCCTCTATATCCCCTCATAAGCCCCTATATTCCCTCACAGGGCCCTATAGCCCCACACAGGCGCCCTATATCCCCTCATACGCTCCCTATAGCCCCCCTAGGGGCCCTGTATATTCCCTTATAGGTTCCTATATCCCCTCATAGGGCCCTATAAGCCCTCACAGGCCCCCTATATCTCTTCATAGGCCCCTATATCAACTCATAGGCCTGTATATCCCCTCCCAGGTGCTCTATATCCTCTCATAAGCCCCTATAACCCCCGTAGGGGCTGCCAATAGACCCTCATAGATTCCCTATAACCCCCCTGGGGGCCCCCTATATACCCCCCCCCGGCCCCCTATAGGCTCCCATACCCCCCCGCAGGCCCCCTATAGGCCCATGTACCCCCCTATATCCCCTTATAGGGCCCTATAACACCTCCCAGACCCTCTATGTCCCCTCATAAGCCCCTATAGCCCCCCTAGGGGCTGCCTATATCCCCCCCCAGCCCCCTATAGCCCCCGCATGGCCCCCTATAGCCCCTCATAGGCCTCTATAGCCCCTCCCAGGCCCCCTCATAAACTCCTATAACCCCCTAGAGGCTACCTATAGAACCTCATAGACCCCTATAACCCCCCTGGGGGCCCCCTATATCCCCCCAGCCCCCTATATACCCCCCAGCCCCCTATAGGCCCCTATACCCCCCGGCCCCCCATACCCCCCCAGGCCCCTCACCCGTAGTCGGGCAGGTAGTAGAGGAAGACGGTGCCGAGGACGATGGCGACGGAGACGCCGGCGAAGAAAACCGCCCGCATGTTGAGGAGGTCGGCGTCCGGCTCGGCCGCGAAGCCGTGGTAATCGGGGTTCTGCCGGCACCCCAAAGCCTGGGTCCCGTCCCCTCCTCCCCCCCACCCTCCCGACCCCCCTCCCCTCCCCCCGCCCCTCCCTCCCAGCCCTCCAGACCCCCCCATCTCCGCCTCCTCCCCCCATCTCCTCCTTTACTGGCTCCAGGCCACGCCCCCTCGCCCCACAGGCCACGCCCCCAAGCAACCATCCCTCGGGCCACGCCCCTCCATTAAGCCCCGCCCCACCAAACAGCACCCAAAGCCCAGGCTGGGGGTCCCTAAGCCCCGCCCCCAGGAGCAGGCCACACCCACATCACCCCAAGCCCTGCCCCAAGGGCCTGACTCCGCCCACAGCCCCTAAGCCCCGCCCACAGGGCTCAGCCCCACCACCCCAGCCAGCAAGCCCCGCCCACTCATTAAGGCACACCTCCTTTACCTGCCCATCTTTGCCCCCCCTTGAGGCTCCACCCCCTGCCCAGGCTCCACCCATTTCCCTTCAAGCCCCGCCCACCCACCTGACCCTTGGGGTCCCCGGCCCCGCCCTTTTCCCCGCCCATCTTTACCCCACCCTTGAGGCTCCACCCCCTCCCCAGGCTCCACCCATTTCTTCAAGCCACGCCCCAAGCCCCGCCCAGCCACATGACCTGTGGGGTCCCCGCCCCTTTCTCCAAGCCCCGCCCACCGCCTCCCAGCCCCCGCCCCTTCCCCAAGCCCCGCCCACCCCATCCCCACCGCCCTTGACCTTCCTCTCCCCCCGCAAGCCCCGCCCCCACTTAGCCCCGCCCACCTTCCTCTGCGCCACCGCCATTGGCTCCTCCTCGTGGGGATCCGCCCCCAGCGGCGCCCGCGGCAGCGCCAAGGCCCCGCCCGCCCCCGCCGAGCGACGCCGGGCCCCGGCCGCGACCCCGGCCCGCAGCGCCCGCAGCGCCCTCCCCAGCGCCGCCATCTTCCCGACGCCACTCCCGCCCCTCCCTTTCCCGCCCCTTCCGCCCGCCCGCCCGGCCAATCAGAGAGCGCCGCCGACGCGCTCCAACCAATCACGAGGCAGCGCGCTGGCGCGGCGTCCCGACCCCCCGCCCGCCCCCCGAGTCCCCGCGCGGCGAATCAGAGGCCGCCGCCGGGGCTGTCGGGCGGCGCCCCGCCCCCTCACCTCCCCTTCCCTCCAGGGCCGGCGCCGCCGACCAATGAGAAGGGTGAGCGCGCGGATGGGCGGGCGGAGCGGCTAATGGGAGCGCGGTGGGGGGGCGGGCACGGGCGGGAGGGGCGGGGCGAGCGCGGAGCGGCGCCGCCATTTTGCTGGTGGGGAGCGGCGGCGGCGGAGCGGCGCGGAGAGGTCGGGGCCTACCGGCGAGGGGCGGAGCCTACACGGGAGGGGCGGGGCTCACCGGGGATGGGCGGGGTTTACCGGGGCCCCCGGCGCCGGCGGGGATTGGATAGGAGGGGGTGAGGGGGCGGGGCCCGGCGCTGGAGCCTGCTGGAGGGGGGCGGGGCCCGGCCTGGGTGGCGGGGTGGGCGGGGTTCGCATGCTAATGAGGGGGCGGGGCCGGGCGGGGGTCCTTTTTGCTGCCTTGGCTACCTCTAGGGCTGGTCCCAGTTCATCCCAGTTCCCTCCCAGTTACCCCCCCAGGCCCTCCCAGTACCGCCTCACGTCATTCCGGTCCCTCCCACTCCCTCCCAGTTGCCCTCCAATACCTCCCAGTACCTCACCAGTTCATCCCAGTGCCTCCCAGTGCCCCCTCAGGTCATCCCAGTCACTCCCAGTGTTCCTCCAGTTCATCCCAGTCTCTCCCAGTGCCTCCTAGTCCCCCCCAGCTCATCCCAGTTCCTCTTACTCCTTTCCAGTGCCCCCCAGGTCATTGCAGTCAGTCCCAGTGTCTCCCAGTACTCCTCCAGTTCATCCCAATCCCTCCCTAGTCTGTCCCAGTCCCCCCCAGTTCATCCTAGTCCCTCCCCGTCCTCCCCCCCCGGTCACCACAGTCCATCCCAGCAGCCATCAGTTATTTTCCATTCCCTCCCAGTTACATTTAGTGCTGCCCCAGTTCATCCTAGTCCCTCCCAGTGCAACCCAGTTACCCCCCAGTGCCTCCCAGTACCACCCCAGCTCATCCCAGTGCCCTCCAGTGGCTCCTATTACCCCCCAGTACCCTCCCAGTCGCTCCCATTACCCCCCAAGTTCATCCCATTGCTCCCCCGGGTCATCCCAGTACCCCCCCAGTTGCCTCCCAGTCCCTCCCAGTGCTGCCGACTTGCTCCCCAGTGCCCCCCAGTCCCCTCCCAGTCCCTCCCATTAGCCCCCAAGTTCATCCCAGTGCCTCCCCAGGACATCCCAGTCCCTCCCAGTGCTGCCCAGTTGCCTCCCAGTCCCTCCTAGTGCTGCCCACTTGCTTCCCAGTGCCCCCAGTACCCTCCCAGTCGCTCCTGTTACCCCCCAAGTTCATCCCAGTGCCCCCCCAGGACATCCCAATCCCTCCCAGTTGCCTCCCAGTCCCTCCCAGTGCTGCCCACTTGCTCCCCAGTGCCTCCCAGTCCCTCCCATTACCCCCCAAGTTCATCCCAGTGCCTCCCCAGGACATCCCAGTCCCTCCCAGTGCTGCCCAGTTGCCTCCCAGTCCCTCCTAGTGCTGCCCACTTGCTCCCAGTGCCCCCCAGGACCCTCCCAGTCCCTCCCATTACCCCCCAAGTTCATCCCAGTGCCTCCCCAGGACATCCCAATCCCTCACAGTGCTGCCCAGTTGCTTCCCAGTGCCCCCCAGTACCCTCCCAGTCCCTCCCAGTGCCCCCAGTCACGCTGTACCCCGCAGGTGCCAGCACCATGGAGTACGAGCGCAGGTAGGGGGGGACCCGGGGGGACCCCAAAACTGGGGACTGGGAGGGGAGGGGCTTTTGGGGACCCTCTCAAGGGGGGGAGGGGACATTTGGGGGACCCTGGGGGGGTGGAGGGGAATTTGGGGGACCCCCGAGGGGAGAGGGGACATTGGGGACCCCGGGGGTGGGGGTGGGGGATGTTTGGGGACCCTGGGGGGAGGGGACATTGGGGACCCTGGGGGGGACATTTTGGGGACCCTGGGGGAGGGAGGGGACATTGGGGACCCTGGGGGGGACATTTTGGGGACCCCCGAGGGGGAGGGTCATTGGGGACCCTGGGGGGGGACATTTTGGGGACCCCTGAGGGGGGAGGGGACATTGGGGACCCTGGGGGGGGACATTTTGGGGACCCCTGAGGGGGGAGGGGACATTGGGGGACCCCTAAGGGGGGTGGGGACATTTGGGGACCCCCCTCGACCCCCCCCATCCCTCAGGGGGGGCCGCGGGGACCGGACAGGGCGCTACGGGGGAGCCCCCGCCCCCGCCGAGGAAAGCTCCCGCGCCCAACGGGATCACGACTATCGCGACATGGATTATCGCGGCTACGGGGGACCCCCGGAGGGACCCCCCGCTCCCGGGACCCCCCCTCAGGTGGGTGCCGGACACCGCGGACCCCTCCCCACCCCCCTCGCACCTTCACCCCCCCCTTTTGGCCCCTCCCCCAGGCCTCCTACGAGGGCTCGGAGCCCCCCCGGAAGCGGGACCCCCCCCGGCCCCCCGGCCTTGACCTTCGGTGCCGACGGTGACTACCGGGACCAGGATTACCGGCCGGAGGCAACCGAAGACGAGCCGCGGGCCAGCACCATCGTCATGCTCCGCATGCTGCCCCAGGCCGCCACCGAGAACGACGTAAGGCACGGCGCCTTTTTGGGGGGACACACCCACTCAGCTAAGCCCCGCCTTCTTCGGGGGGGCACTGGCCCTTTAAATCCCGCTAGAGAGCTGCAGCTGCAGTCTGGGGGAGGATTAGCCACGCCCCCTTGCCCTGGCCACACCCACATAGATTGGCCACACCCCGGTGAAGCCCTGCCCTCCCCATGGTATTCGCTCAATAGTGGGTCATCCTGGGGAGGGTTGGCCACGCCCCCTTGCCTTTGGCCATGCCAATTGGGTCGGCCACGCCCATTTATATTCCCCACACCTACTTTGGCCACGCCCGGTTGGTCACACCCCCATTAAGCCCCGCCCTTCTGCCACTCATGGTATTCGCTCAATTACAGGTCAGCCTGGGGCGGGTTGGCCACGCTCCCTCGCCTTGACCACGCCCCATTCCTTGGCCACACCCCATTCCTTGGCCACACCCCCTCAGCTAAGCCCCGCCTGTCAGAGCGCGCTGTCCCTTTAGATCCCGCCCGCATGGTTGTGCTGTGATCCTGAAGAGCCATAGCCACGCCCACTAAGCCAGGCCACGCCCCCTCACAGGCACCCTCGTCTGAGGTCCTGGGTCCCTTGTTCCCCCCGGGTGCCCCCCCCCCGGCCCCCGCCCCCCCCTTGGGTCACCCCCCATCCCTGGGTCCCCCCCAAACCCCCGCGTCCCCTCCCCTCCGTCCTGGGTGCCCCCCGGACGCTGGAGTCTCCCCCCGGGGGACATTTTGGGTGTCCTTGGGTGGGGGGCGGGCAGCTCTGGGGGTCTCCCAGGCATCTGGGGGCCCCTCCCCGGACCCTTGGGTGCCCCCCAGATGCCGGGGTCCCCCTAAACCTGGGTGTCTCCCCCCCCCAAGATCCGGGCACAGCTGCAGGCGCAGGGGGTGCAGCCCCGCGAGGTGCGGCTGATGCGGAACAAATCCTCAGGTGAGCCCGGGCGCCTGGGACCCCGCTTTTGGGAGGGAAGGGAGGGCACCCAGAGGCCTGGGTGCCTTTCGGGGGGCACCCACCCACCTGGGATTCTTGGGAGGGGCACCCAGGGGTGCTGGTCCCATCCCCAGCAGCACCCAGGGGTGCTGGTCCTGGCCCCAGGGGCACCCAGGGGTCCCAATCCTATCCCTAGGGGCACCCAGGGGTGCTGTGCCAGGCTTGGGGGGCACCCAGGGGTGCTCATCACCTCCTCAGGAGCACCCAGGGGTGCCCGCCCTCTCCCTAGGAGCACCCAGGGGTGCTGATTCCACCTCTAGGGGCACCCAGGGGTGCTGGTTTTGTTCCCAGGGAGCACCCAGGGGTGCTGCGCCATACTTAGGGGGCACCCAGGGGCGCTCGTCCCATCCCCAAAGGGCACCCAGAGATCCCAATCCTATCCGTAGGGGCACCCAGGGGTGCTATGGTAGACTTGGGGGGCACCCAGGGGTGCTCATCATCTCCTCAGGAGCACCCAGGGGTGCTGCACTGGGCTTGGGGGGCACCCAGGGGTGCCCATCCCCTGCCTAGGAGCACCCAGGGGCACCCGTCCTCTCTCTAGGAGCACCCAGGGGTGCTGGTCCCATCCCTAGGGGCAGCCAAGGGTGCTGGTTCTGTTCTCAGGGAGCACCCAGGGGTGCTGCGCCGGATTTAGGGGGCACCCAGGGGTGCCAGTCCCCACCCCAGGGGCACCCAGGGGTGCCAATCTCATTGCCAGGGGCACCCAGGGCTGCTCGTGCTGGATTTGGGGGGCACCCAGGGGTGCCAGCCTCTCCCAAGGAGCACCCAGGGGTGCTGTGCCGGACTTGGGGGGCACCCAGGGGTGCCCGTCATCTCCCCAGGGGCACCCAGGGGTGCCAGTCTTGTCCCTAGGGAGCACCCAGGGGTGCTGCGCCGGACTTAGGGGGCACCCAGGGGTGCCCGTGCCATCTCTAGGAGCACCCAGGGGTGCTGGTCCTGTTCCTCAGGGGCACCCAGGGGTGCCGGTCCCCTCCCCAGGAGCACCCAGGGGTGCTGACCTGTCCCCAGGGGCACCCAGGGGTGCCAGTCCCAGCTCTAGGGGCACCCAGGGGTGCTGGTCCTGTTCCCCAGGGGCACCCAGGGGTGCCGGTCCCCTCCCCAGGAGCACCCAGGGGTGCTGACCCGTCCCTAGGGGCACCCAGGGGTGTCGGTCCCAGTTCTAGGGGCACCCAGGGGTGCTGGTCCTGTTTCCTGGGGGCACCCAGGGGTGCCCGTCCCCTCCCCAGGAGCACCCAGGGGTGCTGGTCCCAGCTCTAGGGGCACCCAGGGGTGCTGGTCCTGTTTCCCGGGGGCACCCAGGGGTGCCCGTCCCCTCCGCAGGAGCACCCAGGGGTGCTGCGCAATCCCCAGGGGCACCCAGGGGTGCCGGTCCCTTCGCCAGGAGCACCCAGGGGTGCTGGTCCCATCCCCAGGGGCACCCAGGGGTGCCGATCCCATTGCCTGGGGGCACCCAGGGGTGCCTGTCTTCCGCCCAAGGGGCACCCAGGGGTGCCAGACCCGCCTCAGGCAGCACCCAAGGGTGCTGGTCCTGTCCCCAGGAGCACCCAGGGGTGCTGCGCCCTCCCCGGGGGGCACTCAGGGGTACCCATACCCTATGTAGGGGGTCCCAGAAGCACCTATAAGAGCCCATAATCCCCTTAGGAGGTCCCAGAGGGGTCCCAGGAACACCCATGGGTGCCCATACCCAACCTGGGGAGGTCCCAGGAGCACCTATGGGTGCCCATTCCCAACCAGAGGATCTCCTGGGTGCCCGTAGCCATCCCAGTGGAGTGTTAGGAGCACCCATGGGTGCCTGTACCCTACTCGGGGGTCCCAGAGGCACCTATGGGTGCTCATCCCAAACCCAAGGGATCCCAGAGGTGTCCCAAGAGCACCCATGGCTGCCCGTATCCTACTTAGGGCGGCCCAGTGGGAACCTAGGAGCACGCATGGGGGCCCATCCCCACCCCAAAGGGTCCCAGAGGGGTCCCAAGAGCACCCATGGGTGCCCGTATCCCACCCAGGGCATCCAAAAGGTGCCCATGTCCACCCCGAAAGACCCCAGAAGGGTCCCAGGAGCACCTATGGGTGCTGATACCCAAGGTGGGAGATTCCAAGGGTGCCCCTACCCAGCCCAGAGAGCTACCGGGAGCACCCATGGGTGCCCCCCCTCACCGAGAGGGTCCCAGGGGCCACCCACACCCTACCTGGGGGTCCCAGGGGGTCCCAGGAGCACCATGGGTGCTCATCCCTACCCGTGAGGGTCCCAGGAGCACCCATGGGTGCCCATTCCCCCCCAAAAGTGTCCCGGGGGGTCCCAGGAGCACCCATGGGGGTCCCAGGAGCACCCATAGGTGCCCATTCTCCCCAGAAAGTGTCCCAGGGGGGTCCCAGGAGCACCCATGGGTGCCCATCCCCACCCCAGGGGGTCCCAGGGGGGTCCCGGGAGCACCCGTGGGGGTCCCAGGAGCACCCATGGGTGCCCACCCCCACCCCCCCCCACCGGCTCCTTCCAGGTCAGAGCCGCGGCTTCGCCTTCGTGGAGTTCCACCACGTCCAGGACGCGGCGCGGTGGATGGACGCCAACCAGGTCGCTGCCCCCCACCTATGGGTGCCCTCCCCGGGGGGGTGGGCGCTGGGTCCCCTCCTTGAGGGGTTACTGGGGGTTACTGGGGGTTACTGGTGCGTACTGGGGGGCCGGGATGCTCGGGTTCCCGTCTGCCTCGCGCCTGCGCGATCCTCGTGCGAGACCCTGGTGCACTGTTATGCGAGGTCCTTGTGCAAGATCCTCGTGCAAGGTCGTCGTGCAAGACGCTTGTGCGCTCTTATGGGAGACCCTCGTGAAAGGTGCTCGTACAAGGCCTTTGTGCATGACCCTTGTGCGCTCTTACACGAGGTCCTCGTGCAAGGTCCTCGTGCGAGACCCCTCGTTTGAGACGCTTGTGCAACTCTTGTGCAAGACCCTTGAGTGCTCTTATGGGAGACCCTCGTGCAAGGTCCTCGTGCCAGAGCCTCAGCTGAAATCTTTGGGCAAGAACCTTGTGCAAACCTTGTACGCTCTGAGGCGAGGCCCTTGTGCAAGGTCCCTGTGCGAGAGCCTCATGCAAGCCTCGTGCAAGCCTCGTGCACTCTTATGCGAGACCCTCGTGCAAGGTCCTTGCGCGAGAGCCTCGCATGCCCTCGTGTGAGCGTCGCGCGAGACCCTTGTCCCCCCTCGTGCGAGCCCTCGTGCAAGCCCTGGTGTCTCCTTGTATGAGCCCTCGTGCAAGCCCTTGTGCAAGCCCCGCTGCGAGCCTTCATGCGTCCTCGTGCGAGCCCCGGTGCAAGTTCTGCTACGAAGCCTCGTGTGCTCTTGTGCGAGCCCTGGTGCGAGCCCTGGTGCCCCCGGTGCGAACCCTGCGTCGAGCCCTCGTGCGAGGCCTCGTGCTCCCTGGTGCGAGCTCTCGTGCAAACCTTTGTGCCAGCCCTGGTGCCCCCTCGTGCGAGCCCTCGTGCAAGCCTGGCGCGAGCCCTCGTGCAAGCCCCTTGCAAGCCCTGGTGCCCCCCCAGTGCCCCTGTGGTGCTCCCCCGGTGCGAACCCTCATGCGAGCCCTTGTGCAAGCCCTCATTCCCCCTCGTGCGAGCCCTCGTGCCTCTTAGCGTGTCCCCTCGTGCAAGCCCTTGTGGAAGCCCTTGTGCCTCTTGGTGCGAGGCCTGGTGCCCCCAGTGCAAGCCCTCGTGCGAGCCCTTGTGCAAGCATGGTGTGAGCCCTCGTGCGAGCCCTCGTGCCCCCCTTTGCACGCCCTGGTGCCCCCCAGTGCAACCCCTTGTGCAAGCCTGGTGTGAGCCCTCGTACGAGCCCTTGTGCCCCTTGGTGCGAGGCCTGGTGCCCCCAGTGCCAGCCCTTGTGCCAGCCCTTGTGCGAGCCTGGTGTGAGCCCTCGTGCCTCTTGGTGCGAGCCCTTGTGCAAGCCCTCGTGCGAGCCATCATGTCCCCTGGTGCGAGTCCTGGTACCGCCCCGGTGCAAGCCCTCGTGCAAGCTCTCTTGTCTTGGTGTGAGCTCTCGCGCGAGCCTCGGTGCCCCCTGCTACAAGCCCTGGTGCCCCCAGTGCAAGCCCTGGTGCGAGCCCTCGTGGCTCTTGGCACGAGCCCTGGTGCAAGCCCTCGTGCGAGCGCCGGTGCCCCCTCACACCAGCCCCGGTGCCCCCCGGTGCGAGTCCTCGTGCGAGCCCTGGTGCGAGCACTCGTGTCTCTTGGTGCAAGCTCTCGTGCAAGCCCTCGTGCAAGCCTCGGTGCCCCCTGCTACGAGTCCCGGTGCCCCCTACTACGAGTCCCAGTGCCCCCAGTGCAAGCCCTCGTGCGAGCCCTGTTGCGAGCCCTCATGCAAGCCCTCGTGCCTCTTGGTGTGAGCCCTTGTGCGAGTCCTCGTGCGAGCCCTTGTGCGTCTTGGTGCGAGCCCTGGTGCCCCCGGTGCAAGCCCTCGTGCGAGCCCTCGTGCGAGCCCCGGTGACCCCCTCACACCAGCCCTGGTGCCCCCCGGTGCCCCCTTGGTGCAAGCCCTTGTGCGAGCCCTCGTGCCTCTTGGTGCGAGCTCTTGTGCGAGCCTGGTGCGAGCCCTCGTGCGAGCCCTCGAGGCTCTTGGCACGAGCCCTGGTGCGAGCCCCCGTGCGAGCCCCGGTGCCCCTAACACCAGCCCTTGTGCCCCCCTGGTGCCCCCTGCTACAAGCCCTGGTGCCCCCCTCGCGTGAGTCCTCGTGCGAGCTCTTGTGCGTCTTGGTGTGAGCCCTGGTGCCCCCGGTGCAAGCCCTCGTGCGAGCCCTCGGGTCTCTTGGTGCAAGCCCTCGTGCGAGCCCTGGTGCCCCCTGCTACAAGCCCTGGTGCCTCTTGGTGCGAGCCCTTGTGCAAGCCCTCGTGCGAGCCCTCGTGCAAGCCCTGGTGCCTCTTGGTGCGAGCCCCGGTGCGAGCCCTGGTGCGAGCCCTCGTGTCTCTTGGCACGAGCCCTGGTGCAAGCCCTTGTGCGAGCCCCTGTGCGAGCCCCGATGCCCCCTCACACCAGCCCCGGTGCCCCCTTGGTGCGAGTCCTCATGCGAGCCCTTGTGCGAGCCCTCGTGTCTCTTGGTGCGAGCTCTCGTGCGAGCCCTCGTGCAAGCCCCGGTGCCCCCTGCTACGAGCCCCGGTGCCCCCAGTGCAAGCCCTGGTGCGAGCCCTGTTGCGAGCCCTCATGCAAGCCCTCGAGCCTCTTGGTGCAAGCCCTTGTGCGAGCCCTCGTGGCTCTTGGCACGAGCCCTGGTGTGAGCCGCCGTGCAAGTCCTGGTGCCCCCCCACGCCAGCCCCGGTGCCCCCCGGTGCGAGCCCTGGTGCAAGCCCTTGTGCGAGCCCTGGTGCCTCTTGGCACGAGCCCTGGTGCCAGCCCCGGTGCCCCCCCGGTGCCAGCCCCGGTGCCCCCCCGTGCAAGCCCTCGCGCGATCCCCGTGCAAGCCCTCGCGCGAGCCCGGTGCGAGGCCGGTGCGAGGCCGGTGCGAGGCCGGTGCGAGCCGTGGTGCCCCCGCTCCCCGCAGCACGGGCTGAGCCTGCTGGGCCAGCGCGTCTCCCTCCACTACAGCGACCCCAAGCCCAAGATCAACGAGGACTGGCTCTGCGCCAAGGTGGGGGGGCCGGGGGGGGCCGGGGGGCGCTGGGGGGTTCCCCGCGGGTCTTGGGGGGGTTAGGGGGGTCCTGGGGGGTCTTGGGGGGTCCCTGGAGGGATTGGGGGAGGTCTAGGGGGTCTTGGGGGGGTTGGGGGGTCCGGGCGGGGTTTAAGGGGTCCTGGGGGGGTTTAGGGGGATCTTGGGAGGGGTTTAAGGGGTCCTGGGGGGTGCTGGGGGGTTCCCTGGGGGTCTTGGGGGGGTTAGGGGGTCCTGGGGGGTTCTGGCAGGTTTAGGGGGTCCTGGGGGGCACTGGGGGGCGCTGGGGGGTCCCTGGGGGTCTTGGGGGGGGGGGGGGGTTAGGGGGGAACTGGGGGGTTCTGGGGGGGTTTAAGGGGGTCTTGGGGGGTCCTTGAGGGGTCCTGGGGGGTCTTGGGGGGGTTTAGGGGGCGTTTTGGGGGTCCCTGGGGGTCCAGGGGGGATTTGGGGGTGCCGGGGGGGGGGGGGGGAGATTTGGGGGTCCCCGGGGTGGGGGAGGGGGCAGGGGGAGGATTTTGGGGTGCGAGGCGAGGTTTCGGGGTGTCCGGGCAGTGCGGGGTGCAGAACTTCAAGCGGCGGGAGAAGTGCTTCAAGTGCGGCGTCCCCAAAGCGGGTGAGTCACCCCCAAAAGCCCCTGCTTTCACCCCAAAATGGGGCGGGGGGGGTCCCCCAAAATCCCGCTGGGAGGGGGAGAGGAATTGGGGGGGCGTTTAGTGAATTTGGGGGCTCGTTTGGTGAATTTGCAGGGTTCAAGGGGGGGAATTGGGGGGGCAGGGGGTGATTTGGGGGTGCGACAGCCCCGTTTTGGGGTGCAACCCCCCAATTTGGGGGTTCAACCACCAGGTTGTGGGGGTGAACCCCCCGATTTTGAGGTTTAACCGCCAATTGTGGGGGTGCAACCAGGAAATTTGGGGGATTTTGGGGTTCAAGCCCCCCAACTTTGGGGTTCGTCCACCAGATTTGGGGGTCCAACCCCCCAATTTTGGGGTCCGACCAGGAAATTTAGGGGATTTCGGGGTTCAAGCCCCCAATTTTGGGCCTGAGCCCCCCAATTTTGGGGTCCAACGACCAGGTTTTGTGCTTCAACCCCCAATTTTGGGGTTCAACCAGGAAATTTGGGGGATTTTGGGGTCCAACCACCGGATTTTGGGGTCCAACCCCCAGATTTTGGGGTTCAACCCCCCGATTTTGGGGTCCAACCAGGAAATGGGGGGGACTTGAGGGTTCAACCCCCCAATTTTGGGCCTGAATCCCCCAATTTTGGGGTCCAACCAGGAAATTTGGGGGATTTTGGAGTCCAACTCCCCGATTTTGGGGCCGAACCCCCCAAATGTGGGGTCCAACCTCCCCAGTTTTGGGGTTTGGGGTCCAACCGCCAGATTTTGGGGCCGAAGCCCCCAAATTTGGGGTCCAACCCCCCCAATTTTGGGGTCCAACCCCCGATTTTGGGGTCCAACCCCCCAAACTCGGGTTCCAACCACCAGGTTTTGGGGTCCAACCCCCCAATTTGGGGCCAAACCCCCCAAATTTGGGGTCCAACCCCCCCAATTTTGGGGTCCAACTGCCAGATTTTGGGGTCCAACCCCCCAATTTTGGGCCTGAACCCCCCAATTTTGTGGTCCAACCCCCGATTTTGAGGTCCAACCCCCGATTTTGGGGCTCCCCCCGTCGGGGTGCGGCCGCTGAGCGGGGGTGTTTCGGGGTGCAGAGGCGGAGCAGCGGGGCCCGGGGGGGCCGCGGCCGGAGCTGGTGCCGGGGGGAGGGGGGCTTCTGCCCCTCCCCCAACCCTACGGCCCCGCCCTGGGGGGGGCCCCCGGGGGACCCCAAAACGCCACCGAGCCCGGGGCTGACAACGCCAATGACAGTGAGGGGGGGGGGGGGGGGTGTGTTTTAGGGGGGTCCTGGGGGGGTTGGGGGGGTCTTGAGGGGGTTGGGGGGCCCTGGGGGGTTTTGGGGGGTCCTGGGGGTGGGGGGGAGTTGGGGGGCCCTGGAGGGTTTGGGGGGGGGGGCCCTGGGGGGGCGTGGGGGGGTTTGGCGGGTCCTGGGGGGGTTGGGGGTCTTGGGGGGGCTTAGGGGGTCCTAGGGGAGTTTGGGGGGGGTCCTGGGGGGGGGGGTTGGGGGCGTTTGGGGGGCCCTGGGGAGTTTTGGGGGTCCTGGGGGGTTTGGAGGGTCCTGGGGGGATTTGGGGGTCCTGGGGGCCCCCCATAACCAGGTGCCCCCCATAAGTGGGTGCCCCCCAAGGGTGGGTGCCCCCCCATAACCGGCTGCCCCCCCGCAGCCATCATCCTGCGCAACCTGCACCCCCAGAGCAGCCTGGACTCCATCCTGGCCGCCCTCGCCCCCTTTGCCGCCCTCTCCCCCGCCAACGTCCGCGTCATCAAGGACCGCCAGACCCAGCTCAACCGCGGCTTCGCCTTCGTCCAGCTGGCCACCATCGTGGTGGGTGCCCGCTATAGGCGCCCCCCCATAGGGGGCCCTCAGCGCCTGCCCGCCTTCTATGGGGTGCTCTGGGGCCCTTCTATAGGGGGGTCCGGGGGCCTGGGGGCCTTTTCGGGGGTGTTTCGGACACCTGGGGCCTTTTTATAGGGAGTTTTAGGTCCTGGGTGCCTTCTATAGGGGGCCTTAGGTGCTTGGCTCCATTCTGTAGGGGGCTCTGGGGGCCTGGGGGCAGTTTTGGGGGTGTTTCAGATGCCTGGGGCCTTTCTATAGGGGGTTTTGGATGCTTGGGTCCATTCTGTAGGGGGCCCTGGGTGGCTGGGTGCCTTCTATAGGGGGCTTTGGGTGCCTGGGGGCCTTTTTGGGGGTGTTTCGGACACCTGGGTCCTTTCTATAGCGGATTTTAGGTGCCTGGGTGCCTTCTATACGGGGCTCTGGGGGCCTTCTATAGGGGGGCCTGGGTGCCTGGCGGCCTTCTATGGGGGGCTCTGGGGCCCTTCTATAGGGGAGTCGGGGGCCTGGGGGCCTTTTTGGGGGTGTCTCAGACACCTGGGTCCTTTCTAGAGGGGGTCCCCAATGTCTGAGTGCCTTCTGTAGGGGGCTTTGGGTGCCTGGGTGCCTTCTATAGGGTGTCCTGGTGGCTTGGGGCCCTTCTATAGGGGGCTCTGGGGGCCTGGGGGCCTTCTATAGGGGGGTCTGGGTGCCTGGGGCCCTTCTACAGGGGGCTTTAGGGGCCTGGGGGCAGTTTTGGGGGTGTTTTGGACACCTGGGGCCTTTCTATAGGAGGTTTTAGATGCTTGGGTGCCTTCTATAGGGGGTCCTGGGTACTTAGGGCCCTTCTATAGGGCAGTCTGGAGGCCTGGGGGCAGTTTTGGGGGTGTTTTGGACACCTGGAGGCCTTTTTGGGGCTGTCTGAGACACTTGGGGCCTTTCTATAGGGGCTTTTAGATGCTTGGCTCTATTCTATAGGGGGCTCCGGGTGGCTGGGTGCCTTCTATAGGGGGCTCTGGGGGCCTGGGGGCCTTTTTGGGTGTGTTTCAGATGCCTGGATTCTTTCTATTGGGGCTTTTAGATGCTTGGGTGTATTCTACAGGGGGTTTTAGGTGCCTGGGTGCCTTCTATAAGGGGCCGTGGGTGCTTGGGTGCCTTCTATAGGGAGCTCTGGGTGGCAGGGTGCCTTCTATAGGGGGATCTGGGGGCCTGGGGGCCTTCTATAGGGGGGTCTGGGTGCCTGCGGCCCTTCTATAGGGGGCTTTAGGGGCCTGGGGGCAGTTTTAGGGGTGTTTTGGACACCTGGAGCCTTTCTATAGGGGGTTTTACGTGCTTGGGTGCCTTCTATAGGGGGCACTGGGGGCCTGGGGGCCTTCTATAGGGTGCCCCAGATGCCTGGGTGCCGTTTCGGGGGTGTGGGGGTGCCTGGGTGCCGTTTTGGGGTGTTTAGGGCTTCCTGGGTGCTGTTTTAGGGTGTTTGGGGGTTCCTGGGTGCCATTTTTGGGGGGTTTGGGGGTGCCTGGGTGCCGTTTGGGGGGTTTGGGGGTGCCTGGGTGCTGTTTTGGGGTGTTTAGGGGTTCCTGGGTGCAGTTTCGGGGTGTTTAGGGATGCCTGGGTGCCGTTTTGGGGGTGTGGGGGTGCCTGGGTGCCATTTCGGGGTGCGGTGCCCGGCAGGAGGCCTCCCAGCTGCTGCAGATGCTGCAGGCCCTGCACCCCCCCCTCCACATCGACGGCAAAAGCATCAACGTGGAGTTCGCCAAGGGCTCCAAGCGGTGAGGCCACGCCCCCAGCACCGCCCATGCACCCCAAGCCACGCCCCTAACCACGCCCCAAGCTCCAAACCCCGCCCCCTGCCCGGAGCCCCCAAGCCCCAGTGGGTGGAGCCCCCCCGGGGTGCCCTCAAGCCCCGCCCCCACCCCAAGCAACGCCCATGAACCCCAAGCCCCACCCCCACCCCAAGGTCCCGCCCCACATTGAGCCTCAGCCCAATGAGCACCTTTAAGGGTCAATTCAGGCCCTGCCCCTTACCCTAAGCCCTGCCCACAAGCCCCCAAACCACGCCCATGACTACTAAACCCCGCCTGCAGCCACTAAGCCCTGCCCCTGGGGCAGCCCCAGCCAATGGAAGACCCCCAGGTCTGCCCTGAGCCCCGCCCCTGTGTCACTAGCCCCGCCCACCAAGCCACAACCCCCTCTAGGCCCCACCCACCGCCGCGAAGCCCCGCCCTCAAGCCCCGCCCACCCCGCCCATGCCCCAGGCCCCACCCACTGCCCCAAGCCCCACCCACCAAGCACTCACAGCATGGGGTTGCATTGGCCCCGCCCCCCGGGGCGAGGCCCCGCCCCTCGCGGCGAGGCCCCGCCCCTGACACCGCCCCCAGGGAGGTGCAGGGGGCGGGGCCAGGGGAGGGCCCGCCCCGCGCCAGCGCCGCCTCCGTTGCCTCCACTGCCATCGCCGCTGCCCAATGGGCGCTCTCTCAGGTGGGCGGGGCTTGGGCGGGAGGGGCGGGGCTTGGTCTGGGTGGGTGTGGCTTGGGAGTGGGCCTTTCAGGGAGGGCTTGGGGGCGGGGTTTGAGGCTGGGGAGTGAGTCTGGGGAGGGGTGGGCGTGGCTCTCTGGAGGAGGGGGCGTGTCCTGATGTGAGCCCGCCCCTTCCCGCAGGCCGCCCCCGGTGGGGAGACCCCATGGGCGGGGGGGGAGGAGCCTCCCACCGACTTCAGCGGCTTCTACCAATCGGAGGAGACCTTTGCCAGCTCCACCCCTGCCCTCTACGGCTCCGCCTACCTCAAGGGCACCGCGGCCCCGCCCCCCGGCCCCGCCCTCTCCGGCCCCGCCCCTGCCAAGGCAGATGGCCCCGCGCCGGGTGAGTGCCCCTCCCCCCAAGGGACCCTATAGAGGGGACCCAGGGCTCTGGGTACCTATAGAAGGGAGCTGGATGCCCCAGGGCTCCTATGGAAGGGACCCAGGTGCCCAGAGCCTCTATAGAAGGGCCCCAGGCGCCTGGTGTCCCCTATGGAAGGGACCCGGTGTTGGGGGCCCCCTATAGATCCCCTCTGGAGCCCCTATAGACGCTGCCCCCTCCCCTCAGGCGCGGAGGAGCCGGCGGTGCCGGGGCTGGACCCCACGGCGGGGGGGGGCGGAGGGGGGGGCTCCTTCCCCCGCGCCCCCCCCGGGGGGGGCCCCTACCCCTCCCCTGCTGCCGAGACCCCCGCTGCCGCCGCCGCCGCCCCCCCGGGAGCCCCCGCCCAGGTGGGTGCCCCCGAAAAGGGGGGGGACCCCCAAAAAAGGGGGGGACCCCAAAATGGGGGGGGGGCATAAAATGGCGGGGAGGGGGCACAAAATGGGGGGGGCACAAAATGGCGGGGAGAGTGGGGGGGAGCCCAAAATGGGGGGGTAAAAGGGGGTGGGGGACCCCAAAAAATGGGGGGGACCCCAAAAAGGGGGGACCCAAAATGGAGGGGGCATAAAATGGCGGGGAGGGGGCACAAAATGGCGGGGGGAGTGGGGGGAGCCCAAAATGGGGGGGTAAAAGGGGGTGGGAGACCCCAAAAATGGGGGGAACCCCAAAATGGGGGGGGATTGGGGTTTGGGGGGAATTTGGGGTGGGGGGGTCATTTTGGGGTGCCCCCCCCCCAGACCTACGTGGGACCCCTCAAGGCCGAGACCCCCAGCCCAGCCCCCGCCGGGCCCCCCCCGGCCGCCCCCACCACCTCCGAGCCCTACGGCCAGTACCGTGAGTGGGGGGCTTTGGGGGGGCTGGGGGGGGTTTGGGGGGGTCCTGGGGGGCTTGGGGGGTTTGGGAGGGTCTATAGGGGTCCTGGGGGGCTTGGGGGGCTTGGGGGGGCTATGGGAGGTCCTGGGGGGCTCTTGGGGGTTCCTGGGGGGCTTGGGGGGGTCTATAGGGGTCCAGGGGGGCTTTTGGGGGGGGTCTGGGGAGGTTTGGGGGGTCCTGGGGGGCTCTGAGGGGTTTTGGGAGGTCCTGGGGGGCTTTTGGGGGGGTCCGGGGGGAGGACAACATTTGGGTGGGGGTGGGGGGGTACCGCCACTTTGGGGGGAATTTTGGGGGCCCCTCATGACCCCCCCTTTTTGCCCCCCCAGCGGTGCCGGACGTCTCCACTTACCAGTACGACGAGACCTCGGGCTACTACTACGACCCCCTCACTGGCCTCTACTATGACCCCCACTCCCAGGTAAGGGGGGTTTTGGGGTGCAGGGGGTTCCCCCCCACCCCCCGGGTGTAATTTTGGGTCCAAAAAGTACAATTTTGGGGCAGAAAAACGGCATTTTAAGGCTGGGAGCTGTTTTGGGGCAAAAAGTGGAGGTTTTGGGGTTTTTTTTGAGGCTTTTTGAGGTCAGGGGGAGGTTTTGGGGTGCAGGGGGGTGTTGTGGGGTGCAGGGGGGGCTTCCCCCCAGCCCCGGGTGAAATTTTGGGTCCAAAAAGTGCAATTTTGGGGCTGAAAACGGTGGTTTCATGCTGGGAGGTGGTTTTGGGGTGAAAAAGGGGGATTTTGGGGGGCGTTTAGGGCCTTTTTTTGGGGTGCAGGGGGGGATTTTGGGGTCCCAGGGGTGATTTTGGGGTGCAGAGGCCGATTTTGAGGGTACAGTGGCCAATTTTGGGGGTTCCGTGGCTGATTTGGGGGTTCAGGGGGCCATTTTGGGGTGCAGGCAGCCATTTTGGGCTTCTGGGGGTGATTTTGGGGTGCAGGGGGCAATTTTGGGGTGCAGTGGCCAATTTTAGGGGTCCAGTGGCCAACTTTGGGTTTCAGATCTCCACTTTGGGATGCAGGGGCTGATTTTGGGGGGTCTGGTGGCCAATTTTGGGGGTCCAGTGGCCAATTTTGGGGGTTCAGGGCTCCATTTTGGGGTTCAGGGTGCCATTTTGGGGTTCCAGTGGCCAACTTTGGGGGTGTGGTGGCCAATGTCGGGGTCCAGATCTCCATTTTGGGGTTCAGGGCACCATTTTGGGGGTCCAGTGGCCAATTTTGGGGGTCAGGTCTCCATTTTAGGGTTCAGGGTGCCATTTTGGGGGTCCGGTGGCCAACCTTGGGGGTCCGGTGGCCAATTTTGGGGTCCATTTCCTGCCGCCAGCCGCCATTCCGTGACGCCGGACACCATTTTATTCCAACGGCCGCCATTTTGTGCTGCCGGCCGCCATTTCGTGCCCGCCGGGGCCCTTCGGGTGCCTGGCGGTGGGTGGCAGTGGGGCTCCTCCCTTTTGGGGGTGCCCCACGCCGACCCCCACCCTGACCCCTCCCCCCCCAGTACTACTACGACGCGGGGGCGGGGCAGTACCTGTACTGGGATGGGGAGCGCCGCACCTACCTGGCGGCCCCGCCCGCCGAGCCCCCGCCCGGGCCCCCCGGCGCCCAAGGGCCCCCCAAGGAACCCAAGGACAAGAAGGAGAAGCACAAGACGAAGACGGCTCAGCAGGTCAGCACCCATGGGTGCTACCGCCCGCCTCGCCACCCCCAGGGCGCCCCACCTGGATTGGGGGGAGGGTTAGGTGGTGAGAGCACCCGTGGGTGCTCTGGGAGACCAATGGGACCCGGGGGTCACCACCGAGCCCAGGAGCACCCATGGGTGCTCATAGAACCCCAATAGCACCCATGGGCCCCTGTAGACCCCAGTAGCACCCATGGGTGCTCATAGACCCCCCCAATAGCACCCAGGGGGACCCAAAGAACCCAATAGCACCCATGGGCCCCTATAGACCCCAATAGCGCCTGGGGGTCACCATAGAGCCCAAGAGCACCCATGGGTGCTTACAGGCCCCCAATAGCGCCCATGGGTCCTCAGTAGCACCTGGGCGACCTGAAGACCCCAATAGCACCCATGGGTCCCCACCCATCCCAAGAGCACCCACGGGTCCCCCGCAGCCCCCATGGGTCCCCACCCATCCCCATCGCCCCCATGGGCCCCCCCCCCCCACCCTAACAGCACCCACGGGTCCCCAGATCGCCAAGGACATGGAGCGGTGGGCGCGCAGCCTGAACAAGCAGCGGGAGAGCGGGCGCAGCGCCGGGCCCCCCCCACCCCCGCGGGAGGACGAGCGGCGCGAGGCGGCCGCCGCCGATGCCGGCTACGCCATCCTGGAGAAGAAGGTGGCACCCATGGGTGCTGGGGGGGTGGGTGCTGTGTGGGGTGCCATGAGGGGCTATGGGTACAATGGGGGCCTATGGGTGCTGTGGGGAGCTATGGGGGTCTATGGGTGCCATGGGGGCTGTGGGTGCTGGGGGGGGCAGCGGGTGCTGGCCACGGTGGGTGCACGAGCAGAGCAGCGGGGGCAGGGCTCTGACCCCCCCCCCGCCCCCCCCCCGCACCCATGGGTGCCCCCTGACCCCCCCCAGGGCGCCCTGGCCGAGCGGCAGCACCCACCCATGGAGCTGCCCAAGCTGGCGAGCGACGAGCGGCTGGTGAGCGCCCGCGGGGGACCCCAACCCCCACCCATGGGTGCCCCCAACCCCCCCCATCCCCAACCCCCCTCATCCCCCCCCCCCCCCATGGGTGCCCCCCAACCTGTGGGTCCCCAAAGCCCCCCCATCCCCAAACCCCCCACCCCCTCCCCCATGGGTGCCCACCCCCCTCCACCCCAAACCCCCCTCCCTCCCTATCCCTCCCCCTCCCCTCCCCAAACCCCCGGGTCCCCGCCACCCCCCCCACCCACCCCCCACCCATGGGTGCCCCCCAACCCCCCATCCCCCAACCCACCCCCACCCCTCACTTCCCCCACCCCCCCACCCATGGGTGCCCCCCATCTCCCAACCCGCCCCCACACCCCCCCCCCATCCCCAGACCCCTGGGTCCCCCCAAACCCCCACCCCCCACCCGTGGGTGCCCCCCAAGCCCCCATCCCCACACCCCCCTCCATCCCCCACCCCCCACCCATGGGTGCCCCCCAACCCCCCCAGAGCCCCCCCGCGCCCTGGTGGCCGCCTACAGCGGGGAGAGCGAGAGCGAGGAGGAGGGGGAGCGGGGCCCCGAGCGCCCGGGGGAGCCCCTCACCGACTGGCACAAGCTGGCCTGCCTCCTCTGCCGCCGCCAGTTCCCCAGCAAGGAGGCCCTGCTCCGCCACCAGCAGCTCTCCGGCCTCCACAAGGTACCCACCCCCCCCCGAAACGGCACCCCAAAATTGGGGGGGGCACCCCAAGATGGTGGGACCCCCCCTTTGGGGGTGGCAGTGCCCCTTTAAGGGTGTCTGGGCCCTTTAAGAGGCTCTATGGAAGCACTGGGGGGACCCCCTTAGTTTGGGGGACCCCCCTTTGGGTATTAGGGTCCCCCCAAGTATGGGGGACCCGTTCTTTGGGCACTGGGGGCACCCCAAGATTGGGGGTCCCCCCCTTTAGGAGCTGGGACCCCCCCCTTGGGGGTGGCGGTGCCCTTTTAAGGGTGTCGGGGCCCTTTAAGAGGCTCTATTGAAGCATTGGGGGGGCCCCCAAGTTTGGGGACCCCCCCTTTGGGTACTAGGGTCCCACCAAGTATGGGGGACCCCCCTTGGGGTATTGGGGGCACCCCAAGTTTGGGAGACCCCCCCTAATATCTTGGGGAACCCCCCTTTGGGATGGTGGTGCCCCTTTAAGGGTGGCGGGGCCCTTTAAGAGGCTCTATGGAAGCATTGGGGGTACCCCCCAAGTTTGGGGACCCCCCCTTTGGGTATTAGGGTCCCCCCCAAGTTTGGGAACCCCCCTTTTGGGCACTGGGGGCACCCCAAGTTTGGGGGACCCCCAATATCTTGGGGACCCCCCCTTTGGGGTGTCGGTGCCCCTTTAAGGGTGTCAGGGCCCTTTAAGGGGGTTTGGGGGACCCCCCTTGGGATTATTGGGGACCCCCAGGGTTTTGGGGACCCCCCCGGGTTTTGGGGACCCCCCAATAACGGGGTTCCCCCCCCCCCAAAGCAAAACCTGGAGCTGCAGCGCCGGAGCCACCCACCCCCCGCCGAGGGGCCGGAGCGGGGGGAGATGGAGGTGGGGGGGGGGCACCCATGGGTGCGGGGGGGGCACCTATGGGGGGCTGGGGGGGTCCTATGGGGCTGGGGGGGCACCCGTGGGTGCTGGGGGGTCCTATGGGGCTGGGGGGTCCTATGGGGCTGGGTGAGCACCCATGGGTGCTGGGGGGTCCTATGGGGTGCTGGGGGTTCCTATGGGGCTGGGGGGCACCCATGGGTGCTAGGGGGTCCTATGGGGTGCTGGGGGGTCCTATGGGGCTGGGGGGGCACCCATGGGTGCTGGGGGGTCCTATGGGGCTGGAGGGTTCCTATGGGGCTGGGGGGGCACCCGTGGGTGCTGGGGGGTCCTATGGGGTGCTGGGGGTTCCTATGGGGCTGGGGGGGCACTCGTGGGTGCTGGGGGGTCCTATGGGGTGCTGGGGGTTCCTATGGGGTTGGGGGGGCACCCGTGGGTGCTGGGGGGTCCTGTGGGGTGCTGAGGGCACCCATGGGTGCTGCCCTCCCCAGATGAAGTACCGGGACCGGGCGGCTGAGCGCCGGGAGAAGCAGGGGGGCCCTGACCCCCCCGAGCCCAAGCGCCGCAAATTTGGGGGCCCCCCCCCCACCCCCGGGTGAGCACCCAGCACCCCCCACCCCAGGGTGCCCCGAAAACGGGGGCGGGGGGGGGGTGGACCCCAAAAGTGGGGGGGGGTCCCCAAAGAGGGACGCTATGGGATGGGGGACCCCAGAAACGGGGTGGGGGTCCCCAAACATGGGTTCTGGGGACCCAAAAGTGGGTGCTGTGGGGTGGGGGACCCCAAAAATGGGTGCTGGGTGCCCCAAAAGTGGGTGCTGTGGGGTGGGGGACCCCAAAAATGGGTGCTGGGGACCCCAAAAGTGGTTGCTATGGGGTGGGGGGAACCCCAGCAGTGGGTGGGGGTCCCCAAAAGTGGGTGGGGGGTCCCCCAAAGCGGGATGCTATGGGGTGGGGGACCCCAATAGTGGGTGCTGGGGCCCCCAAAGCAGGATGCCATGGGGCGGGGGTCCCCCCGGGCAGGTGCCATGGGGTGGGGGGTCCCCAGCAGTGGGTGGGGGTCCCCAGAGCGGGTGCTATGGGGCGGGGGGGGTCCCCAAAAGTGGGTGCTGGGTCCCCCAAAGCAGGATGCCATGGGGCGGGGGTCCCCCCGGGCAGGTGCCATGGGGTGGGGGGTCCCCAGCAGTGGGTGGGGGTCCCCAGAGCGGGTGCTATGGGGCGGGGGGGGTCCCCAAAAGTGGGTGCTGGGTCCCCCAAAGCGGGATGCCATGGGGCGGGGGGTCCCAGCAGTGGGTGGGGGTCCCCCCGGGCGGGTGCCATGGGGGGGTCCCCCAGCGGGGGGTCCCCGGAGCGGGGGGTGACGACGGGCGCGCAGGGAGGCGGAGGGCCCCCCCCCCCCTCTGGGGTGCCGCATGCTGCAGGCCATGGGCTGGAAGGAGGGGAGCGGCCTGGGGCGGCGGCGGCCTGAGGTGACACGGGGGGGACATCGGGGACATCGGGGGCGATGGGGGGCGTGGGGACATAGGGACATTGGGGGGTGATGGGGACATTGGGGATGGGGGGATGGGGGGGTGATGGGGACATTGGGGACGGGGGGACATGGGGGTGATGGGGGGACATGGGGGGATGTGGGGACATTGGGGACTTGGGGACATTGGGGACAGGGGCACATTGGGGTGATGGGGGGACATGGGGGTGATGGGGACATTGGGGACGGGGGACAGGGGGACATTGGGGGGATGATGGGGACAGGGGAACATGGAGGGTGATGGGGGGACATTGAGGGGGGACATGGGGACGGGGGCATGGGGGGGCATTGGGGACATGGGGGGACATCGGGGACAGGGGGGACAGGGGGACATGGGGACATTGGGGACAGGGGGCATTGGGGGGATGTGGGGACAGGGGGGACATGGGGACACATGGGGGTGATGGGGGGATGTGGGGAACATGGGGACATTGGGGACGGGGGGACATGGGACATGGGGACATTGGGGGGCTGATGGGGGGGCATGGAGACAGGGGAGGCATTGGGGTCATTGGGGACATGGGGACGGGGGGGACATGGGGGTGATGGGGACAGGGGGACAGGGGGCACTGGGGAGAGGGGGGACATCAGGGGGATGGGGACATGGGGGACGGGGGACTTTGGGGACATGGGGGGGGGCGTTGGGGGGCACTGGGGGGCACTGGGAGGGGTGGGGGGCCGGGGGAGGCAGGGGGACTGGGGAAACTGGGAGCACCGGGGGGATACTGGCAGGACTGGGCAGCACTGGGAGGCACTGGGGGCACTGGGAGGCAATGGGCAGCACTGGGAGGCACTGGGAACACTGGGGGCACTGGGAGGCACTGGGGGCACTGGGTGACGCTGGGAGGCACTGGGAGCACTGGGGGCACTGGGAGGCACTGGGGGCACTGGGTGACGCTGGGAGGCACTGGGAGCACTGGGTGGCACTGGATGACACTGGGAGGCACTGGGAGCACTGGGTGACACTGGGGGCAGTGGGAGCACTGGGTGGCACTGGGAGTACTGGGTGACACTGGGGGGCACTGGGAACACTGCGGGGCACTGGGGGTACTGGGTGGCACTGGATGACACTGGGGGGCACTGGGAGCACTGGGGGGCACTGGGAGGCACTGGGTGACACTGGGGGGCACTGGGAGGCACTGGGTGACACTGGGGGGCACTGGGTGACACTGGGAGGCACTGGGAGCACTGGGGGGCACTGGGAGCACTGGGGGGAACTGGGAGCACTGGGGGGAACTGGGAGGCACTGGGAGCACTGGGGGGAACTGGGAGCACTGGGGGGCACTGGGAGCACTGGGGGGAACTGGGAGCACTGGGGGGAACTGGGAGGCACTGGGAGCACTGGCTGCCCCCGCTGACCCGTCCCCCCCCAGGCCCCCGCCCGCCCCCGCCCTGGGGGGGCCACGCGCTTCAGCGAGGGACCCTGAGGCCCCTCCCCCGGCCACGCCCACACGGACCGCGCCCACCCGAGACCACGCCCACCCGAGACCACGCCCACCGGACCCCCAATAACGGAGGATTCCCCCCCCAAAATGGGGGATCCCCCCCTCCCCTCCCCCCAGGGTCACCCAGGGCTGGGGCCACCCCGGTGGCCCCTCCCCCCCGGTGGCCCCTCCCCCCCGGTGGCCCCGCCCCCGCCCCCCCCCTTTTTTGTTGGGTTTTTTTTTTAATAAATGGGGGAAAAAAGGAGGAATTTGGGGCTGGGGGGGGGAGGGGCGGGCACCCAGGCGCCCCTTTAGGGTGGGGGAGGGGCAGGGTGCCTTCCTGTGGGTGGGGTCCCCTCTCCCCGCCCCTCCCCCCACTTCCCCTTGGCCCAGAGGGACCCAAGGGTGCGGGGACGGGGGGAGGGGACCAGTCCCCCCCATGGCGCCCGCGGGGCTGCTCCTGCCGCTGCTCTGCGCCGGCCTGGCCGCCCCCGCCGGTACTGGGGGCACTGGGAGGCGCTGGGGATGCAGGGGGCTGGGGAAAGTGGGAGTGCTGGGGGGATACTGGGAGGACTGGGGGGCACTGGGAGGGACTGGGGGATCACTGGGAGGCACTGGGGGGGACTGGGAGGCACTGGGGGGTGCTGGGGATGCAGGGGACTGGGGAAAGTGGGAGCGCTGGGGGGATACTGGGAGGACTGGGGGGCACTGGGAAGGACTGGGGGATCACTGGGAGGGACTGGGGGGTGCTGGGGATGCAGGGGACTGGGGAAAGTGGGAGCGCTGGGGGGATACGGGGAGGACTGGGGGGCACTGGGAGGGACTGGGAAGCACTGGGAGGGGCGGGGGGCCTGGGGATGCAGGGGGACTGGGGAAAGTGGGAGCGCTGGGGGGATACTGGGAAGCACTGGGCGGCACTGGGAGGCACTGGGAGGGGTGGGGGAGGCTGGGGGTGGAGGGGGACTGGGAAAAGTGGGAGCGCTGGGGGGATACTGGGAGGACTGGGGGGCACATGGAGGGACTGGGGGATCACTGGGAGGGACTGGGAGGCACTGCGGGGGACTGGGGGTGCAGGGGGACTGGGGAAAGTGGGAGCGCTGGGAAGATACTGGGAGGACTGGGAGGATACTGGGAGCACTGGAACGATACTGGGAAGACTGGGAGGGCACTGGGGGGATACTGGGAGGACTGGGAGGGGCACGGGGAAGCACAGGGAGGAACTGGGAGGGCACTGGGGGTCACTGGGGTGAATGCCCCCCATGGCCCTGCCCCCCACGTGACCCCGCCCGCGGCCCCGCCCCCCAGCGGCCACGCCCGTGTGGTGCTTCGCCCGATTGGAGGATGCCGAGGAAGGCGGGGCCTGCACTGAGCAGCTGGGGGACGAGCCCGTCCCATTGGCCGACTGCTGCCTCAACCCCGCCTATGGCTACAAGCTCCGCCCCCACGGCCACTGCCACACCTGCCGGTCAGCCACGCCCACCCCAAGCCCCGCCCACAAGCCCCACCCCTTCCCGTGGCCCTGCCCCAGCCCGAGCCACGCCCAGCAGAAAGGCTCCGCCCCTGCCCACTGAAGGCCCTGCCCACCCGCGGGGCCCCGCCCTGATGACACTGGGTGACACCGGGTGACACTGGAGGCCGTTGGGTGCCGTTGGGTGCCGTTGGGTGACACCGGGTGACACTGGAGGCCATTGGGTGCCGTTGGGTGACACCAGGTGACACCGGGTGACACTGGAGACCACTGGGTGACACGGGGTGACACCGGGTGACACTGGAGGCCATTGGGTGCCGTTGGGTGATACCGGGTGACACCAGGTGACACTGGAGGCCATTGGGTGCCATTGGGTGACACCAGGTGACACTGGAGACCACTGGGTGACACGGGGTGACACCGGGTGCCATCAGGGCCACTGGGTGCCACCAGCTGCCACCAGGTGCCACCAAGTGCCACCAGAAGTCCATGGGTGCCGTCAGGGCCCCAAGGTGACGCTGGGTGATGCTGGGTGACAGTGGTTGCCACCAGGGCCACCGGGTACCACTGGGTGCCACCAGGTGCCATCAAGTGCCACCGGGTGCCATCAGAGGCCATTGGGTGCCACCAGGTGCCACTGGGTGCCACTGGAGGCCATTGGGTGCCATCGGAGGCCATTGGGTGCCACCAGGTGCCACTGGGTGCCGTTAGAGGCCACTTGGTGCCATTGGAGGCCCCCGGGTGCCACTGGAGGCCTTTGGGAGCCACCGGAGGCCATTGGGTGCCATCAGAGGCCGTTGGGTGCCACTGGGAGCCACTGGAGGCCATTGGGTGCCATCGGAGGTCATTGGGTGCCACTGGGAGCCACTGGAGGCCCCTGGGTGCCACGGGAGGCCCCCGGGTGCCGCCGTTGGGTGCCGTTGGGTGCCGTTGGGTGCCAGCGGCGGGTGCCCCGCGCAGGGAGGGCGCCTGGGGCCCCTGGAGCCGCTGGGGCGGGTGCTCGGTGACGTGCGGGGAGGGGACGCAGCGGCGGGGCCGGAGCCGCCGCCCCGCGGGGGACGCGGAGCCTCGAGAGTGGCAGCTGCGAGCGTGTCACCTGCCCTGCTGTCCTGGTGGGGGGCGGGGCGGGGGGTGGGGGATGGGGACATTGGGGATGGGGACATTGGGGACGGGGGGACGTTGGGGACACGGGGGGAAGGGGGGACGGGGGGACATTGGGGGGTGGGGGACATGGGGGACGTGGGGACATTGGGGGGTGGGGGGAAGGGGGGACATTGGGGATGGGGGATGGGGGGATGGGGGACATGGGGGACGTGGGGACATTGGGGGGGTGGGGGACATGGGGACATTGGGGACACGGGGGGAAGGGGGCACGGGGGGGTGGGGGGAAGGGGGGACATGGGGATGGGGGGATGGGGGACATTGGGGGGTGGGGGACACGGGGACATTGGGGACACGGGGGGACGGGGGGACATTTCGGGTGGGGGGACGGGGGGACACGGGGGGACAGAGGGACATGGGGGGTGGGGGCGTGGAGGGAGGGGGGACATCATGGGGGGATGGGGGGATGGGGGCGTGGAGGCAGGGGGGACATTGGGGACAGGGGCGGGGCCCGGGGGTGGGCGTGTCGATGGGCGCGTCGCGCTGAGGCCCCGCCCCCAGAGGCCGGGTCGTGGGGCCCCTGGGGGCCGTGGGGCCGCTGCTCGGCCACCTGCGGGGAGGGGACGCAGAGGCGGGGCCGGGCCTGCGCTGACCCCGCCCCCCGCTGCGGGGGGGGCTGCGGCCCCGGGGAGGCCCAGGAGAGCAGGGGCGGCCGGGAAGGGCCCCCCGCCTGCCCCGGTGAGCGGGGGGGGGGCATAGATGGGGGGAAGGGGGAACAGATGGGGTGGGGGAGGGGAGGGGGCATAGATGGGGGAGGGGGGCATAGATGGGGGAGGGGGAGGAGTGGGGGAGGAGGCATAGATGGGGGAAGGGGGAACAGATGGGGTGGGGGAGGGGAGGGGGCATAGATGGGGGAGGGGGGCATAGATGGGGGAGGGGGAGGAGTGGGGGAGGAGGCATAGATGGGGGAAGGGGGAACAGATGGGGTGGGGGAGGGGAGGGGGCATAGATGGGGGAGGGGGAGGAGTGGGGGAGGGGGCATAGATGGGGGAAGGGGGCATAGATGGGGGAGGGGGAGGAGTGGGGGAGGGGGCATAGATGGGGGTGGGAGGGGGTTGAATGGGGGAGGGGGAGGGGGAGGGGGTGGGGGAGGGGAAAGAGTGGGGGGGTGGGGGAGCGGAACGGGGTAGGGGGAGGAGTGGGGGAGGGGGCATAGATGGGGTGGGAGAGGCGCAAGGGGAGGGGGCGTAGATTGGGGAGGGGGTGGGGGAGGGGGTTGAGTGGGGGAGGGGCAGAGGTCGGGGGAGGGGAAGGGGGGGTGTCGGGGTGGGGGCGGGTCCCGTCGGCCACGCCGCCCCTCCCCCCGCAGTGGCGGGCTCCTGGGGCCCCTGGGGCCCGTGGGGGAGGTGCGCGGGCAGCTGCCGGGGGGCGGGGCCGGGCCCGGGGCGGAGCCGCAGCCGCCATTGCGATTCGCCGCCGCCGTCGCGGGAGCCGCCGGGAGCCGCCTGCGCCGGGGCCGCCGCCGAGAGCCAGCCCTGCCCCGGGCTGCCGCCGTGCCCCGGTGAGGGGCGGGGCCTCTGCCCCACAGCGGGCGGGGCCTCCTGCCCCACAGCGGGCGGGGCCTCCGCCCCACAGCGGGCGTGGCCACCGCCCCCCTCCCCCCCCCCTCAGCGCCCTGACCGCCGCCCCCCCCCCCCCGTGTCTCTCTCGCAGAGGATGGGGCGTGGGGGGCGTGGTCGGAGGCCACGCCCTGCCCGGTGACGTGCGGCCTGGGGGCGGTGACGTGGCGCCGCGCCTGCGACGCCCCGCCCCCCCGGCACGGGGGGCGCGGTTGCCCCGGCAACAGCACGCGGCGGGGGGTGTGCGGGCCCCGCGGGCCCTGCCCAGGTGAGGGGGCGGGGCTTCACCAGAGGGGGGCGGGGCCTGGGGGAGGGGCGGGGCCGTGCAGCGCCCCAGGGCTCCACCCCCGCTACGGGGCGCCCCATAACCCCCCCGCTCTGGGGCTGCCCCCCAAGTGTGGGTCAGGGGCCTCCATGGGGCGCCCCCCAACCCCCTCCCCCTCCCCCTCCCCCCCAGGCGCGGCGCAGTGGGGGCCGTGGGGCGCCTGGACCCCCTGCGAGCGGCCGCTGTGGGGGGCGCTGAGCTGCGAGCGTGCCGTGGGGCAGCAGCGGCGGACGCGGGAGTGTGTGGGGCGCAGCCCGGGGGGGGCCCCCTGCCCCACTGACGCCGCGGGCGGCACCATCCAGCTCCGCGCCTGCTACAACGTCCAGCACTGCCTCCGTGAGTCCCCCGGCGCCTATGGCCGCCCCAGAGCCCCCTATAGCACCCTATGGAGCCCTGTGGAACCCTACAGCTGCCCTGTGGAACCTTACAGAGCCCTAGAGCTGCCCTATAGCACCCTAGAGCTGCCCTAAGGAACCCTATGGAGCCCTATAGCATCCTATGGAGCCCTACGGAACCCTACAGCTGCCCTATGGAACCCTATAGAGCCCTATAGCACCCTATGGAGCCCTATGGAACCCTATAGAGCCCTATAGCTGCCCTATGGAACCTTATAGAGCCCTACGGAACCCTATAGCTACCCATAGAACCCTATAGAGCCCTGTGGAACCCTACAGAGCCCTATAGCTGCCCTATGGAACTTTATACAGCCCTATAGGTACCCTATGGAACCCTATAGAGCCCTACAGCTGCCCTATAGAACGCTACAGAGCCCTGTGGAACCCTATAAAGCCCCATGGAACCCTATAGCTGCCCTTGGGAACCCTATAGAGCCCTCTGGCACCCTAGAGCTGCCCTATGGAACCTTATAGAGCCCTATAGCTGCCCTGTGGAACCCTATAGC
This sequence comes from Nipponia nippon, assembly GCF_047370975.1. Lineage (NCBI taxonomy): Eukaryota > Metazoa > Chordata > Aves > Pelecaniformes > Threskiornithidae > Nipponia > Nipponia nippon. The sequence goes on from NW_028262353.1 coordinate 3,996,887, forward strand.
TGCCCTATGGAGCCCTATAGAGCCCTATAGCACTTATAGCAGCCCTGTAGAGCCCTATAGCTGCCCTTTGGAACCCTATAGCTGCCCTATGGAACTTCATAGAGCCCTAGAGCTTCCCTATAGCACCCTATAGCTGCTCTATGGCACTTAGACCTGCCCTCTGGAACCCTAGAGCTGCCCTATAGCACCCTACAGAGCCCCATCGCTGCCCCCAGCGCTTATAGAGTTCTATAGGTGCCCTCTGACGCCCCACAGCTGCCCTACAGCACCCTAGAGCCGCCCTGCGCACCCCTATAGAGTTCTATAGGGGCCCTACAGCACCTTCCTAAGACCCCCCACCAGCCCTGACTGCCCTATAGCACCCTATAGCGCCCTATAGCGCCCTATAGCCGCCCTATAAGGACCCGCAGCCGCTCCATAGGGACCCACGGAGGCCCACGCCCCCCCCCCCCCAGCGACCCATAGCGGCCCCATAGGGACCTCCATAGGGCCCCCCAGCCCCCTCCCCCCCGCCCTATAGGGGGGGACGGGGGGGGTGACGCCTCCCTGTGCTCCCAGTGCCTGGGAACTGGTCGGACTGGAGCCCCTGGGGCCTCTGCACCCCCCCCTGTGGGGCCAGCCCCACGCGCAGCCGCAGCCGCGAGTGCCGGCCCCTCTACCCCCCCTACCCGTGCGTATAGGGGCCGGGGGGACAATGGGGGGTCTATAGGGGCAATGGGGGGGCTATAGGGGCAATGGGGGGCTATAGGGGCAAGGGGGTCTATAGGGGCAATGGGGGCTATAGGGGCAATGGGGGGGCTATAGGGTCAATGGGGATCTATGGGGCTGGGGCTATAGGGGTGGGGGGCAATGGGGGCAATGGGGGGGCTATAGGGACAATGGGGGGCTATGGGTCAATAGGGGGTCTATAGGGGCAATGGGGGGCTATAGGGTCAATGAGGGTCTTACAGGGTCAATGGGGGTCTTTAGGGTCGATGGGAGGTCTATAGGGTCAATGGGGGGGTCTATGGGGCTGGGGAGTCTATAGGGGCAATTGGGGCTCTATAGGGTCAATGGGGGGTCTACGGGGGCAATGGGGGGTCTATAGGGTTCGGGGGGTCTATAGGATCAATGAGGGTCTTACAGGGTCAATGGGGGTCTATAGGGTCAATGGGGGGCCTACAGGGTTGGGGGGGTCTATAGGGTCAGTGAGGTTCTACAGGGTCAATGGGGGGTCTATAGGGTCGGGGGGTCTATAGGGTCCGGCGGGGGTCTATAGGGTCAAGGGGGGTCTATAGGGTCAATGGGGTTCTACAGGGTCAATGGGATCAATGGGGGGTCTATAGGGTCTATGGGGTCAGTGGGGGGATCTATAGGGTCGGAGGGGGTCTATGGGGGCAATGGTGGGTCTATAGGGTCAAGGGGGGGTCTATAGGGTCAATGGGGTTCTACAGGGTCAATGGGGGGATCTATAGGGTCGGGGGGGACCTATGGGGCTGGGGGGTCTATAGGGTCAGTGGGGGGATCTATAGGGTCGGAGGGGGTCTATGGGGGCAATGGGGGGTCTATAGGGTCGGTGGGGGTCTGTAGGGTCAATGGCGGGTCTTTGGGGTCAGTGGGGGGATCTATAGGGTTGGGGGGGACCTATGGGGCTGGGGGGTCTATAGGGTCAGTGGGGGGATCTATAGGGCCCGGGGGCCAACGGCGGCGCCCCGCAGGCTGTGGGTGACCCCCGTGGGCTCCTCCGCCCCCGTCAACGTCACCTTCTGGGGGACGGCGCGGCCCCGCTGCCCCCGCCTGGGGGGGGAGCTGCTGCGGCTGGAGGAGCGGCGGCCATGTCTGCACGTGCTGCCCTGCCCCCCCCCGCACGGTCAGCAGGGGGGGAGGGGCGGGGGGCTGGGGGGAGGGGCAGGGTCCCATGCGGGGGGAGGGGCAGGGTCCCATGGGGGGAGGGGCCGGGTCCGATGAGGGGAGGGGCAGGGTCCCATGGGGGGAGGGGCTGGGGGCCATGGGGGGAGGGGCAGGGGGCCGGGGGGAGGGGCAGTGTCCCATGGGGGGAGGGGCTGGGTCCCATGGGGGAGGGGCAGAGGGCCGGGGGGAGGGGCTGGGTCCTATGGGGGAGGGGCTGGGTTTCGGGGGGAGGGGCTGAGGGCCATGGGGGAGGGGCAGGACCCCTGTGGGGGAGGGGCGGGACCCCCGGGACCCCTATTTACCCCTCCCTTCCCCCCCAGAGGACTGAGGCCCCCGGTGACGTCGCGGGCCCCGCCCCACCCCCCACCCCCCACCTGATTTCGTCCCTCCCCCCCGCCCCCCAATAAAGCCCCAGCAACTGACGCGGCCCGTGACGCCTGGGTGCCTCCCGCCGTGACGTCACCGGCCCCGCCCCCTTCCCCTCTGCAGAGCTGCGGGCGGGGCGGCCGCTGACGTCACTGCCGGGGACCCCGCCCCCTGCCGCGGCTCCTCGACGGGGCAGGGGCGGGGCCGGGACGAGGGGGGCGGGGCCGGATCTGAGCGCGCGGGCGGGGGCGGAGCGGGGCGCGGGCCGCTATAGGGGCTCCTATAGGGCGGCCTATGGGGCTGCCGGCGGGGCCACCCCCCCCTCACCGCCCCCGCCCCCCTCCAAGCTCCGCCCCCTATAGAGGCTCCGCCCCCTATAGCTCCCATCCACTATAGCGGCTCCATCCCCAATAGCGGCTCCTTCCCTTATAGCGGCTCCATCCCCTATAGCCCCCATCCCCTATAGGTCTCCTTCCCCTATTGCCCCTCCATCCCCTATAGCTCCCCCCCATACCTTCCCCCTCCCCTATAGCCCCCATCCCCTATAGCCCCCTTTCCCTATAGCTTCTCCATCCTCTATAGCCCCCATCCCCTATAGCTCCTCATCCCCTATAGCTACACCCTATTGCTCCTCCATCCCCTATAGCTTCCCCCTCCCCTATAGCCCCCTTTCCCCATAGCCCCTCCTCCCCTATAGCTCCTTTCTCCTATAGCTGCTCCATCCCCTATAGCTCCTGCATCCCCTATAGCTACACCCTATAGCCCCCCTCCCCTATAGCTTACCCCTCCCCTATAGCCCCCTTCTCATATAGCTGCTCCATCCCCTACAGCCCCCCCTCCTATAGCCCCCCCCCAGCCCCTATAGCCTTTCCACCTCCTATAGCTCCTCCATCCCCTGTAGCCCCCCCTTTCCCCTATAGGGCCCATCCATAGGGCAGCCCGCCCCCCAGCTCCCTTCCCCTATAGGGCGGCTCTTCCCGGGGTCCCTTCCCCTATAGCCCCCCTTCCCCTATAGCTCCTCTCCCTCCTATAGCCCCCTTCTCCTGTAGGGTTTTCCTATAGGGCAGCCTTACCCCCCCCCAGCATTTCTTCCCCTATAGACCCGCCCCTTCCTATAGGGTCTTCTGCCTCTACAGCTCCTTCCCCTATAGGGCCTCACCCTATAGCCCCAGGGATGCCATCCCCTCTATGGGGCCCCTATAGGCACCTGGACCCCCATAACCCAGACCCCTATAGGGCTGAGCCCCTACAGCCCTGACCCCTATAGCGGGGCTCTATAGGGTGACCCCCTATAGCCCTGACCCTGACAGAGGGCCCCTGGCTCCCCTATAGCTGCTGATCCCCTCAGTGGGTGTCTATAGGGTGACCCCCTATAGCTGGCGGCCCCTATAGCTCTAACCCCTACAGGGCCGCCCCTATAGCCCCCGACCCTCCTAGCGGGCCCCTATAGATCCTGATCCCTACAGCGGGCTCCTATACAGCCCCCCTATAGCTCCATCCCCTATACCCCCCCATACCTCCCTACCCCTATAGCCAGCCCCTATAGCCCCCGGCCCCTGTAGCTCCATCCCCTATAGCCCCCTATAGCTCCCTACCCCCATAGGCCCCTATAGCCCCCAATCCCTATAGCTCCATCCCCTATAGACCCCTATAGCCCCCATAGGCCCATATAGGCCCTGACCCCTATATCTCCATCCCCTATAGGACCCTATAGCCCCTGACAGGCCTCTATAGCCCCCCACCCCCTATAGGCCCCCCCCATAGCCCCCGACCCCTATAGCTCTGCCCCCCCATAGCCCCTGACCCCTATAGCCCCCCTATAGCCCCCCCCATAGCGACCCCTATAGCGGGGGATGGAGTACCTGCGGCGGCGGCTGTCGGATGGGAACTTTCTGGCGGGGGGAGGGGCGGGGGGACCCCCCGGGGTGGGGCCGGGGGTGGGGGGGGGGGCCGGTGGGGGAGGGGCGGGGAGACCCCCCCGCACCCCTCCCCTGCCCCGCTGCTGCTCGTCATCGCCCCCCCTGACACCGACTGGTACGTATGGACCCCGCCCCCCCGGGACCCCCGCTCCCCCCGGACCCCCCCAAACCCCCCGGGACCCCAAAACCCCCCGGGAACCCCCAAACCCCCCGACCCCCCCGGGACCCCCCAAATCCCTCTGCGACCCCAAAAACCCAGAGACCCCCCAAAATCCCTCCCTTGGACCCCCCAAAAACCCCCGGACCCCCAGACCCCCCAAAATCCCCCCGGGACCCCCAAAACCCCCGGACCCCCCCAATTTTGGGCCCCCCCTAATTTTGGGGTTCCCCCCCCAGGGTGAAGCTCTTCAAGGGGAAATCGGTGCACGGGGACGTGGAGCTGCGGGTGGAGCAGGTGAGTTTTGGGGTCCCCCCTAAATTTTGGGGTCCCCCCAGATTTTGGGGTGCCCCCACCCCCCTTTTCCCGCCCCAATTTGGGGGTTCAGCGAGGTTCGGGAGGGGTTTTGGGGGTCCCCCCCCATTTTGGGGGTCCCTGGGGGGGTTTTGGGGTCTCCCCCGGGTTTTGGGGTCCCCCCAGATTTTGGGGTGCCCCTAAACCCCCTTTTCCCGCCCCAATTTGGGGGTTCAGCGAGCCCTGGGAGGGGTTTTGGGGGTCCCCCACAATTTCGGGGGTCCCTGGGGGGGTTTTGGGGTCCCCCCCCAGATTTTGGGGTGCCCCCAAAACCCCTTTTATTGCCCCAATTTGGGGGTTCAGTGCGGCCCGGGAGGGGTTTTGGGGTGCCCAGGGAGGGGATTTTGGGGTCCTCCCCAATTTCGGGGGTCCCTGGGGGGTTTCGGGGTCCCCCCCCGAGTTTTGGGGTCCCCCCCGATTTTGGGGTCCCCCCCCAGGCCCAGTTCTCCGAGCTCTCGCTGGTGGCCTCCACCCATGGCGCCCTCAGCGTCACCATCGACTCCCCCCGCGGGGGGCGCAGGTGGGGTTTGGGGGGACCCCCCTCGTTTTGGGGGACCCCAAGTTTTGGGGGGAATTGGGGGGGGCAGGGTGGGATTTTGGGGTGCTGTTGCCATTTTGGGGTGCTTCGGGGTGGGATTTTGGGGCGCAGGTTGGGATTTGGGGGTGCAGGGTGGGATTTGGGGGTCCTGGGTGGGATTTTGGGGCACAGGCTCCAATTTTGGGGGTGCTGGGGGCCATTTTGGGTTGTTTTGGGGTGCCGTTTTGGGGTGCAGGGTGGGATTTTGGGGCACAGGTTGGGATTTGGGGGGGCTGGGGCCATTCTGGGGTGCGGGGGGCCATTTTGGGGCACTGGGTGCCATATTTTGGGGTGCGGGATGGGAATTTGGGGTGCAGGGGGCCATTTTAGGGTGCTGGGGGTCCTATTTCCGGGTGCTGGTTGCCATTGCGGGGTGCTGGATACCATTTCGGGGTGCAGGGTGCCATATTTCTGGGTGCAGGCTCAAATTTTGGGGGTGCAGGGTGGGATTTGGGAGTGCTGGGTGCCATTTTGGGGTACAGGGTGGGATTTTGGGGCGCAGGTTGGGATTTGGGGGTGCTGGGGGCCCTATTTTGGGGTGCTGGGGCCATTTTGGGGTGCTGGGGCCCTATTTCGGGGTGCTGGGGGCCCTATTTCGGGGTGCTGGGGCCATATTTCGGGGTGCTGGGGGCCATTTCGGGGTGCTGGGGCCCTATTTCGGGGTGCTGGGGGCCCTATTTTGGGGTGCTGGGGCCCTATTTCGGGGTGCTGGGCCCCGATTTCGGGGTGCTGGGGCCCGATTTCGCGGTGCCGGGTGGGAATTTGGGGTCCCCCCCCCGCAGGCGGCTGCGCCCCGACTTCGTGCTGGTGCGGGAGCGGCCCGGGGGGGGGGCGGGGGGCGCCCCCCGGCGGCTGCTGCTGGGGCTGCACCTGGGGGGGGTCCCCAGCGCCGCGCCCCTCCCCCCGCTCTACGCCTTCGCCCATCCCCCCTGCCTGGTGCGTGGGGGGGTGCTGGGGGGCACTGGGAGGGACTGGGAGAGACTGGGAGGGAGTGGGGGGGAGTGGGAGGGACTGGGAGGGGATTGGGAGGGACTGGGGGGGGACTGGGAGGGGATTGGGAGGGACTGGGAGGGGAGTGGGTGGGGATTGGGGGCACTGGGAGGCGACTTGGGGGACTGGGAGGGGAGTGGGGGGATTGGGAGGGACTGGGAGGGACTGGGAGGGGAGTGGGGGGCACTGGCGGGGACTGGAGGGGACTGGGAGGGGATTGGGGGGGATTGGGGGGGACTGGGAGGGACTGGGAGGGGATTGGGAGGGACTGGGGGGGACTGGAAGAGGATTGGGAGGGACTGGGGGGCACTGGGGGGGATTGGGGGGGACTGGGAGGGGATTGGGGGGAGATGGGGGGGACTGGGAGGGACTGGGAAGGGAGTGGGGGGAGATGGGGGGGATTGAGGGCACTGGGAGGGGACTGGGAGTACTGGGAGGGACTGGGTGGGCATTGGGGGGCACTGGGAGGGCACAGGGAGGTGACTGGGGGCACTGGGAGGTAACTGGGGGCACTGGGAGGGCACTGGGGGGTATCTGGAAGGTGACCGATGTAGCTGGGAGCACTGGGAGGTGACTGGGGGTCACTGGGAGGGGAGTGGGGTGACACTGGAAGGTGATTGGGAGGCAACTGGAGGGCCTGGGAGCATACTGGGAGGCACTAGGGGGGATACTGGGGCAGACTGGGAGCACTGGGCAGGGCTTTCGCGGCCCCCCCTGACATTCCCAGTGTTCCCAGTTTGCCCAGTTGGCGCGGCTGCAGCGGGAACTGGGCCCTGAGGCCTTTCCCCTGGTCCCACAACGCTTCTGCAACCGTCCCCGTGGACTGGTGAGCACTGGGAGGGACTGGGAAGCACTGGTGGGAACTGGGAGGACACTGGGAGGTACTGGTGGGCACTGGGAGGCACTGGGAGGGACTAGGATGGGACTGGTGAGGACTGGGAAGTAACTGGGAGCGACTGGGAGGGATTGGGGGGCACTGGGAGGCACTGGGAGGGCACTGGGGGGCACTGGGATGGGCTGGGAGGGGACTGGGGGTAACTGGAGGTAACGGGGAGCACTGGGAGGGGATTGGGGGGTCAGTGGGGGTAACTGGGAGGTAACTGAGAGCACTGGGAGGGGACTGGGGGGGTCACTGGGGGTAACTGGGAGGTAACTGGGAGCACTGGGAGGGGACTGGGGGAGTCACTGGGGGTAACTGGGAAGTAACTGGGAGGTAACTGGGAGGGGACTGAGGGGGGGGGTCACTGGGAGGTAACTGGTGTAACTGGTGCGCCCCAGCTGACGGCCCCCACCTTCCCCATGATGGTGACGCTCAGCCCCGCCCCCGCCGGGGTGGGTGAGGTGAGGCCACGCCCCCTCCCCAGCCCCGCCCCATCCACAGGGCGAGGCCTCGAGGAGGAGGATGGGCGTGGCGGTGGCGGGGGCGTGGCCACGTGTGGGCGGGGCTTTATGGGGTGGGCCAGGGAAGGATGGCAAATGGGCGGGGCCTCAGGGGTATGGGGCGGGGCCTGGGGGTGGGATGTGGCCTGGGGGGGCGTGTTTACCGAGAGGGCGTGGCCTTGGGTGGGGGGCGGGGCCTGTGGGCCAATGGAGGCATGGCTACCGGGGGGCGTGGCTTGGCGGTGTCCTTAGGGGGGGTTAAGCCCCATGGGGGGGGGCGTGAGCCGCGAGGGGCGTGGCCTGGTGGGGCGTGGTGGGGGTGGGCGTGCCCGGGGGCGTGCCCGACGGTGTCCCCGCCCCCCCAGGTGCGCGTGGGGACAGCGGCAGCGCTGGGGGCGGTGGCCGGGGCCATGGGCTGGGCCCGGGCGGGGGCCTTGGTCCGGGGGGGCCCCGAGGGCGGCCAGCGGCTGCGGCTGCAGCGCGTCGGGGAGGAGGAGAGGGCGCTGCGGTGAGGGGGGCGGGGGCATGGGTGGGGGGTGGGGACATGGGGACATCGGGGGACATGGGGGGATGGGGACATCGGGGACATCGGGGACGTGGGGACATTGGGGACATTGGAGGGGACATGGGGGGGATGGGGGGATGGGGACATCGGGGACGTGGGGACATTGGGGGGATGGGGGACATCTGGACATCAGGGGGCTGGGGGACAGACGGGGGGACATTGGGGACATTGGGGGGTGGGGGGCAGGGGGACAGACGGGGGGACATTGGGGACATCGGGGGGTGGGGGGCAGGGAGACATCAGGGGGACATTGGGGACATCGCGGGGACGGGGGGGGATGGGGGGGATGGGGGACATTGGGGGGATGGGGGGGCCATGGGGGGACATTTGGGGTGGGTGAGGCCATGGGGGGATGTGTGGACATTGGGGACATCGGGGGGCCACGGGGGGGCCATTGGGGACAGTGGGGGGGTGGGGCCCCCGTGCCCCCCCTGACCCCTCCCCTCCCCCCAGGTGGCCGCTGGTGGCCGGGGACCCGGCAGGGGAGGGGGCCGAGATGGAGCCGGTGGCCCTGACCCCACGGTGAGGGGGGCGGGGCTTAGCCCCGGGGGCGGGGCTATGAAGGAGGGAGCGTGGCTACAGGGTGGGTATGTTGGTGGTGGGCAGAAAGGGGCGTGGCTATGGCGGGGTGGGGGTATGGGGGCGTGGCTTCAGGGCAGGGCTATGCGGGATGGGGGATTTCCCAAGGGGGGGGTCACAAGAGGGCGTGGCCAAAGCGAAGGGGGGCGTACCAGCGGGTGTGGCTACCCGAGGCCACACCCACCCCTTCCCCTCCCTTCCAGGCACCGCGATTGGTTGGACGCCTGCGCCCGCCTCTTCGGGGGCGTCGACGTCTGCGGGGTGGAGGCCCTGCAGGGCCCCGACGGGCGAGAGCACATCCTCCAGGTCAGGCCACGCCCCCTCCCCGTGGCCACGCCCCCCTCCCCGTGGCCACGCCCCCTCACCCCCCTGGCCACGCCCCCCCGCAGGTGCTGGGGCCCTGGGTGCCCCTGGAGGGGCCGGGGGCGGCGCAGGATCGGGCCCGCCTGGTGGAGCTGGTGCTGAGGAGGATGAGGGCGGAGCTGCCCCGCCCGCGCAGCCCCTCCCCCGCGCGGCCACGCCCACAGGTAACCCCGCCCCCCAAGTCCTCCAGGACCCCCAAGTCCTTCGGGAGCCCCCTAAGTCCCCCCTGAGCCCCCCAAGTCCTCCAAGACCCCCAAGTCCTCCAAGACCCCCCCCAGTCCTCCAGGTGCCCCCCAAGTCCTCCTCCAAGAGCCCCCCAGATTTGCCCCCCCCCCCCGGAATCTTGACCCTTCCCCCTCCTTTCTGCCCCACAGATGCCGGCGACATCGGGGTCCCCCCGCCCGGGGACCCCCGCCCAGCAGCGACCCCCACCCCAAGGTGAGCGCCCCCCCCGGTGACCCCACCCCCCAAAATGGCGACCGCGCCCCCCTAAAATGGCAACCGCGCCCCCCCAAATGGCGGCCCCGCCCCCAAAATGGCGGCCCCGCCGCCAAAATGGAGACCCCGCACCCAAAATGGAGACCCCGCCCCCCAAACTGGGACCTCGCCCCCCCCAAACCCCAAAATCGGGTGATTCCCCCCAAAAAGGTGCCTCTGCTGGCCCCGCCCCTCCAAGCCCCGCCGCTCCACACCCTGCCCCAAGCCCCGCCCCCTGAGGTGTTTCTCTCCACCCACAGGAGCACCGCTGCTGCCGGGCCCCACCCAGCCCCGCCTCCCGCCGCAGGGACAGCCCCGCCCCCCGGGGGGCGGAGCCTCGCCACGCCCTGCCCCACCCGGCCCCGCCCAGCCCCGCCCCTCGGGTCCGCAGCCCCGCCCTCAAGCCCCGCCCACCGGGGTCCAGCCCCGCCCACCAGTTTCTCCTTCGGGTCCCCAGCCCCGCCCTCAAGCTCCGCCCACCGCGCAGCCCCGCCCTCAAGCTCCGCCCACTGGAGTGCAGCCCCGCCCCCAAACACCACACACTGGACAGCCCCGCCCACAGGCCCCGCCTACCGCGCAGCCACGCCCACAGACCCCACCCATCGGACAGCCACGTCCACAAGCCCTGCCCACCGCGCAGCCCCGCCCACAAACCCCGCCCATCGGACAGATGCGCCCACAAACCCCGCCCACCGCACAGCCCCGCCCTCAGGCTCCGCCCACTTCACCGCAGCCCCGCCCTCAGGCTCTGCCCACCTCACCTCAGCCCCACCCTCAAGCCCCGCCCACCTCGCCTCAACCCCGCCCCCAAGCCCCGCCCACCTCGCCCCAGCCCCGCCCCACTGGTCCACAGGCCCTGCCCACCATGCGCCAGCCCCGCCCCCAAGCCCCGCCCCTTGCCCCCAAGCCCACCCTTGCACCCAAACCGGGCGGAGCCCCGCCCCCCAGGTAAGTGGCAGGGGCTCGGGGTGGGGGCGTGGCCCGGTGGCGCGTGGCCCCGCCCTGACCACGCCCCCTCCCCCGTAGCCCCGCCCCCGAGCAGGGCGGGGCCGAGAGCATCCGCTCCCTGCGTCAGAGCTTCGCCAGCCTCTTCGCCGACTGAAGCCACGCCCCCGGGCCATGCCCCCGCCGCCAGCCCCGACCCCCGCCACCCCGCCCACACCGCCGACGTCATGGTGGGGGCGGGGCCTGCCCCGCATGCTCATGACTGGGGCCATGGAAGCCCCGCCCCCTGGTTAAGCCCTGCCTCCCCCCTTTAAAGCCCCGCCCCATCAGTTACGCCCCGTCTCGTGAAGCCCCGCCCCCTCTCTTAGCCCCGCCCCCGCCGCGGGGGGTGGGCAATAAAGCCCCAGAGCTGCTGCTGCCGCCTTGCTGCGCGGGGGGGTACCTATGGGTGGGGGCGGGGCCTATGGAGCCTATAGAGCCTGGGTCGGGGGTATGGGCCCTATAGAGCCTGGGGGGGGGGTTTACAGAGCCTATAGAGACTGGGAGGGGCCTATGGACCCTATAGAGCCTTGGGGGGGGGGTATGGACCCAATAGAGCCTGGGGGGATGGCCTATGGAACCTATAGAGACTGGGGGGATGTTATAAACCCTATAGACCTGCCGGGTTATGGACTCTACAGAGACTGGGGTCTCATGGACCCTATAGAGCCTGGGAGGGGCCTATGGGCCCTATAGAACTGGGGGGAGGGATATGGAGCCTATAGAACCTGAGAGGGATTATGTACCCTATAGACTTGGGGTTGGGGTATGGATCCTATAGAGCCTGGGTGGGGGTGGCCTATGGAACCTATAGAGGCTGGGGGGTGTTACAGACCCTATAGACCGCAGGGGGTTATGGACTCCATAGAGCCTGGGAGGGGCTTATGGACCCTATACAACTGGGGGGGAAGGTATGGAGCCTATAGAGGCGGGGGGGCTATAGGCTCTATGGAAGTGGAGGAAGGTATGGGGGCTTATGGACCCTGTAGGGGCTGAGGCGGGTTATAGACCCCATAGAGCTGGGGGTGGTATGGACCCCATAGAGCTGGGGCAATATACACCCTATAGACCAGAGGAGACTCTATAGAGCTGTGGGGAGCCTATAGACCCTATAGACTGGGGGGGGGGGGCTATGGACCCTATAGAGGCTGGGGGGGTGGCGGCTATAGACCCCTATACCTGGGGGGGGGGGTATGAACCCTATAGAGGCTGGGGTGGGAGCCAGGGACCCTATAGACCTGGGGAGGATCCCTATGACCCCTATAGAGGCCGGGGGGGGGCCTATGGACCCTATAGCCCTGGAGGAGGGCCCTATAGATCCTATAGATCTGGATGGGGCCCTGTGGACCCTATAGAGGCCGGGGGGGCCCTATGGACCCTATAGCCCTGGGGGAGGGATATAGACCCTACTGAGGCCAGGGAGGGCCCTATGGCCCCTATAGATCTGGCGGGGGCCCTATAGAGGCCAGGGGGGCCCTATGGACCCTATAGATCTGGATGCAGCCCTATGGACCCTATAGCCCTGGGGGAGGCCCTACAGAGGTGGAGGGGCCCTATGGACGCTATAGCCCTGGGGGGTGGAAGCCCTATGGCCCCTATAGATCTGTATGGGGCCCCATAGAGGCTGGGGGACCCTATAGCCCTGGGGGGGAGGCCCTATAGCCCCTATACATATGGATGGGGCCCTATAGAGCCTGGGGGGGCCCCCTATGGACCCTATAGATCCGTGGGGGGGGAAGCCCTATGGCCCCTGTAGCCCTGGATGGGGCCCTATAGAGGCTGGGGGGGCCCTATGGCCCCTATAGATCTGGATGGTGCCCCTATAGCCCTGGGGGGGGCGGAGGCCCTATGGCCCCTATAGATAGGATGGGGCCCTATAGATCTGGGGGGGGTCCCTATGGCCCCTATAGGGCCCGGGGCCGCCCGGCTCCCGCCGCTCCTCTCGGCGCGTCGCACGGCGATGACGCAACGCGCCGGGCAGTGTCGCAGCGATGACGCGATCAACCCCCCCCGCGGCCCCGGCCCCGGCCCCGCCCCCCGCGCCGCGTCGCGCCGCGGTGACGTCAGGGCGGCGATGGCGGCGGCGGCGGGGAAGGCGCAGCGCTACGAGGCCTTCGTCAGCGACGTCCTGCGCCGCGACCTCCGGTACGTGACGTCAGCGCGCCGCGCCACGCCCCCGCCCCCCCTCCCCCCCCCCCCGGGGCCGCGCGCCCGCCTTTTGGCCACACCCCCCCACGCGCCTCCGCGCTGACCCCGCCCCCACGCCGTGGCCACGCCCCGACCACGCCTCGCACCCTGACCACGCCCCCAAAAGACAGACCACGCCTCCACCGTGACCACACCCATGCATAATGACCACGCCCCTGCTATGACCACGCCCCCGATGACCACGCCCCACTGACTATGCCCCACACTGCCCCATGCCATGACCATGCCCCCAAGGCACAATGACGCCCACACCCTGACCACGCCCCCACACCCCACCCTGACCCGCCCCAAAGCCTGACCACGCCCCCACCCGATAACCACGTCCCACACCCTAACCAAGCCTCCCCGCCCCCCGCCCCCCGGACCCCCACCCCAAGGCCACACCCCCAGGCCCCGCCCCCTTGGCCCCGCCCCTCGACACGCCCCCGGCCCCGCCCACCGCAGCAGCACCCCCTGCAGGCGGGTGCAGGAGCAGCGGGACGGCGTCTTCGAGCAGCAGGCCCAGGTGCTGCAGCTGCGCTCCGCCCTGACCCGCCTCCAGGTGGGCGGGGCCTTGGGGCGGGGCCTGAGGGGGCGGGGCCTGGGGGGGTCCGGGGGGAATTGGGGGGGGTTTGGAGGGGGGTAGGGGAAATAAGGGGGATTTGTGGGGGATTAGGAGGTGGGATTAGGGGGATTAAGGGGGGATTAGGGGGGATTAGGGGTCCCTGGGGGGATTAGGGGGGATTGGGGGGATTTGGGGGTGCAGGGGGGTTTGGGGGGATTTGGGGGGATTAGGGGGATTAAGGGGGGATTGGGGGGGATTGGGGGAAATAAGGGGGGATTTGAGGGGGAGTTGGGGTCCCTGTGGGGGATTAGGGGGATTTGGGGGTGCTGGGGGGATTAAGAGGAGATTAGGGGGAATTTGGGGGGATTAGGGGGAATAAGGGGGATTGGGGGGATTAGGGGGTGCAGGGGGGTTGGGGGTGCGGGGGGGTGTGGGGAGGGGTGTGGGGGTGCTGAGGGCCCCCCCAGGAGGCGGCCGCCCCCCTGCGCACCCAGGTCGATCTCGGCTGCAACTTCTTCGTCACCGCCGAAGTGTGAGTGGGGGAGGGGGGGGGTGGGGGGGCACCCCTCCCCCACCCCCCGTGACCCCTCCCCTCCCCCCCAGCCCCTCCCCCCAGCGCGTCTTCGTGGCCCTGGGCTATGGCTTCTTCGCCGAGCTGACGCTGGCCGAGGCCTTGCGCCACCTCGACCGCCGCAGCCGCCTCCTCGACCGGTAAGCCACGCCCACCCCCGGCCTGGCCACGCCCCCCGGGACAGGCCACACACCCCCGGCCAGGCCACACCCCCTCCAAAAGGCCACACCCCCTGGGACAGAGCCCCCCCCCCCAAATAGTGAAGCACTGGGTTGATAAGCCATGGCCCCCCTCCCTGGACACGCCCCCTTGGGCCGGCCACACCCCCATCCCTGACCACGCCCCTCCATCTTGACCACGCCCCCTCAAAAGGCCCCACCCCCTGGGACAGAGCCCCCCCCCCAGTAGTGAAGCACTGGGTCGATTGGCCCGCCCCTATCGCAGGCCATGCCCCCGATATCGACCACACCCCCAGGGCCAAGCCCCACCCCTTTGGCCTAAGCCACGCCCCATGACTTTCTATGGGCATAACAAGCCCCGCCCCTTGGAAGACCACGCCCCCGGGTTAAGCCACGCCCACCTAGGCCAGGCCACCCCCCCCGACATCATCCCTTCCCCATGTCCAAATAAGGCTGGCCACACCCCCTTTGGGTGGCCACGCCCACCTGGCAGGGCCTCAGTGGGCAGCGGCCCCGCCCCACCTGAGGCCCCGCCCCTTCCTCGCAGGCTCAGCCAATCCCTGACACGGGATGGGGCCAAGATCCGGGCGCACATCCGGCTGGTGCTGGAGGTAACGAGGCCCTGCCCCCTCACGCAGAGGGGGAGGGGCCCCCGGGGGGTGGGGGAGGGGTCGCCTCCCCCTCCCCCATCCCAACCCCCTGCCCCTCCCCCCCCCAGGGCCTGCGGGAGCTGCAGGGGCTCCAGGACCCCGCCCCCGACCCCTGACGGCCCTGCCCCCACAGCGAGGGGCAAGTAAACCCGGAGTAAAGCCTGTGTAACCCCTGAGTAAAGTCTGTGTAAACCTGGAGTAAAGTGTGTGTACACCTGGAGCAAAGCGTGTGTACACCTGGAGTAAAGTGTGTGTAAACCCGGAGTAAAGTATGTGTAAACACAGAGTAAAGTGTGTGTAAACCCAGAGTAAAGTGTTTGTAAACTCGGGGCAAAGCCAGCGTCGACCCGCAGGGTGTTTAAACCTGGAGTAAAGGGTTGCCTCTATCCCCAGAGTATCCTATTAGTAGCCTCATCACAACCCCGTAGTATCCCATTAGTAACTCTACTCTGTCCCCATAGTATCCTATTAGTAACTGCACTCTATACCTGTAGTACCCTATTAGTAACCCCACGCTACCCTTGGAGTATCCCTTTAGTAACCCTCCTCTATCCCCAGAGTATCCTGATAGTAACCCCACCCTACCCCCATAGTATCCCGATAGTAACCCCCCCATCCCGATAGCAACCCCACCCTACCCCCATAGTATCCCCATAGCAACCCCACCCTACCCCCATAGTATCCTGATAGTAACCCCACCCTATCTCCATAGTATCCCGATAGTAACCCCACCCTACCCCCATAGTATCCCGATAGTAACCCCACCCTATCCCCATAGTAACCCCATAGCAACCCCATAGTATCCCGATAGTAACCCCACCCTAACCCCATAGTATCCTGATAGTACCCCCCCATCCCGATAGTAACCCCACCCTATCCCCATAGTATCCCGATAGTAACCCCACCCTATCCCCATAGCAACCCCACCCTACCCCCACAGTATCCCGTGAGTAACCCCACCCTACCCCCATAGTATCCCGATAGTAACTCCCCCATCCCGACAGTAACCCCCCCTACCCCCACAGTATCCCGTGAGTAACCCCGGTGTAACCCCGCCGTAACCCCGCTCCGCCCCCCCCCCCCCCGCCCCCCGGCCTGCCCGGGCCGGGGAGGGGAGAAGGGGGCGGGTCCTCCCGCCACTCTCCCTTGCCCCCTCCTCCCCCATTGGCTGCCGCGGGTGACGTCACCCGCCGCCATTTTGCGCCGCCGCCTTTCCCGCCGCTGCCGCCGCCGCCGCCGCCGCCGCCGCTCGGGCCCGGCCCCCCCGCAGCCCCCGCGGGGTCGGGCCCGGCCCCGCCATGGCCGAGGATTTTTGGGAGGCCCCGCGCCGCTGAGCCGGTAACGGGGGGACCCCCCCGCCCCCCCCAGGGACCTCCCGGCTCTGGGGAAGCGGCCCGGGGCGGGGGAGACCGGAGGGGGGGGGATTGGGGGGGGGCAGGAGTTTGGGGGGATTCAGGGTTTTGGGGGGGACCCAGGGGTTTGGGGGGGCAGGGGTTTAGGGGGTTTTGGGGGTGGACCCAGGGGTTTGGGGGGGACCCAGGAGTTTGGGGGGGGCAGGGGTTTGGGGGGGGCAGAGGTTTGGGGGGATTCAGGGTTTTGGGGGGGACACCAGGATTTTGGGGGGACCCAGGAGTTTGGGGGGGCAGGGGTTTGGGGGGGCAGAGGTTTGGGGGGATTCAGGGTTTTGGGGGGGACCTAGGAGTTTTAGGGGGACCCAGGGTTTTGGGGGGGACACCAGGATTTTGGGGGGACCCAGGAATTTGGGGGGGGCAGGGGTTTGGGGGGATTCAGGGGTTTTAGGGGGGCAGAGGTTTGGGGGGGACCCAAGATTTTGGGGGGTCCCAGGAATTTGGGGGGATTCAGGGTTTTTGGGGGACCTGGGGTTTTGGGGGGGCAGGGGTTTGGGGGGCAGGGGTTTGAGGGGACCCAGGAATTTGGGCGGGGACCCCAGGATTTTGGGGGGACCCAGGGGTTTTGGGGGGGTCCATGGGTTTTGGGGGGAGCAGGAGATTTGGGGGAGGGGCAGGATTTTGGGGGGGATCCAGGGGTTTGGGGGGGCCCCAGGATTTTGGGGGGATTCAGGGTTTTTTTGGGGGGCAGGGGTTTGGGGGGGACCCAGGGGTTTTGGGGGATCCAGGGGTTTGGGGGGGACCCAGGAGTTTTTGGGGAGCCCCCCAGCTCTCGGTGCCCCCCCCCCAGGGCTCCGCCATGGACCGGATGAAGAAGATCAAGCGGCAGCTGTCGATGACGCTGCGGGGGGGCCGCGCCCCCGAGAAGAGCCTGGGGGAGCCCCGCGACGGCCACGGCAGCGACAGCGGTGAGCACCAGCCCTTTAAGGGTGTGCCTGCCCCTTGCAGGGTGTGCCTGCCCCTTTAAGGGCCACTCCACCACTCTGAAGGGGGTGCCTGCCCCTTTAAATGGAACCTTGCCCCACTAAAGGGGGTGCCTGCCTCTTTAAGGGGAACCTTGCCCCGCTAAAGGGGGTGCCTGCCCCTTTAAGAGCTACCTCACTCCTCTAAAGGGGGTGTCTGCCCTTTTAAGGGGATCCCTGCTCCTCTAAAGGGGGTGCCTGCCTCTTTAAGGGGAGCCTTGCCCCACTAAAGGGGGTGCCTGCCCCTTTAAGGGCCACCCCACCCCTCTAAAGAGGGTGCCTGCCCCTTTAAGGGGATCCACACCCTTCTAAAGAGGGTGTCTGCCCCTTTAAGAGCCACCTCACCCCTCTAAAGGGTGTGCCTGCCCCTTTAAGGGGAGCCCTGTGCCTCTAAAGGGGGTGCCTGCCCCTTTAAGACAGCTAGGATAGGGGCTGGGTTGTGCCTGGCCCTTTAAGAGGTGGGGGGTGCCTGTCTCTTTAAGAAACTGGGGATTGAAGAGGTGCCTGGCCCTTTAAAAGTCTCAGAAATGGGCCTGGCCTTTTAAGAGGCTGGGGGGGTGTTGAGCAGAGGGTGTGCCTGGCCCTTTAAGAGGCTGCCTGGCCCTTTAAGAGCCCGGAGAGGTGCCTGGCCCTTTAAGACAGTGGGGCTGGAGGGCGTGCCTGGCCCTTTAAGACCCTTTTTGGGGGGGCGCGGACCCTTTAAGAGCCCCCCCCCCGTGTCCCCATCTGTCCCCAGCCCCCCCCCCGTCTGTCCATCTGTCCCTGCCCCTCCCCCTCCCGTCCCCCCCTGTGCCACCACCTGTGTGTCGTCCCCCCCCCCCCCCCCCCCCCGTGTCCCTAAATGTCCCTGTGCCCCTCCCGCCCCGTGACCCCTCCCCCTCGTCCTGGGGGGGGCAGGGGGGCCCTGGGGGGATTTGGGGGGTCCCAAGGGGATTTGGGGGCCCTGAGGGGGGCAGGGGGGCCCTTGGAGGGTTTAGGGGGTCCCAAGGGTTTTGGGGGGCCCTGGGGGGATTGCGGGGGGTCCCAAGGGGATTTCGGGGGCCCTGGGGGGGCATGGGGACCCGGGGGGATTTGGGGGTTCCCAAGGGGTTTTGGGGGGTTCCAGGGGGATTTGGGGGTCTGGGAGGGGATTGGGGGGTCTCAGGGGGTTTGGGGGCCCTGGGGGGGGCATGGGGACCCTGGGGGGGATTGGGGGGTCCCGGGGGTTTTGGGGGGTCCTGGGGGGATTTGGGGGGGGTCCCGGCCTTTTGGGGTGCCCCCCGCGTTGGGGGGGCGGGGCGGTTGGGGTGCCCTGACCCCCCCGCGCCCCCTGCAGAGGCGGGGGTGGAGGAGGGGCGGATGGGCTCAGACGGGGAGAGCGACCCCCCCTCGGCGGCCTCCTCGGAGGGGGTGGGGTCCCCCGTGCGCCTGCGCCAGCGCCAGCGCCCCGGCTCCGGAGAGGTGGGGGCTGGGGGGCTTAAAGGGGCTTTGGGGGGCTTTGGGGGGGTCCTGGAGGGCTTTAAGGGGGGCTTGGGGGGCTGCAGGAGGGTTTGGGGGGCTTAAAGGGGGATTGGGGGGTCTTGGAGGGCTTTAAGGGGGTCTTGGAGGGGTTGGGGAGGGATTTGGGGGTTCTGGGGGGGGTTTGGGGGGGCTTAAAGGGGGTTTTGGGGGTCCTGGGGGGGTCTGGGGGGCTTAAAGGGGGTTGGGGGGCTTAAAGTGGGTTTGGGGGGCCTGCAGGGGGGGTTGGGGGGATCCTGGGGGGCTTGGGGGGATTTGGGAGGGCTTTCAGGGGCTTTGGGGGGCTGGGGGGTTTGGGGGGCTTAAAGGGGGCTTGGGGGGCTTTAAGGGGGTCTTGGGGGGGATGGGGGGGTCCTGGGGGGTTGGGGGGATCTTGGGGTTGTTTGGGGGGTTTGGGGGGCTGCAGGGGGCTTTGGGGGGGTCTGGGGGGGCTTGAGGGGCTTTAAGGGGGTCTTGGGGGGCTTAAAGGGGGTTGGGGGGTCCTGGGGGGCTGGGGGGTTTGGGGGTCCCTGCCCCCCCTGACGCCCCCCCAGGACGCCCCCAAGCGCCTGTCGCTGCCGGCCGACCCCCGCCTGCCCGCGGGCGGCCCCCCCGCGCCCCTCAGCCGCCGCCTGCGCCGCGTCTCCCTGGTGCGTCCCGCTCCCCGCCAGTCCAAACCAGTACAAACCAGTACGGGCTCACCCGGAGGCGGTAGGAGCAACCCTCCCCCCTCCCAGTGCCCCCAATCCCCCCTGGGGGCGGCCCCTCAGCCGCCACCTCGCCATGGTGTGCCCCCAGTTCGGACCAGTAGAAACTAGTATGGAGCGGTAGAAACCAGTATGGACCAGTAGAGCCCCAGTATCACCCCCAGGGGCCTCCCAGTGCTTCCGAGTTGCTCCGGTCCCCTCCCCCTGAGCTCCATCTGTCCCAGTATGAGCCAGTATAACCCAGTATGAGCCAGTATAAACTAGCATGCACTGTAAATGGATATGAACCAGTATGAACCAGTATAAACTAGCAAGAAGCAGTATAAACCCATATGACCCAATATAAACCCGTATGACCCAGTATAAACCTGCATGAACCAGTATAAACCTGCATGAACCAGTATAAACCCGTATGAACCAGTATAAACCCGTACGCACCAGTGTATACATATATATATATATAGCAACTAGTGTAAATGCATATGAACCAGTATGAGCCAGTGTAAACTAGCAAGAAGCAGTATAAAGCCATATGAACCAGTATAAACCTGTATGAACCAGTATAAACCCCTATAAACCAGTATAAACCAGCATAAACCTGTATGAGCCAGCACGAACCAGTATAAATTAGCAAGAAGCAGTGTAAATGCATATAAACCAGTATGAACCAGTATAAACTAACAAGAAGCAGTATAAATGCATGTAAACCAGAATAAACCAGTATGAACCGCTATGAATTAGTAAGAAGCACTGTAAACATATATATACTAGTATAAACCAGTATTAAGCACTATGAACCAGTATGAAGCAGTATAAATGCGTATGAACCAGTATGAACCAGTATAAACTAACAAGAAGCAGTATGAATGCATGTGAACTATAATAAACCAGTATGAACCAGTATAAACTGCCAAGAAGCAGTATAAATGCATGTGAACTAGTATGAACCGCTATAAACTCCTATGAACCAGAATAAACCAGTATGAACCAGTATAAACTAGCAAAAACCAGTGTAAATGCGTATGGACCAGTATAAACCAGTATGAATCAGGATGGGGTGGGAGGAACCAGTGCCACCCCCTGTAGCGCCTCCCAGTTCCTCCCAGTTGCTCCCAGTCCCCTGAGCCTCAATGTGTCCCAGTATGGACCAGTATGGGGTGGGAGGGCCCGGTGCCACCTGCCCCAGTGCCTCCCAGTTCTCCCAGTAACCGTGTGTCCCACCCCTTCCCAGTCAGAGATCGGCTTTGGGAAGCTGGAGACCTACGTCAAACTGGACAAACTGGGAGAGGTGAGGGGCTGGCCCGGTGCTCCCAGTGTCCCCGGGTCCCCAGTGTCCCCATATCCTCAGTGTCCCCAGTGCCCCCAGTGTCCCCATGTCCCCACTGTCCCCATGTCCCCAGTGCCCCCAGTGTCCCCATGTCCCGAGTGCCCCCCAGTGCTCCCAGTGCCCCCACTGTCCCCATGTCCCCAGTGCTCCCACTGTCCCCAGTGTCCCCAGTGTCCCTGTGCTCCCAGTGCTCCTAGTGTCCCCAGTGCTCCCAGTGCCCCCACTGTCCCCATGTCCCCAGTGCTCCCACTGTCCCCCGCTGTCCCCGTGTCCCCACTGCTGTCCCCGTGTCCCCTGTCCCCAGGGCACCTACGCCACGGTGTACAAGGCAATGTCCCCGCTGTCCCCCGCTGTCCCCACTGTCCCCCACTGTCCCCGTGTCCCCACTGCTGTCCCCGTGTCCCCTGTCCCCAGGGCACCTACGCCACGGTGTACAAGGGGCGCAGCAAGCTGACGGAGAACCTGGTGGCGCTGAAGGAGATCCGCCTGGAGCAGGAGGAGGGGGCGCCCTGCACCGCCATCCGCGAGGGTGGGCGCGGGGGCACGGGGGGCACGGGGGCACTGGGGGGGGCGCTGGGGGCACTGGGAGGGGAGATGGGGGCACTGGGAGGGGCACTGGGGGGGAGAGGGGGGCACTGGGGGGGAGATGGGGGCACTGGGGGGCACTGGGGGCACTGGGAGGGGCACTGGGGGGAGATGGGGGCACTGGGGGGCACTGGGGGCACTGGGAGGGGCACTGGGGGGGAGAGGGGGGCACTGGGGGGAGATGGGGGCACTGGGGGGTCACTGGGGGCACTGGGAGGGGAATTGGGGGCACTGGGGGCACTGGGGGGGAGATGGGGGCACTGGGGGCGCTGGGAAGGGGGGTGGTGGCACTGGGGGGGGCACTGGGGGGCGTGGCCAGCCCGAGCCCCGCCCCCCGCAGTGTCCCTGCTGCGCGACCTGAAGCACGCCAACGTGGTGACGCTGCACGACATCGTCCACACCCCCCACTGCCTCACCCTCGTCTTCGAGTACCTGGTGGGCACCCGGCCCCGCCCCCCGCCCCAAGCCCCGCCCCCTGCCCCAACCCCGCCTGCTGCCCACAAACCCCGCCCACTGCCCTGAAACCGCAGCCCCTGCCCCAAGCCCCGCCCACTGGACCCCAAAACCTGCCCCCAAGCCCCGCCCACTGCCCCAACCCCCGCCCCATGTTCTGCACCATGCCCCCAACCCCGCCCACTGCTCCAAACACCGCCCCGCCTACAAACCCCACCCCCTCTGCCCCAAACCCCGCCCCTGCCCCAAACTCCACCCACTACCCCAAGCCCCACCCCTGTGCCCCAAAGCCCTCCCCAAACCCCACCCCCTGCCCCCAAACCCTGCCCCCAAACCCCTCCTCCTGACTCCAAACCCTACCCCAAACTCCTCCTCCTGACCCCAAACCCCACCCCAAACCCCGCCCCCTGCCCCAAACCCTGCCCCCTCTCCCCCAAATCTCCTCCTAGGCCCCCCTGGGACCCCTCACCCCCCAGGGCCCCCAACTCCCCCCAAATCCCCCCAACCCCCCTCAGGACTCCCCCAAATCCCCCTAGGACTCCCCCAACCCCGCCCCCGGGGGCCCCACCCCCCCCACCCCAGCCCCCCCCAACCGCCCGCTTTCGGGGGTCCCCCCCCCCGCTGCAGGACCGCGACCTGAAGCAGTACCTGGACGACTGTGGCAGCGTCATCAGCATGCACAACGTCAAGGTGCGGGGACCGGGTGTAACCCGCGTGTAACCCACGTGTAACCTGTGTGTAACCTGAGTGGAACCCGCGGGAGAGGGGCAAGCGGGCCTGGGGGGGTGCTGGGGTGTGTAAGGGGGGTGTACGGGAGGTGTAGGGGGCTCTGGGGTGTGTAGGGGGTATGCAAAGGGTGTATAAGGGGCTCTGGGGTGTGTAAGGGGCGTGAAAAGGGCGTGTAGGGGGTCTGGGGCGTGTAAGGGGTGTGTAGGGAGCTCTGGGGTGTGTAAGGGGCGTGTAGGGGGTCTGGGGTGTGTAAGGGGTGTGTAAGATGTGTGTAAGGTGCTCTGGGGTGTGTAAGGGGCATGTAGGGGGTGTGTAAGGGGTGTGTAAGGTGCTCTGGGGTGTGTAAGGGGCATGTAGGGAGTGTGTAAGGGGTGTGTAGGGGGCTCTGGGGTGTGTAGGGGGTGTGTGAGGGGTGTGTAAGGGGCTCTGGGGTGTGTAGGGGGTGTGTAAAGGGTGTGTAAGGGGCTCTTGGGTGTGTAGGGGGTGTGTAAGGTGTGTGTAAGGTGCTCTGGGGTGTGTAAGGGGCATGTAGGGAGTGTGTAAGGGGTGTGTAGGGGGCTCTGGGGTGTGTAGGGGGTTTGTGAGGGGTGTGTAAGGGGCTCTGGGGTGTGTAGTGGGTGTGTAAAGGGTGCGTAAGGGGCTCTTGGGTGTGTAGGGGGTGTGTAAGGTGTGTGTAAGGTGTGTGTAGGGGCTCTGGGGTGTGTAAGGGGTGTGTAAGGTGTGTGTAGGGGCTCTGGGGTGTGTAAGGGGCGTGAAAAGGGCGTGTAGGGGGTCTGGGGCGTGTAAGGGGTGTGTAGGGGGCATGTAGGGGCTCTGGGGTGTGTAGGGGGTGTGTAAGGGGCGCTGGGGTGTGTAAGGGGCATGTAGGGGGCTCTGGGGCGTGTAAGGGGCGTGTAGGGGGCGTGTAGGGGGCGTGCAGGGGGTCTGGGGTGTGTAAGGGGTGTGTAGGGGGGTCTGGGGCACGAAAAGGGCGTGTAGGGGGGGTCTGGGGGGTATAAGGGGCGTGTAAGGGCTGTGTTAGGGCCGTGTAAGCAGCGTATAAGGGGTGTCTAAGGGCTGTGTAAGGGGCGTGTAAGGGCTGTGTAAGGGGTGCGTAAGAGCTGTGTAAGCAGTGTGTAAGGACCATGTAAGGCCCATGTAAGCAGCATGTAAGGGCTGTGTTGGGGGGGGTGTAAGGGCCATGTAAATTGTTCGGGGCATGCCAGGGGCGGGGGGGGTCGGCTCCTTTGGGGGCGGGGCGTTGGGGGTGGGGCGTTGGGCGGGGTGTGGGCGGGGCGAGCGGCCATGTTGGGCGGGGCAGCTGTTCCTGTTCCAGCTGCTGCGGGGCCTGGCCTTCTGCCACCGCCACAAGGTGTTGCACCGCGACCTCAAGCCCCAGAACCTCCTGCTCAGCCGCCGCGGCGAGCTCAAGCTGGCCGACTTCGGTACGGGGGGACCCCAAAACCCCTGGGACCCCAAAATCCACTCTGGGACCCCCCAAAACCACCCTGGGACCCCCAAAACCCACCCCGGGACCGCAAAAAAACCCCAAATCCACCCTGGGACCCCCCAAAATCTACCCTGGGACCCCCAAAACCACACTGGGACCCCCAAAATCCACCTTGAGGGGTCCCCAAAACCCCCAAATCTGCCCTGGGACCCCCTAAATCCACCCCGGGACCCCCCAAAATCCCCAAATCCATCTTGGGACCCCCAAAATCCACCTTGAGGGGCCCCAAAAACCCCAAATCTGCCCTGGGACCCCCTAAATCCACCCTGGGACCCCCCAAAACCCCCCCAAATCTGCCTTGGGACCCTCAAAACCCACCCTGTGACCCCCCCAACCCCCCTGGGACCCCCAAAATCCACCTTGAGGCGCCCCAAAAACCCCCAAATCTGCCCTGGGATCCCCTAAACCCATCCTCAGACCCCCAAAAACCCCCAAAACTGACCTTGGGACCCCCAAAATCCACCTTAGGATCCCCCCAAAACCCCCAAATCCACCCCGGGACCCCCTAAATCCACCCTGGGACCCCCAAAAGCCACCCCGGGACCCCAAAAAACACCCAAAAGCCACCTTGGGACCCCCAAAATTCACCCTGGGACCCCCAAAATCACTGTCGGGACCCCTGAAATCCACCCTGGGACCCCAAAAAAACCCCAAAAGCCACCTTGGGACCCCCAAAACCCATCCTGGGAAAGCCCAAAAACCCCAAACCCACCCTGGCACCCCAAAAATCCAGCCTGGGACCCCCCAAACTCCCCCAAATCTGGGACCCCCAAAATCCCCCAAATCCCTAAATCCCCCTGGGACCCCCAAATGTCCGCTATGCCCCCCAAGCCCCCCAAGCCTCCGGGACCCCCCAAGGACCCCCCGAGACCCCAGTTCCCCCCAGTTCCCCCCATTGCCTCCCCAGGACCCCAATTCCCCCCACATCCCGCCCCCAGGACCCTAATTCCCCCCAGGGACCCCATTTCCCCCCCCAGTTCCCCTCATTTCCCCCAGTTTCCTCCATTGCCCCCCAAGGACCCCAATTCCCTCCAGTTCCCCCCAAGGACCCCAATTCCCCCCATTGCCCCCCCAGGGACCCCAATTGCCCCCCAGCACCCCAAATCCCCCTCCAGTGTCCCCAGTTCCCTGCAGTTCCACCCCCAGTTCCCCCCAGTTCCCCCCATTCCCCCCAGGACCCCAATTCCCCCCATCTCCCCCCTTCAGGACCCCAATTCTCCCCAGTTCCCCCCATTACCCCCCAAGGACCCCAATTCCCCCCCCAGTTCCCCCCATTATCCCCCCAAGGACCCCAATTCCCCCTCCCAGCACCCCAAATCCCACCAGTGTCCCCAGTTCCCCCCAGTTCCCCCCATTGCCCCCCCAGGGACCCCAATTCCCCCCCCCAGCACTCCAACCCCCTCCCAGTGTCCCCAGTTCCCCCCAGTTCCCCCCATTCCCCCCAAGGACCCCAATTCTCCCCAGTTCTCCCCCAGTTCTCCCCCAGTTCTCCCCATTCCCCCCAGTTCCCCCCATTACCCCCCAGGACCCCACCCCCCCCCCCAGCACTCCAACCCCCTCCCAGTGTCCCCAGTTCCCCCCATTCCCCCAGTTCCCCCCATTCCCCCCAAGGACCCCAATGCCCCCCAGTTCCCCCCAGGACCCCAATTCCCCCCAGGGACCCCATTTCCTCCCCAGTTCCTCCCATTCCCCCCAGTTCCCCCCATTTCCCCCCGGACCCCAATTCCCCCCAGTTCTCCCCCAGTTCTCCCCCAGTTCTCCCCATTCCCCCCAGTTCCCCCCATTACCCCCCAGGACCCCAATTCCCCCCCCCCCAGCACCCCAAATCCCCCCCAGTGTCCCCAGTTCCACCCCCTTTCCCCCCCAATCCCAGGCCTGGCCAGGGCCAAATCCATCCCCACCAAGACCTACTCCAACGAGGTGGTGACGCTCTGGTACCGGCCCCCCGACATCTTACTGGGCTCCACCGAGTATTCCACCCAGATCGACATGTGGTGAGCGCACGGGGGGGCCTCGCACGACGGGGGCTTCGCACGAGGGTTGGGGGGGTTGGGATGGGGCTGGGGGTCTGGGATGGGGGGAGGGGGAGGGGTTTGGGATGGGGAGGGGTCCTCGCACGAGGAGGGGAGCCTTCGGACGAGGGCTGAGGGCTTGCACGAGGGTTGGGGGGTTGGGATGGGGGGAGAGGGGGGTTTGGGGGATGGGGAGGGGTCCTCACATGAGGAGGGGGGCTTCGCATGAGGGTTGGGGGCTCCGCACGAGGGTTGGGGGGGGTTGGGATGGGGCTGGGGGTCTGGGATGGGGGAGGGGGAGGGTTTTGGGATGGGGAGGGGTCCTCGCACGAGGAGGGGGGCTTCGCACGAGGAACCCTGGCCCCGGGCGCCACAGGGGCGTGGGCTGCATCTTCTCGGAGATGGTGACGGGGCGACCGCTCTTCCCCGGCTCCACTGTGGAGGAGCAGCTTCACTTCATCTTCCGGCTGCTGGGTAAGGGGGGGGAATTTGGGGGGGTTGGGGGGGATTTGGGAGGTTTGGGGGGAATTTGGGGGAAATTTGGGGGAAATTTGGGGGGTTTGGGGGAAATTTCAGGCAATTTGGGGGGAAATTTGGGGGGAATTCAGGAGGTTTTGGGGGAATTTGGGGTTTTGGGACGAATTCTGGGGAAATTTGGAGGGAATTTGGGGGTTGGGAGAATTCAGGGGGATTTGGGAAGAATTTGGGGGGCTTGGGGGAATTCAGGGGGTTTGGGGGAATCTGGGAGAAATTTGGGGTTTTCGGGGGATTTGGGGGGAATTTGGGGGGTTTGGGGGAATTCAGGGGGATTTGAGGGGAATTGGGGGCAAATTTGGGGGAAATTTTGGCAGATTTTGGAGAAATTTGGGGAGAATTTGGAGGTTTGAGGGAAATTCGAGAGGTTTGGGGGAAATTTGGGGGGAATTTGGGGGTTTGGGGGAATTTGGGGAGAATTTGGGGGAAATTGGGGGTTTGGGGGGAATTTAGGGGAATATGGGGGATTCAGGGAGAATTTGGGGGAAATATGGGGGAATTTGGGGGTTTGAGGCAAATTTTGGGGAAACTTGGGGGGTTTGGGGGAAAGTTGGGGGAATTTGGGGAGAATTTGGGGGGGTTGGGGGGAATTCAGGGGGTTTTGGGGGAATTTGGGGGGAATGTGGGGGAAATTTGGGGCAAATTTGTGGGGAATTTGGGGGGTTTGGGAATTCAGGGGGATTTGAGGGAAATTTGGGGTTTTGGGGCAAGTTTGGGGGGAATTTGGGTTTTTTTGGGGGAAATTTGGGGTTTTGGGGCGAATTTTGGGGTGAATTTGGGGTTTTGGGGTGAATTTGGGGGAATTCGGGGGATTTGGTGGGTTGGGGAGGAATTTGGGGGGATTTGGGGGGAATTTGGGGAGTTGGGGGGAAATTTAGGGTTTTGGGGTGAATTTGGACAGATTTGGAGGAATTTGGGGAAAATTCTGGCACATTTTGCGTAACTAAAAGGGTTTGGGGAAAATTTAAGGGATTTGGGGGAAATTCGGGGGGTTTGGACAAATTTGGGGGGTTGAGGGGAAATTTGGGGGAAATTCCAGGGAATTTGGGGTAAACTAAGGTGTTTTGGGCAAATTTGAGGGATTTTTTGGCAAATTTGGGGGGAATTGCTGGGTTTTAGGGCAAATTTGGGGGGAATTTGAGAGGTTGGGGGAATTCAGAGGATTTTAGGCAAATTTGGGGTATTTGGGGCAAATGTGAGGGGAATTTGGGTTTTGAGGAAATTCTGAGGATTTGGGGCAAATTTGGGGGGTTGGGGGAAAATTTGGTGGAAAATCCAGGGAATTTGGGGTAAATTAAAGGGTTTGGGGCAAATTTGGGGGGATTTGGGGGCAAATTCGGGGGAATTAGGGGAAATTTGAGGGGAATTTGGGCAAATTTGATGGATATTTTGGGTTTTGGGGAAAATTTGGGGGGATTTGGGTCAAATTTGGGGGAATTTGGGCAAATTTGATGGGAATTTGGAGTTTTGGGGCAAATTGGGGGGATTTGGGGCAAATTTTGGGGCATTTGGGCAAATTTGATGGGAATTTGGTTTTTTTTTTGCAAATTTGGGGGATGTGGGGCAAATTTGATGGGAATTTGGGCAAATTTGGTGGGAATTTGGGGGGTTTTGGGAAAATTTGGGGGGATTTTGGGCAAATTTGATGGGAATTTGGGGGTTTTGGGAAAATTTGGGGGGATTTTGGGCAAATTTGATGGGAATTTGGGCAAATTTGATGGGAATTTGGAGTTTTGGTGCAAATTTGGGGGATTTTGGGCAAATTTGGGGGAATTTGGGTAAATTTGATGGGAATTTGGGTTTTTTGGGCAAGTTTGGGGGATTTTGGGCAAATTTGAGGGGAATTTGGGCTTTTGGGGCAAATTTGGAGGGAATTTGGGGGAAATTCAGGGGGTTTGGGCAATTTGGGGGGTTTGGGGGAGTAAATTAGGGGGAAATTCCAGAGAATGTGGGGTAAATTAAAGGATTTGGGGCAAATTTGGGGGATTTGGGGCAAATTTGAGGGGGATTTGGGTTTTGGGGAAATTCTGAGGATTTTGGGCAAATTTGGGGGGTTTGGGGGGATATTTGGTGGAAAATCCAGGGAATTTGGGGTAAATTAAAGGGTTTGGGGCAAATTTGGGGGGTTTGGGGGCAAATTTGGGGGAATTTGGGAAAATTTGAGGGGAATTTGGGCAAATTTGATGGGAATTTGGGGGTTTTTGGCAAATTGGGGGGGATTTTGGGCAAATTTGAGGGGATTTTGGGTAAATTTGAGGGGAATTTGGGCAAATTTGATGGGAATTTGAGGTTTTTGGGCAAATTTGGGGAATTTGGGGGAATTTGGGGGATTTGGCACGGCCCCGCCCCGCAGGGACGCCGACGGAGGAGACGTGGCCGGGGATCGGGGCCAACGCCGAGTTCCGGGCCCACAAGTACCCGCCCTACCCCCCCGAGGGGCTGCTGCACCACGCCCCACGGTCTGCCCCACGGAGGGGGGGCTGCCCCATAGCGGGGGGTCCTGACCCAGGGGGGGGTCCTGATCCATAGCGGGGTGTTCCTGACCCATGGCGGGGTCTCTGCCCCATAGTGGGGGTCCCTGCCCCATAGCGGGGGGTCCTGACCCATGGCGGGGGGTGTCTCTGCCCCATAGCGGGGGGTCCTGACCCATGGGGGGGGGGTGTCTCTGCCCCATAGTGGGGGGGTCCCTGCCTCATAGCGGGGGGGTCTCTGCCCCATAGGGTGTCCCTGCCCCATAGGGAGTCCCTGCCCCATAGTGGGGGGGGTTCTGCCCCATAGGGGAGGTCCGTGCCCCATAGGGGGTCCCTGCCTCATAGGGAGAGGTTCCTGGCCTATAGCAGTGGGGCGTCTGCCCCATAGGGGGCTCCCTGCCCCATAGTGGGGTTCCCTGCCCCATAGGGGGGTCTCCGCCCTATAGCGGGGTGTCCCTGCCCCATAGCGGGGGGTCCCCGCCCCATAGCGGGGGGTGCTGATGCCCCTCCCCCCCCCAGGCTGGACGCGGATGGCGCCGACCTGCTGGGGCGGCTGCTGCAGGTGAGGAGGGGCGGGGCCGGCGGCGGGCCCCTCCCCCCACCCCACCCCATTGCCCCTCCACATGGGCGGGGCCTACCAAGGCCACGCCCCCAAAAGCCCCTCCCCCCACCGGGGGTGGGGGGTGGGGCAGGGGCGTGGCCCCCCTCCCCGCCCCTCCCCCCCGCTGTGGGCGTGTCCTGACGGGGGGCGGGGCAGTTCGAGGGGCGGCGGCGGCTGCCGGCGGCGGAGGCCATGTTCCACCCCTTCTTCGCCTGCCTGGGGCCCCGCGTCGCCACCCTGCCCGACAGTGAGTGCGCGGGGCTGCCGGGGGGCGGGGCTTGGGGGCGGGGCTTGGGGGGAGGGGGCGCGGGGTGGGGCACCCAATGGGGGGCGGGGTGGGAAAGCAGGGGTTAAGGGGGGGAGAGGGCGGGCGTGGCTTCGTGGGGGGCGGGGCTTCGCGGGCACGCCCCCCGTGACGTCAAGCCCTGCCCCCCGCAGCCACCTCCATCTTTGCGCTGAAGGAGATCCAGCTGCAGCAGGAGCCGGGGCTGCGGGCGGGGCCCCTCCCCCACCCCGGTCAGCACCCGCCCCTCCCCCCGCCCCCCCACCCCCCCCAAATCCGGGACCCCCCTCCCCCACCCCACCTCCCCCCCAATCTGGGAACCCCCCAAAACCTTGGGGATCCGCCCCTCCCTCCCCCCAAATCCAGGGAACCCCCCTCCCCCGCTGCCCCCACCCCCCAGATCTTGGGGATCCCCCCTTCCCTATGCCCCCACCCCCCCAAATCGGGGACCCCTCCCCCTAAATCTTTTGGATCTGCCCCTCCCCCCCTTCCACCACCCCCCCAAAATCTTAGGGATCTGCTCCTCCCCCCCCCAAATCTGGGATCCCTCCCCCCAATCTTGGGGATCCCCCCTCCCCCAACCCCCCCAATCAGGGACCCCTCTCCCCAAAATCTTGGGGACCCCCCAAAATCCCACCCCCCAAAACCCAGCCCCCACCCCCAACCTTTGGGGACCCCTTGGGACCCCCCCCCGCCATTTTGGGGGCCCCCCCTCACCCCTCCCCCCCCCCCAGGTTCCTCCGCTTTTCGGGTGCTCGACACCGAGTTCTGACGCCGGGCAGGTAAAGCCCCTCCCCCCCCCCCCCCAAATCGAGGGGCCCCCCCCAAATTGGGGGGGGACACACCCCCCCAACATGGCCGCCATTTTGGGGGGGCCGCCATTTTGGGGGACCCGCCTCCCCTTCAGCCTTTCCTCTCCCCACAGCCCCCGGATTGCTGCTGCGCCCCTCCCCCCCCCGCAAAATGGGGGAGAGGGGGGCCCCAAAATGGGGGAGGGGCACCTCCAAACTGGGGGGAAGGGGCCCAAACTGGGAGGGGGGGCCCCAAACTGGAGGGGGCCCCCCCAAAACGACGCCTCCCCTCCCCCTTCGAACTGGTACCACGGCCCCTCCCCTGAAGAGCCGCCGCGGGATTGGGGGCGGGGCGGTCACGTGACCCCCCCGCCATTTTGGGGTGCCCCCCCATTTTTTCGGGGGGGTTCCCTCGATTTTGGGGTCCCCCCTCCCCCGATTTCCTTCGAGTTTTTATTTTTTCAAGGCAATATTATAAATAAGAGTCTCTATTGGCCCCTCCCCCCGCAGGGGGCGGGGCTTGGGGGCGGGGCTCCCCGGGGGGGCGGGGCCGCACCCTCCTGAGCTTCCTCCGAGGTTACTCCCATGTTACTCCGGGGTTACTCCGGGGTATCCTCACCTCCTGGGGGGGAGGTAGCAGGGCTGTGGAGGCGTCCCCGGGGCAGGGAGAGCTTACTCTGAGGTTACTCTGGCGTTACTCCGAGGTTAAACCCACTTTACTCTGGGGTTACTCTGGGGTTTCTTCACCTCGGGGGGTTGGGGGAGTCCCGGGGTATGGGGAGCTTACTCCGAGGTTACTCCCACTTTACGCCAGGGTTACTCCTGGGTTACTCAGGCCCTACTCCCCCTTTACTCCAAGGCAGCTCAGGCCCAGCCCTGCTGCCGCTTCTGCCCTACTCCAGCCTTACTTCACAGCTACTCAGCCCCTCCTCGCTCGCTACTCCAGCGCTACTCAGCTCTTACTCCTTGGTTACTCAGCCACTGCTCAGCTGGGGGCTGCACTCCCCCCCCCCCCCCATCCTGGGTTGCTCGTGGGGGTCCTTACTCTTAAGTTTACTCAGCCCTTACGTTGAGGTTATTCGGTCCTTTACTCCCAGGCAGAACTTACTCCAGGGTTACTCATGGGGCTCCTTCCTCTGAGTTTACCCAGCTCTTACTCAGAGGTTACTCGGTACTCTGCTCCTAGTCGGAACCTACTCCAGGGTTACTCATAGGGGCCCTTACTCTGGGCTGACTCAGCTCTTACGGGGGGGTTGGTTGGTACTTGACTGCTACTCACCCTTTACTCCGGGGTTACTCTGCGCAGCTCCTCCTCCACCCTTCCTCAGAGGTTATGTGCTTGCTCCTCCGGCGCTGCCCAGCTCCTCGGCGCAGCTACTCGACCCTTACTCAGAGGCTACTCGGCCCTTACTCAGAGGCTACTCAGCCCCTGCTGCCTTTTGCTACTCGCTAGTTATTGCTTTAATCCCAGGTCCTCTCTTCCGCGGAGCCCTACTCCAGCGTTACACACAGCCCGGGCTGCTCCCCCCTTACTCAGAGGCTGCTCAGCCCTTACTAACAGGTTACTCGCCTCTTAACGCCGATTTGCTCCGCACTCGCAACTGGGTGCCTGTGGCGACTCCGAAGGGACTTAGGCCTTCCGTAACGCTTACTCAGAGGTTACTCCGAGGTTACTCCGTGCCATGTCTTTACTCGGAGGTTACTCAGCCTCAGCTCCGCTGTTTCCTGCTCTCCAAGCCCTTCCTCCGAGGATACTCAACAGCTACCCCCCCCCCCCCCCGAGGCTGCTTGCCCTGGCGGTACTCACCCTTTACTCTGAGGTTACTCCACCTCCCAGGCGTGCTCAGCCCATCTTCTGGGGTTCGCAGCTGTTACTCCGAGGTTACTCAGCCTTTGCTATAGTCCGGCATCTTACTTGAGGGTTGTTAAGTTGAAGTTACTCAGCCGCTACTACAGGTTGCAACTTATACTGAGGTTGCAAAAGTTATCCAGTATGCTGGGGGTGGGGTCCTCCTTACTCCAGAGTTGCTCAGCCTTTACTCCAGGGTTACTATGTATCCCACGGCTACACAGTCGTTACTCTGAGGCCAGCCCTTGCTCCGGAGTTACTCGCCCCTTACTCCAAGCCCACCCCGCCACTACTTCTGACTCCAGGGTTACCCAGCCCCCCCCCCCCCGGGCTACTCACACTTTACTCTAGGGTTACTCCCACTTTACTCTGGGGTTACTGACCCTTCGCCCTGGGGCTCTGCACTACTTCGGGGTTATGCACACTTTACACCAAGGTTACACTTTACTCCGGGGTCACTCACAGGCTACTCTGGGTTTACTCCCCCTTTATGCTGGGGTCACTCACTCCTCTGGGTTTACTCCCCCTTTACTCCACGGTTACTTGCCCCCTGCCCTGAGCCCCACACTACTTCACAGTTACACCCACTTTACACTGAGATCACACTTCATTCCGGGGTCACCTGCGGGCTACTCCAGGTTTACTCCCCCTTTACTCCACGGTTACTCGCCCTCTGCCCTGAGCCCCGCACCACTTCGGGGCTACACCCACTTTACACTGAGATCACACTTTACTCTGGGGTCACTTACGGGCTACTCCAGATTTACTCCCCCTTTACTCTGGGGTCACTCCTTCCTCCGGGTTTACTCCCACTTTACTCCGGGGTTACTGACCCTTCGCCCTGGGGCTCCGCACGACTTCGGGGTTACACCCACTTTACACCGAGGTCATGCTTTACTCTGGGGTCACTCACAGGCTACTCCAGGCTTACTCCCCCTTTACACCACGGTTACTCGCCCCCCCCCCCCCCCCGGTCCCCGCACCACTTCGGGGTTATACCCACTTTACACCAAGCCACTTTACACCAAGGTCACACTTTACTCCGGGGTCACCCACTCTTCCGGGTTTCCTCCCACTTTACTCCATGGTTACTCACCCCCCGCCCTGAGCCCTGCACTACTTTGGGGTTACACCCACTTTACACTGAGGTCACACTCCGGGGTCACCAGTGGGCTACTCTGGGTTTACTCCCACTTCACTCTGGGGTCATTCACTACTCTGAGTTTACTCCTACTTTACTCCACGGTTACTCGCCCCCTGCTCTGAGTCCCATACTACTTCAGGGTTACACCCACTTTACAGCAAGGTCACATTTTACTCTGGGGTCACTCATGGGCTACTCTGGGTTTACTCCCCCTTTACACCGTGGTTACTCGTCCTCTGCCCTGAGCCCTGCACTACTTCGGGGTTACACCCCCTTTACACCGAGGCTGCCCTTCCCCCGGGGCCGCTTGCCGCCTCTACTCCCCCTTTACACCGCGGTTACTCGCCCCTCGCTCTGCCCCGCCCCCCCCCGCGCCCGGCACCGCTCAGGATTGGCCCCCGCCGCCCCCATACGTCCCGTGCATGTACATATGTATATAAGGGGGGGGCGGGGCTTTTTATATAGGGCGCGGCTCGGCCCCGCCCCCTCCGGCCCCTATGGCGCGTGGGGGGGGGGGCGGAGCCTCTTTAGTGCCTGGGGGGAGGGGCGGAGCCCTATAGGGGGCCCCTATGGGGGGGGGAGGGGCCCTATAGGGGCTCGGGGGGGGCCTATAGGTGCTACGGGGGGGGGGGAGGGGTGAGGAGACGGTGGACGGGAGCCCCTGTAGGTTCTCTCCTCCCCCCCCCCGGGGGTGACGTCATGGGGGCGGGGCGGGGGCGGGGCGTTGCGGCTGTACGGGACGGACCATTAAAGGCTCCCCCCTCTCCCCCCCCCCCCGGTTTCTCCCGCGCGGGGGGGGGTGGGGCGGGGGCGCGTGCGCACACCGCGGGGAGGGGGGGGGAGGGGCGCTTCCGGGAGGCGCACGTGGCGGGGGGGTAACGTCATAGGGTGGGGGGGGTCCCCGTGACCTCACTGCGGGGGGTGGGGCACGGCGGCGCGTGGTGTCCCCGCCGTGGCTGTGACGTCACGGGGAACCCTCTTGGACGGGGCTTTCCTGTGCGGGTATGACATCACTGGGGGACACACACCCCCATCGCGCGGGGGGCCCTATCGCGGTTGTGACGTCAGGGGGGCCCCCACCGCGGCAGTGACGTCACGGGGAACCCTCTTGGGTGGGGCTTCTGCGCGCGATTGTGACATCATGGGGGGATACGGGGGGGCGGGGCGGGGCACCACGGTTGTGACATCGGGGGGGGAGGCCCACCGGGGTCCTGACCTCATGGTGACACTCGCTACAGGGTGGTGACGTTATGGGGGAGCTGGGGGGGGGGGGGGATCCCCAGCGGGACAGCGACATCATAGGGAACGCTCTGGGGCAGGGCTTCCTGCTGGGTCGTGACGTCACTGGCGGGGACACGACATGGGGTGTGGGGGGGGCACACCTCAGTTGTGATGTCACCAGGGTAGTGACGTCACGGGGGGGGGCTCTCTGGGATGGGGATCTTCCCGTGGGGCTGTGACATCACTGAGGGCCCCCCGTCGGGGTGGTGACGTCACACCGTGATGTCATCGGGGAGCCGCGGGGAGCGGGGGTTTGCCTGAGAGCTGTGACATCATAGCGGGCTTGGGGCGGCTCCCCCCGCCGGGGTAGTGATGTCATAAGGGAGCAGCAGGGCCCGCCCCCCAGCGCCGTGATGTCACGGTGTGATGTCATAGGGGACCTCGTGGGGGGAGGGGCGGTGGGGGTCTCCCTTGGGTGGGGTGGGAGTGAGGTAGGCCCCAACCCCCTGGGCCCCCCCAACCCCCCCGGGGACCCCTCCCCCCCCCAAAGCACTGGGGGGACCCCAAAACCCCCCCCCCGGGACCCCCAGCCCCATGGGGGGGCCCATTGCCCCAGGCCGCCGTTTTAGGGGGCTGGCACCCATGGGTGGGGGTCCCCATCTCCCCCAGGCCCCCATTTGGGGGGCTGACACCCATGGGTGGGGGTCCCCATTGCCCTGGACCCCATTTGGGGGGTGACACCCGTTGTAGGAGGGGTCCCCATCCCCTCCAGGCCGCCATCTTAGGGGGGTTTCACCCATGGGTGGGGGTCCCCCTTCCCCTGGAGCCCATTTTGGGAGGGTGA
Source organism: Nipponia nippon (assembly GCF_047370975.1). Classification (NCBI taxonomy): domain Eukaryota; kingdom Metazoa; phylum Chordata; class Aves; order Pelecaniformes; family Threskiornithidae; genus Nipponia; species Nipponia nippon. The sequence goes on from NW_028262353.1 coordinate 4,032,527, forward strand.
CACCCATGGGTGGGGGTCCCCATTGCCCCGGGCCCCCATCTGGGGGGCTGACACCCACGGGTAGGGGGGGTGGCACCCATGGGTGGGGGTCCCGACCCCCCCCCGCAGTGGTGGTGAAGGACCGGGAGACGCAGCGCTCCCGCGGCTTCGTCACCTTCGCCGACCCCGAGCTCGCCAGCGCCGCCCTGCGCGCCGTCAACGGCGAGGTGGGGGCCTGGGGGCCCTCAGGGGGGCCCTGGGGGGCTTGGGGGGGCCCTTGGGGGGCCCTGGGGGTCCCCCGGGGGTTTGGGGGGCCCTGAGGGGGTCTGGGGGCTATTTGGGGCCCTGACGGGGGCTGGGGGGGGGGGGGGCCGCCGGGGGTTTGGGGGTGCCCCCCCCCCGGTGCCTGGACGGGCGGCAGATCGGGGTGGATCGGGCCGGGAAATCCGCCCCCGCCCGGGAGGGCTACGGGGGGCCGCGGCCGGGGCTGCGCCGAGGGGGGGTTGGGGGCGTCCGGATCCAAAGTCGGGGGGGTCTCGATACGCTCCCAAGGTCGAGATCAAGACGCAACCGAGGTCAAATGCCGCGCAACCTGGGCGAACGAAGGGTGGGGAGGGGCAGGGAGACGGGGGGAGGAGAGAGAGAGAAAAAGGAGAGGGAAACGAGAGAAAGAAACAGCGTGCTGCGGCGCGCGAGCCACGGCGGGGAACCGGCCACCGGCACCGCGAGCGCGGCGCTGTCCCGCCGATCGCAGGCGCGGCCGCTCCGGTCCCGCAAAGCAGCGCGGGGGCGGGGCGCGGCGCCTCAGCGGCGCGCGCGGTCCTTTGCTAGGGCCACGCACATGCGCAGAGCGGGTCTGCGCGCCCGCAGTTTGCGCTTCCGCTTTACGCGCCCCGGTGCCTGCTCAGGCGCGCGCGCAGTCCGCGGCCCCGCCCTTCGCGCCCTGGGCGCCGCGCGGGCGCCCTGTGGTGGCTTCGTCGGGCGCTGGATGTTGCAGGCAGAAGATGGCGGTAGAACGGCGCTGTCGAGACAATTCTGGTTCCATGACAGTCCTCGGCAGGGGGCCCTGCGGGGGCTTTGGGGGGGGGGGTTGGGGGGTCCTGGGGAGGTCCTGGGGGCTTGGGGGGGGGTTGGGGGGTCCTGGGGAGGTCCTGGGGGGCTTGGGGGGGCCTGAGGGGTTTGGGGAGGCTTTGGGGGGGCAATTGGGTGCTTATGAGGGTTTGGGGGGGCTTTGGGGGGTAATTGGGTGCTGGGGGGCATTTGAGGGGGCTCTGGGGGGGTAATTGGGTGCTTAGGAGGGCTTTGGGGTGGCCCTGGGGGGGCTTTGGGGGGTAATTGGGTGCTGGGGGGGGGTTGGGGGGGGCCTGGGGGGTCCTAGGGGGGTTGGGGGGGCCTGGGGGGCTTTGGGGCGGCTCGGGGGGAGGTAATTGGGTGCTGGGGGGCTTGGGGGGCTTTTGGGGGAGGTAATTGGGTGCTGGGGGGTTCCTGGGGGTTTTGGAGGGTAATTGGGTGCTGGGAGGGCTTTGGGGGCACCCTGAAGTTTGGGGGGCTCAGGGTGGGGGGGGGGTCCCCCACCTCCCCCCACCTCCCCCACCTCCCCCCACTCCTAAATTTTGGGGTTCCCCCCCAGGCAGCGGTGAGTGGGGCTACGGGGGGCGTGGCGGGGGCGGCTACAGGGGCTTCCGTGACTACGGTGGCCGGTGAGGGGGGGGCACCCATGGGTGCTGGGGGGGGAATGTCCCATGGGGGCGGGGGGTGCTGGGGGGTTCCTTTGGGTGCTGGGGGGTTCCTTTGGGTGCTGGGGGTGGTCTTTTGGGTGCTGGGGGGGAATTTGGGTGCTGGGGGGCATGGGTGCTGGGGGGGTCTTTTGGGTGCTTGGGGGGGGGCCCTTTGTGTGCTGGGGGGGCTTTTTGGTGATGGGGGGTCCCATGGGTGCTGGGGGGTGTGGGTGTTTGGGGGGGGCTCTGGGTGCTGGGGGGGTGGGGGCAGCTGAGTATAGCCACTCTTAGGTGGTCCCGTTCCACCATTGGTCCTCCACAGTTCAGTTGTAGTTGGTCTCCAGTTGTCCTACTCCATTACAGGTCCCTAGTTGGGTTGTAGTCTTTCTTAGGTGGTCCCGTTCCCCCATTGGTCCTCTATAGTTGGGTTGTAGCCTGCCTTGGGTGCTCCTGCTCCATCATGGTTTTTCCAGGAGCTTTATGGTGTTGCTGCTCTACCATGGCTCTCCATCAGGTGTCCCGGCTCCACCATGGCCCCACCACGGCCCTCGGTCCTTCACCTTTGAAGACCCTTTCCCAGGAGATCCCCGTCCAAGAACTTTCCTGCGGACTTGACCTTGGACCTACCCCGTACCCCTCAAGCTCCGGAGTTCCACCGCGTTGACATCACGGCACCGCCAACCTTGACCTCGCCGAGACGTCCCTCTGCCTCGGTGAGCTCTGGATCCCACCCCACACCTTCCTCGGCTTGAAGAAGCAATCCAGCGTGTTCAATGAGGGTGCAAACCCTCATTTTTAGGGTTCAAACCCTTCTTTTAGGGCCCAAAGCCTCATTTGTAGAGTACAAAGCTTTGATTTTAGGCTTGAAACCCTCCTTTTCAGGGTCCAAATGCTCATATTTAGGGTCAAACCCCTGATTGTTAGGGTTCAAATCCTCATTTTTAGGGCCCAAATCCTAATTTTTGGGGTCCAAGCCCTCATTTTTGGGGTCCAAAGCCTCAATTTTATGGTGCAAAACCTCGTTTTAAGGTCCAAAGCCCATTGTTTTTGGGTTGAAACTCTGCATTTTAGGGCCCAAAGCCTCCTTTTTAGGGCCCAAAGCCTCATTTTCAGGGCCCAAACCCTCATTTTTTGGGACCAAATCTTCATTTTTAGGTTCCAAACCCTTCTTTTAGCTCCCAAAGGCTGAATCTTAGGGCCCAAAGCCTCATTTGTACAGTCCAAAGCTGTGATTCCAGGGTCCGAACCCTCCTTTTTAGGGCCGAAATCCTCATTTTTATGGTCCAAATCCTTATTTTCAGGATCCAAGCCCTCCTTTTTAGGTCCCGAATCCTCCTTTTTAGGGCCCAAAATCTCCTTTTTAGGGCCTGAATCCTCTTTCTTTATGGTCTAAACTCTCATTTTTAGGGTCCAAACCCTTCTTTTAGGGCCCAAAGCCTCATTTGTAGCGTCCAAAGCTTTGATTCCTAGGTCCAAACCCTCATTTTCAGGGTCCAAACCCTCATTTTCAGGGTCCAAAGGCTCATTTTTAGGGTCCAAGCCCTCATTTTTAGGATGCAAATTCTCATTTTAGGGTCCACACCCTTCTTCTAGGACCTGAAGCCTCATTTTCAGGGCCTGGAGCCTTATTTGTAGAGTCCAAAGCTGTGATTCCAGGATTGAAACCCGCATGTTTAGCGTCCAAATCCTCCTTTTTAGGGTCCAAGCCCTCCTTTTTAGGGTCCAAATCCTCATTTTAGGATGCAAACGCTCATTTTTAGGGCCCAAAGCTGCCTTTTAGGACCCAGAGCCTCATTTTTAGGGCCCGAAGCCTCATTTGTGGAGTTCAAAGCTTTGATTCCAGGGTCCAAACCCTCATTTCTATGGTCCAAACCCTGCTTTTTAAGGTCCAAAGCCTAATGTTTTGGGTTGAAACTCTGCATTTTAGGGTTCAAACCCATTTTTTAGGGCCCAAAGCCTCATTATTAGGGCCCAAAGCCTCATTTTTATAGTCCAAGCTCTCCTTTTCAGGGCCCGAATCCTCCTTTTCAGGGCCCGAATCCTCCTTTTCAGGGCCCGAATCCTCCTCTTTAGGGCCCGAATCCTCCTCTTTAGGGCCCGAATCCTCCTCTTTAGGGCCCGAATCCTCCTCTTTAGGGCCCGAATCCTCCTCTTTAGGGCCCGAATCCTCCTCTTTAGGGCCCGAATCCTCCTTTTTAGGGGGCAAACCCTTCTTTTAGGGCCCAAAGCCTCATTTTTAGGGTCCAAACCCCATTTCTAGGGCCCAAAGCCTCCATTTTAGGGCCCAAATCCTCATTTTTAGGGTCCAAACGCTCACTTTCATGGTCTAAACCCTCAGTTTTAGGGTCCAGACTCCGCTTTTAGGGCCTAAATCCTCCTTTTTAGGGCCCAAAGCCTCATTTTTAGGGTCTGAATCCTCTTTCTTTATGGTCTAATGTAGTAAAGATAAGGGCTGGCGACCGGAAGATCACGTGCTGTACGGAAAGAGTTAAGGGTCGACCCTCCCTTGTCTCCGCCCCTTATAACATGACACACCTACTGCTGGGGGTATAAAGCCCGGGTCGGCTGGAGATCTAGGGGGATAACCTTGATGTGTAGTGTTTGCTACACAGTGGTGACCCCGACGTGATCAGGCAACAGCGATGGAGCTCGCGGAACTCATAAAGGTACTAAAGTCGGTAACGACAAGGGTGCTCAAGCGGGGGTTTGCGGCAAGGCGGCGCCGACCTGCTGCACGTGGTGTGCTGATGGGGCAGGAATCTCCTGGGAACGAAAAGCCAACAAGTTTAGTTTCGGAGGGGACCCAGGCTGGCTGGGAAGGAGTGGCCTGTGGGACACAGACGGAACCGTTGTTACTGGGGGCTGAGCCAACTGAGGAAGGGGAGGTGCAGGGAGACTATGGTGCAGCGGGAACAAAGGAGTCGGGAAAGGTGTTCCCGATACAAGTGGGGAGTTTAGAGCGGCCGCCCACGGAACCTTCGGCACCTCCTGCACCAGCGGATCTGCCACTTCCTCAATACCCCTGGGGCGAGTTGCAACAATGTGTGGAAAGGAGCTGACTGATAGGTTGCTGGATTGGGTCCCGGGGGCTGATGTGGGATCCCAGCAGTATCGTGAACTACGTGAAGGAAGATGGCGGGGAAGGAGAAAAAGAAGGCAAAACACCTGAGGACGCCCCATTGTATCCCAGTGATCGACGAGTGCTGGACACACAGAGAGCGGAGCGCAGGACATCGAGGGGGGGTGGTAGGGCTCCCCCGGCACTGTCAGTGATACCTGAGCCACCAGAGGGAACCCCTATCCCTGGGGCAATGGGAAATCAAACTGGTATTCCCTCACAGTGGAGGGAGCCTGTACACGATTACCCCATGAGCTCTGATAGCAGTGAGGGCGAAGGGGGTGACGAGGGATCCTCGATTGTTGCTCATCCGCCCCCGCTTCCAAGACGGACTAACGAGGTTTCAAGGGAACTCGAGGCATTGATCAGCCGATTGAGAGGGGTGGTGGCAAATGCGGAAAGTCTTATGCCAGGGGGAATGCCGAAAGAGAGGGCAAATGGGACGGATTGGCAGATGATTGCAAAAAATTGTGTCTTGGAAGGAGTGCGATTCCAGGCCCCTCCGATTCAAGCATTTCCTATCCGAGCAGCCCCAGGTGGAGGATATGAGTGGCAACCGTTAGATGCAAAGTTGGTGAAAGAATTGGTCACAACGGTGAAAAGTCATGGATTAAATTCCCCAGAGACCCAAGTCCTATTAGACTGTGTTTTTGCAACGCCGCTTGCACCTTTTGATATCATTCAGTTGATGCGGGCCGTATTGACCCCCTCGATGATGGTATTGTTTAGGGAGGAGTGGAGGAATCGGTGCACCCAAGTTGTTATTGAGGCGCAACAGGCCAACCATCCCATGGCAGGAGTGACTTTAGAGCAGCTGATGGGTGAAGGGCAGTTCGCAACTCCTCAGGCACAGGCTCAGCGAATGCGGGGGCGCGATTTTGCTGCATCTTCGAAAGCTGCCCAGGAAGCAATACGCATCATCGCAGCTCTTGATAAAAGGGAGCCTCCATGGGTCCAAATACGGCAATCGTTAAGTGAGCCCTTCACAAAGTTTTTAGACCGGCTGCAAGCGGCGCTCCAGGTTGCTCGACTTCCTGAGCAGGCTAAGGAGGCAATATTGCTTGACTGTGCACGTACGCAAGCAAACCCACAAACTGCAGTGTTGCTAAGACAGTTACCCATAGGGACCACGCTTTCACAGATGATTCGTTATGTGCTGGAACAGGAACAGGCGCAAAGTATGCAACCGGTAGTGGCCGCAGTCCATGCGGCCTGCCGCGGCGCACGACTTATGTGCCATAGGTGTGGGGGCAAGGACACATGGCGCGACAATGCCCTTCAAAAATAAACACCCCCGGAACAGGGGAAGGAAAGAGAGACCTACGATGCTGGCGCTGTGGGCGACTAGGCCACAGAGCTCGACAGTGCAAATCGGGGAGTCAGCAAAGGAGACCGGGCTGGGGAAACGAGAAGAGGGGATGGCTGAGGGCCGTGCCATCCCCACCTGCCCCAGTGATCAGCTCAACAGGCCCGACGACAGCAGCGCAATGTATGGCACAGGGAGTCTCTCCTTCCCCGGGACCAGCACAGTCGCCTGCGGTCCCAATGATGCAATATCCAACTCAGCTGCCTTGGGGAGATGGGAGCGCGCAATAGAGGAGGCTGGGGATAGAGCCTCGCCGTATGTGGCACTCACCCTAAACATGACCACACGACCAGAAGTAGATATTATAGTTACCCCATGGCTCCCAGCGTTGGGGGAACACCACGCCTCGTGTTAAGAGCCCTTTTAGATACAGGAGCGGATGTTACAGTAATCCCATCACATCTATGGCCAGATGATTGGCCACTCGAACCGAGAGGTTCGCTGCAAGGCGTGGGAGGCATGCAGACCTCGCATCAAAGCAGGAACCCAATGCAAATTATGTTGAAGGATCCGGAATCCGGACAAGCTAGGGTAGCATGGTGTAACCCTGTCATTGCTGAGTTACCCATTGTCATCTTGGGACGATGTTGCTTGCAGAAGATGAATATAGTGCTGCGTACAAATTTATCATAATGGCCACTGCCTGTGTCCGCCCATTAAAACTCACCTGGTTGACAGATAAACCAGTGTGGGTAGAGCAGTGGCCATTGACAGAGGAAAAGAGGGCGGCTGTTCGACAATTGGTACAACGAGAACTTGACGCAGGACACATCGAACCCTCTACAAGTCCCTGGAACACCCCCATTTTCGTGATAAAGAAAAAATCGGGAGCGTGGCGACTGCTACATGATCTACGCGCAGTTAATGCATGTATACAAGACATGGGTCCGCTACAAGCGGGCCTCCCTTCTCCGGCCATGATTCCACCTGACTATCAAATAGTGGTTATAGATATTAGAGATTGCTTTTTTAGTGTTCCCTTGCATGAAGAAGATAGAGTACGCTTTGCCTTTACTGTTCCTGAGCCTAACAATCAACACCCGTGCGCCAGATATCAATGGAAGGTGTTACCCCAGGGCATGAAAAACTCACCAGTCTTGTGTCAAATTGCTGTAGCTGCTGCGATACGCCCTATTCGAGAAAATTTCCCTACGGTCATCATTTTCCATTACATGGATGACGTGTTATTGGCGTCCAACCAAGAGGAGTTACTGGAAAAGGCACGCGTGCAGCTGATAGTCAGTTTGGAGCGACATGGGTTACACATTGAGCCTCGGAAAACACAGGTAGGGCGTGCAGTAAAGTATTTAGGTACTCAACTGAGGCCACGAAGCGTGACAGCACAATCATTTGAAATTCGGACTACAGTGACAACACTCCATGAGGCACAAAAATTAATTGGACAACTATTGTGGCTTAGAAACTTTATTCCAATATCTGAGGCAGAAATGACTACCTTATATCAACTCCTGAAAGGAGGAGATTCCCCCCTAGCTCCAAGGACTCTTTCAAGAAACCATCAGGAGATTCTTAGGACAATTATGGAGCGAGCCCAGCATTGGGGTCTCGCTCGATTTACACCTGAACAACCGGTCACTGCCCTGATTTACATGACTGATACCGCTGGCCATGGTTTACTAATTCAAAATAATGGTGAAAAAGGCTGGCCTTTTGCTTGGTTGTATCAAGGCAAACCAAAGACGGCTTTAATTTCTTGGCCAACATTATTATCCCAGCTTATTCTCCGCTGTCGGAGGCAAACTCAACACTTAACAGGGAAGGACCCGGAGGTCATTGCATTGCCCTGTTCTTTGGCACAGTGGGAGTTGGTACTTCCACAAGTGGGGCTCCTGCAAGCGGCGATAGCTGAATTTACGGGTCGTATTGAAGGTCTAAGACCACACCCCTGTGGGGAGATAATCCAGGTACTCCATTTTTTGCCAGCTAGTGCCATAGTTGAACAACCCACCGGAGGCCGCACAGTTTTTACCGACGCGTCATCGATTACTGGGAAAGCTGTCGTTACATGGCAGGAGGATGGTCAGTGGACCCACATTAGTTATCAAGATCAAGGGCAATCCGTGCAGTATCTTGAGGCCACAGCGGTATGGATGGCTCTCACTCAATGGCCCGAAGAGGCCTTGGATCTAATCACAGACTCTTGCTATGTATATAAGTTACTGAAGAAGTGCCGATGGGCACTTGGGGCAACGTCAGAGATTGCCGGAATGTTGCTCACCGCACTGCAAATGAGAACCGCTCCTGTCTGTCCTATCCATGTTAATAGTCATAGTTCCATACCGAGTTTTCTTTCTGCTGGGAATGAAATAGCGGACAGCTTAGCAAAGAGCGTACTGGCGGTTGAAGAAACTTCTAACCTAAGGCGAGCTTTCCGCCTGCATGAGCTCCTCCACTGTGGAGCTCGCGGTTTAGCTAGGCTCGCTGGCATTACGTTGCAAGATGCTCGCTCTGTGATTGCTGCTTGTCCTGTGTGTTCCAAGGTCCCCTCTGGGAGGCAGGGGTAAACCCTCGAGGGTTGCAGCCCAACCAAATATGGCAGTCTGATGTTACGATTTATGAACCCTTTAATCCACGTAAGTATCTGCATGTCACAGTTGATACCTGCAGTGGAGTTATTTTAGCGACTATGCATACTAAACAAAATGCTCTCTCAGTTATTTTACATTGGCAGGACTGTATGGCGCAACTTGGCATCCCACAAAAAATTAAAACAGATAATGGAGCGGCATATGTCAGCAAGAAGACAAAGGACTTTTGCGCGCGCTGGGATATTCAGTTGAGTCATGGCATTCCCTATAACAGTACGGGCCAAAGCATTGTAGAACGCGCGCACCGCACATTAAAAGAGTTACTCGACCGACTTAGGGAGGGGGGAAAAGATAAGCCCAGGAACAGGGGTTCCCCCTCCCCTTGACCCTCCCTTATTTCGGGCACAGCGTCTGTTGACGACGGCACTAATTACCTTAAATCATACCATTCGAGGGAACACCTATAAAACCCAGACTGCAACCCAGGCACATTTCCGGCTCGATGAGAACGAAGGGCCTTACCCTTTGGTTCAAGTACGGAACCTGCAAACCCGTGAATGGGGGGCCCTTATTCCCTCCGTTGCTTGGGACGTGGGTATGCGTGTGTGCAAACCGAGAAAGGGACGCTAGAATGGGTACCCAGTCGAAATATTCGACCGTATAGACATTAATCAATCTATTGAGTCTTATCTTGACAGGTTACCATTTCCCTATGCATCCTGATGGTGTGGGGGAGTAATGAGGGAGCCGCGACGAACTACTGGCTGGACTGGGCAAAATCTATGAACGTAACGGATGCGTGTCTGTATAAGTCTTACCATATATCGATTATTTTACACGCAGCTTCCCCAGCAAGATCCAGAACTACTGGAGCTAAGGGAGGGGGAAATGTAGTAAAGATAAGGGCTGGCGACCGGAAGATCACGTGCTGTACGGAAAGAGTTAAGGGTCGACCCTCCCTTGTCTCCGCCCCTTATAACATGACACACCTACTGCTGGGGGTATAAAGCCCGGGTCGGCTGGAGATCTAGGGGGATAACCTTGATGTGTAGTGTTTGCTACAGTCTAAACTCTCATTTTCAGGGTCCAAAGCCCTCTTTTAGGCCCAAAGCCTCATTTGTAGGGTGCAAACTCTCCTTTGTAGAGTCCAAAGCTTTGATTCCTAGGTCCCAAGCCTCATTTTCAGGGCCCAAACCTCCATTGTAGTGTCCAAGCCCTCCATTTTAGTGTCTAAATGCTCATTTTAGGGTTCAACCCCTCATTTTTAGGGTGCAAACCCTTCTTTTAGGACCTGAAGCCTCATTTTTAGGGTCTAAATTCTCATTTTAAGGTCCAAGCCCTCACTTTTGTGGTGCAGCCCCTCCTTTTTAAGGTCCAAAGCCTAATGTTTTGGGTTGAAACTCTGCATTTTAGGGCCCAAAGCCTCATTTTTAGGGCCGAAAGCCTCATTATTAGGGCCCAAAGCCTCATTTTTATAGTCCAAGCTCTCCTTTTCAGGGCCCGAATCCTCCTTTTTAGGGGGCAAACCCTTTTTTTAGGGCCCAAAGCCTCATTTGTAGAGTCCAAAGCTGTGATTCTAGGGTCCAAGGCCTCATTTTTAGGGCCCAAAGCCTCATTTGTACAGTCCAAAGCTGTGATTCCAGGGTCCGAACCCTCCTTTTTAGGGCCGAAATCCTCATTTTTATGGTCCAAATCCTTATTTTCAGGATCCAAGCCCTCCTTTTTAGGTCCCGAATCCTCCTTTTTAGGGCCCAAAATCTCCTTTTTAGGGCCTGAATCCTCTTTCTTTATGGTCTAAACTCTCATTTTTAGGGTCCAAACCCTTCTTTTAGGGCCCAAAGCCTCATTTGTAGCGTCCAAAGCTTTGATTCCTAGGTCCAAACCCTCATTTTCAGGGTCCAAACCCTCATTTTCAGGGTCCAAAGGCTCATTTTTAGGGTCCAAACCCTCATTTTTAGGATGCAAATTCTCATTTTAGGGTCCACACCCTTCTTCTAGGACCTGAAGCCTCATTTTCAGGGCCTGGAGCCTTATTTGTAGAGTCCAAAGCTGTGATTCCAGGATTGAAACCCGCATGTTTAGCGTCCAAATCCTCCTTTTTAGGGTCCAAGCCCTCCTTTTTAGGGTCCAAATCCTCATTTTAGGATGCAAACGCTCATTTTTAGGGCCCAAAGCTGCCTTTTAGGACCCAGAGCCTCATTTTTAGGGCCCGAAGCCTCATTTGTGGAGTTCAAAGCTTTGATTCCAGGGTCCAAACCCTCATTTCTATGGTCCAAACCCTGCTTTTTAAGGTCCAAAGCCTAATGTTTTGGGTTGAAACTCTGCATTTTAGGGTTCAAACCCATTTTTTAGGGCCCAAAGCCTCATTATTAGGGCCCAAAGCCTCATTTTTATAGTCCAAGCTCTCCTTTTCAGGGCCCGAATCCTCCTTTTCAGGGCCCGAATCCTCCTTCTCAGGGCCCGAATCCTCCTCTTTAGGGCCCGAATCCTCCTCTTTAGGGCCCGAATCCTCCTCTTTAGGGCCCGAATCCTCCTCTTTAGGGCCCGAATCCTCCTCTTTAGGGCCCGAATCCTCCTTTTTAGGGGGCAAACCCTTCTTTTAGGGCCCAAAGCCTCATTTTTAGGGTCCAAACCCCATTTCTAGGGCCCAAAGCCTCCATTTTAGGGCCCAAATCCTCATTTTTAGGGTCCAAACGCTCACTTTCATGGTCTAAACCCTCAGTTTTAGGGTCCAGACTCCGCTTTTAGGGCCTAAATCCTCCTTTTTAGGGCCCAAAGCCTCATTTTTAGGGTCTGAATCCTCTTTCTTTATGGTCTAAACTCTCATTTTCAGGGTCCAAACCCCTCTTTTAGGCCCAAAGCCTCATTTGTAGGGTGCAAACTCTCCTTTGTAGAGTCCAAAGCTTTGATTCCTAGGTCCCAAGCCTCATTTTCAGGGCCCAAACCTCCATTGTAGTGTCCAAGCCCTCCATTTTAGTGTCTAAATGCTCATTTTAGGGTTCAACCCCTCATTTTTAGGGTGCAAACCCTTCTTTTAGGACCTGAAGCCTCATTTTTAGGGTCTAAATTCTCATTTTAAGGTCCAAGCCCTCACTTTTGTGGTGCAGCCCCTCCTTTTTAAGGTCCAAAGCCTAATGTTTTGGGTTGAAACTCTGCATTTTAGGGCCCAAAGCCTCATTTTTAGGGCCGAAAGCCTCATTATTAGGGCCCAAAGCCTCATTTTTATAGTCCAAGCTCTCCTTTTCAGGGCCCGAATCCTCCTTTTTAGGGGGCAAACCCTTTTTTTAGGGCCCAAAGCCTCATTTGTAGAGTCCAAAGCTGTGATTCTAGGGTCCAAGGCCTCATTTTTAGGGCCCAAAGCCTCATTTGTACAGTCCAAAGCTGTGATTCCAGGGTCCGAACCCTCCTTTTTAGGGCCGAAATCCTCATTTTTATGGTCCAAATCCTTATTTTCAGGATCCAAGCCCTCCTTTTTAGGTCCCGAATCCTCCTTTTTAGGGCCCAAAATCTCCTTTTTAGGGCCTGAATCCTCTTTCTTTATGGTCTAAACTCTCATTTTTAGGGTCCAAACCCTTCTTTTAGGGCCCAAAGCCTCATTTGTAGCGTCCAAAGCTTTGATTCCTAGGTCCAAACCCTCATTTTCAGGGTCCAAACCCTCATTTTCAGGGTCCAAAGGCTCATTTTTAGGGTCCAAACCCTCATTTTTAGGATGCAAATTCTCATTTTAGGGTCCACACCCTTCTTCTAGGACCTGAAGCCTCATTTTCAGGGCCTGGAGCCTTATTTGTAGAGTCCAAAGCTGTGATTCCAGGATTGAAACCCGCATGTTTAGCGTCCAAATCCTCCTTTTTAGGGTCCAAGCCCTCCTTTTTAGGGTCCAAATCCTCATTTTAGGATGCAAACGCTCATTTTTAGGGCCCAAAGCTGCCTTTTAGGACCCAGAGCCTCATTTTTAGGGCCCGAAGCCTCATTTGTGGAGTTCAAAGCTTTGATTCCAGGGTCCAAACCCTCATTTCTATGGTCCAAACCCTGCTTTTTAAGGTCCAAAGCCTAATGTTTTGGGTTGAAACTCTGCATTTTAGGGTTCAAACCCATTTTTTAGGGCCCAAAGCCTCATTATTAGGGCCCAAAGCCTCATTTTTATAGTCCAAGCTCTCCTCTTTAGGGCCCGAATCCTCCTCTTTAGGGCCTGAATCCTCCTTTTTAGGGGGCAAACCCTCCTTTTTAGGGGGCAAACCCTTCTTTTAGGGCCCAAAGCCTCATTTTTAGGCTCCAAACCCCATTTTTAGGGCCCAAAGCCTCCATTTTAGGGCCCAAATCCTCATTTTTAGGGTCCAAACGCTCACTTTCATGGTCTAAACCCTCAGTTTTAGGGTCCAGACTCCCCTTTTAGGGCCTAAAGCCTCCTTTTTAGGGCCCAAAGCCTCATTTTTAGGGTCTGAATCCTCTTTCTTTATGGTCTAAACTCTCATTTTCAGGGTCCAAACCCCTCTTTTAGGCCCAAAGCCTCATTTGTAGGGTGCAAACTCTCCTTTGTAGAGTCCAAAGCTTTGATTCCTAGGTCCCAAGCCTCATTTTCAGGGCCCAAACCTCCATTGTAGTGTCCAAGCCCTCCATTTTAGTGTCTAAATGCTCATTTTAGGGTTCAACCCCTCATTTTTAGGGTGCAAACCCTTCTTTTAGGACCTGAAGCCTCATTTTTAGGGTCTAAATTCTCATTTTAAGGTCCAAGCCCTCACTTTTGTGGTGCAGCCCCTCCTTTTTAAGGTCCAAAGCCTAATGTTTTGGGTTGAAACTCTGCATTTTAGGGCCCAAAGCCTCATTTTTAGGGCCGAAAGCCTCATTATTAGGGCCCAAAGCCTCATTTTTATAGTCCAAGCTCTCCTTTTCAGGGCCCGAATCCTCCTTTTTAGGGGGCAAACCCTTTTTTTAGGGCCCAAAGCCTCATTTGTAGAGTCCAAAGCTGTGATTCTAGGGTCCAAGGCCTCCTTTTTAGGGTCCAAAGCCTCCATTTTAGGGCCCAAAGCCTCATTTTTAGGGTCCAAACGCTCGTTTTCATGGTCTAAACCCTCAGTTTTAGGGTCCAGACTCCCCTTTTAGGGCCCAAAGCCTCATTTTTAGGGTCTGAATCCTCTTTCTTTATGGTCTAAACTCTCATTTTCAGGGTCCAAACCCCTCTTTTAGGCCCAAAGCCTCATTTGTAGGGTGCAAACTCTCCTTTGTAGAGTCCAAAGCTTTGATTCCTAGGTCCCAAGCCTTATTTTCAGGGCCCAAACCTCCATTGTAGTGTCCAAGCCCTCCATTTTAGTGTCTAAATGCTCATTTTAGGGTTCAATCCCTCATTTTTAGGGTGCAAACTCTTCTTTTAGGACCTGAAGCCTCATTTTTAGGGTCTAAATTCTCATTTTAAGGTCCAAGCCCTCACTTTTGTGGTGCAGCCCCTCCTTTTTAAGGTCCAAAGCCTAATGTTTTGGGTTGAAACTCTGCATTTTAGGGCCCAAAGCCTCATTTTTAGGGCCGAAAGCCTCATTATTAGGGCCCAAAGCCTCATTTTTATAGTCCAAGCTCTCCTTTTCAGGGCCCGAATCCTCCTTTTTAGGGGGCAAACCCTTTTTTTAGGGCCCAAAGCCTCATTTGTAGAGTCCAAAGCTGTGATTCTAGGGTCCAAGGCCTCATTTTTAGGGCCCAAAGCCTCATTTGTACAGTCCAAAGCTGTGATTCCAGGGTCCGAACCCTCCTTTTTAGGGCCGAAATCCTCATTTTTATGGTCCAAATCCTTATTTTCAGGATCCAAGCCCTCCTTTTTAGGTCCCGAATCCTCCTTTTTAGGGCCCAAAATCTCCTTTTTAGGGCCTGAATCCTCTTTCTTTATGGTCTAAACTCTCATTTTTAGGGTCCAAACCCTTCTTTTAGGGCCCAAAGCCTCATTTGTAGCGTCCAAAGCTTTGATTCCTAGGTCCAAACCCTCATTTTCAGGGTCCAAACCCTCATTTTCAGGGTCCAAAGGCTCATTTTTAGGGTCCAAACCCTCATTTTTAGGATGCAAATTCTCATTTTAGGGTCCACACCCTTCTTCTAGGACCTGAAGCCTCATTTTCAGGGCCTGGAGCCTTATTTGTAGAGTCCAAAGCTGTGATTCCAGGATTGAAACCCGCATGTTTAGCGTCCAAATCCTCCTTTTTAGGGTCCAAGCCCTCCTTTTTAGGGTCCAAATCCTCATTTTAGGATGCAAACGCTCATTTTTAGGGCCCAAAGCTGCCTTTTAGGACCCAGAGCCTCATTTTTAGGGCCCGAAGCCTCATTTGTGGAGTTCAAAGCTTTGATTCCAGGGTCCAAACCCTCATTTCTATGGTCCAAACCCTGCTTTTTAAGGTCCAAAGCCTAATGTTTTGGGTTGAAACTCTGCATTTTAGGGTTCAAACCCATTTTTTAGGGCCCAAAGCCTCATTATTAGGGCCCAAAGCCTCATTTTTATAGTCCAAGCTCTCCTCTTTAGGGCCCGAATCCTCCTCTTTAGGGCCTGAATCCTCCTTTTTAGGGGGCAAACCCTCCTTTTTAGGGGGCAAACCCTTCTTTTAGGGCCCAAAGCCTCATTTTTAGGCTCCAAACCCCATTTTTAGGGCCCAAAGCCTCCATTTTAGGGCCCAAATCCTCATTTTTAGGGTCCAAACGCTCACTTTCATGGTCTAAACCCTCAGTTTTAGGGTCCAGACTCCGCTTTTAGGGCCTAAAGCCTCCTTTTTAGGGCCCAAAGCCTCATTTTTAGGGTCTGAATCCTCTTTCTTTATGGTCTAAACTCTCATTTTCAGGGTCCAAACCCCTCTTTTAGGCCCAAAGCCTCATTTGTAGGGTGCAAACTCTCCTTTGTAGAGTCCAAAGCTTTGATTCCTAGGTCCCAAGCCTCATTTTCAGGGCCCAAACCTCCATTGTAGTGTCCAAGCCCTCCATTTTAGTGTCTAAATGCTCATTTTAGGGTTCAACCCCTCATTTTTAGGGTGCAAACCCTTCTTTTAGGACCTGAAGCCTCATTTTTAGGGTCTAAATTCTCATTTTAAGGTCCAAGCCCTCACTTTTGTGGTGCAGCCCCTCCTTTTTAAGGTCCAAAGCCTAATGTTTTGGGTTGAAACTCTGCATTTTAGGGCCCAAAGCCTCATTTTTAGGGCCGAAAGCCTCATTATTAGGGCCCAAAGCCTCATTTTTATAGTCCAAGCTCTCCTTTTCAGGGCCCGAATCCTCCTTTTTAGGGGGCAAACCCTTTTTTTAGGGCCCAAAGCCTCATTTGTAGAGTCCAAAGCTGTGATTCTAGGGTCCAAGGCCTCCTTTTTAGGGTCCAAAGCCTCCATTTTAGGGCCCAAAGCCTCATTTTTAGGGTCCAAACGCTCGTTTTCATGGTCTAAACCCTCAGTTTTAGGGTCCAGACTCCCCTTTTAGGGCCCAAAGCCTCATTTTTAGGGTCTGAATCCTCTTTCTTTATGGTCTAAACTCTCATTTTTAGGGTGCAAACCCTTCTTTTAGGACCTGAAGCCTCATTTTTAGGGTCTAAATTCTCATTTTAAGGTCCAAGCCCTCACTTTTGTGGTCCAACCCCTCCTTTTTAAGGTCCAAAGCCTAATGTTTTGGGTTGAAACTCTGCATTTTAGGGCCCAAAGCCTCATTTTTAGGGCCGAAAGCCTCATTATTAGGGCCCAAAGCCTCATTTTTATAGTCCAAGCTCTCCTTTTCACGGCCCGAATCCTCCTTTTTAGGGGGCAAACCCTCCTTTTTAGGGGGCAAACCCTTCTTTTAGGGCCCAAAGCCTCATTTGTAGAGTCCAAAGCTGTGATTCTAGGGTCCAAGGCCTCATTTTTAGGGCCCAAAGCCTCCATTTTAGGGCCCAAAGCCTCATTTGTACAGTCCAAAGCTGTGATTCCAGGGTCCGAACCCTCCTTTTTAGGGCCGAAATCCTCATTTTTATGGTCCAAATCCTTATTTTCAGGATCCAAGCCCTCCTTTTTAGGTCCCGAATCCTCCTTTTTAGGGCCCAAAATCTCCTTTTTAGGGCCTGAATCCTCTTTCTTTATGGTCTAAACTCTCATTTTTAGGGTCCAAACCCTTCTTTTAGGGCCTAAAGCCTCATTTGTAGCGTCCAAAGCTTTGATTCCTAGGTCCAAACCCTCATTTTCAGGGTCCAAAGGCTCATTTTTAGGGTCCAAGCCCTCATTTTTAGGATGCAAATTCTCATTTTAGGGTCCACACCCTTCTTCTAGGACCTGAAGCCTCATTTTCAGGGCCTGGAGCCTTATTTGTAGAGTCCAAAGCTGTGATTCCAGGATTGAAACCCGCATGTTTAGCGTCCAAATCCTCCTTTTTAGGGTCCAAGCCCTCCTTTTTAGGGTCTAAATCCTCATTTTAGGGTTCAATCCCTCATTTTTAGGGTGCAAACTGCTTCTTTTAGGACCTGAAGCCTCATTTTTAGGGTCTAAATTCTCATTTTAAGGTCCAAGCCCTCACTTTTGTGGTCCAGCCCCTCCTTTTTAAGGTCCAAAGCCTAATGTTTTGGGTTGAAACTCTGCATTTTAGGGCCCAAAGCCTCATTTTTAGGGCCGAAAGCCTCATTATTAGGGCCCAAAGCCTCATTTTTATAGTCCAAGCTCTCCTTTTCAGGGCCCGAACCCTCCTTTTTAGGGCCTGAATCCTCCTTTTTAGGGGGCAAACCCTCCTTTTTAGGGGGCAAACCCTTTTTTTAGGGCCCAAAGCCTCATTTGTAGAGTCCAAAGCTGTGATTCTAGGGTCCAAGGCCTCCTTTTTAGGGTCCAAAGCCTCCATTTTAGGGCCCAAAGCCTCATTTTTAGGGTCCAAACGCTCATTTTCATGGTCTAAACCCTCAGTTTTAGGGTCCAGACTCCCCTTTTAGGGCCCAAAGCCTCATTTTTAGGGTCTGAATCCTCTTTCTTTATGGTCTAAACTCTCATTTTCAGGGTCCAAACCCCTCTTTTAGGCCCAAAGCCTCATTTGTAGGGTGCAAACTCTCCTTTGTAGAGTCCAAAGCTTTGATTCCTAGGTCCCAAGCCTCATTTTCAGGGCCCAAACCTCCATTGTAGTGTCCAAGCCCTCCATTTTAGTGTCTAAATGCTCATTTTAGGGTTCAACCCCTCATTTTTAGGGTGCAAACCCTTCTTTTAGGACCTGAAGCCTCATTTTTAGGGTCTAAATTCTCATTTTAAGGTCCAAGCCCTCACTTTTGTGGTGCAGCCCCTCCTTTTTAAGGTCCAAAGCCTAATGTTTTGGGTTGAAACTCTGCATTTTAGGGCCCAAAGCCTCATTTTTATAGTCCAAGCTCTCCTTTTCAGGATCCAAATTGTCATTTTAGTGTCCAAATCCTCCTTTTTAGGGCCCAAAGCCTCAATTTTAGGGTCCAAATTTACCTTTTTAGGGTCCAAAGCCTCCTTTTTAGGGTCCAAAGCCTCATTTTTAGGGTCCAAGCCCTCGTTTTTGGGGTCCAAACCTCCTTTTTAGGGTCCAAAGCCTCCTTTTTAGGGTCCAAAGCCTCCTTTTTAGGGTCCAAAGCCTCCTTTTCAGGGCCCAAACCCTTAGTTTTTGGGACCAAATCCTCATTTTTAGGTTCCAAACCCTTCTTTTAGCCCCCAAAGGCTGAATCTTAGGGCCCAAAGCCTCATTTGTACAGTCCAAAGCTGTGATTCCAGGGTCCGAACCCTCCTTTTTAGGGCCGAAATCCTCATTTTTATGGTCCAAATCCTTATTTTCAGGATCCAAGCCCTCCTTTTTAGGTCCCGAATCCTCCTTTTTAGGTCCCGAATCCTCCTTTTTAGGTCCCGAATCCTCCTTTTTAGGTCCCGAATCCTCCTTTTTAGGGTCTGAATCCTCTTTCTTTATGGTCTAAACTCTCATTTTTAGGGTGCAAACCCTTCTTTTAGGACCTGAAGCCTCATTTTTAGGGTCTAAATTCTCATTTTAAGGTCCAAGCCCTCACTTTTGTGGTCCAACCCCTCCTTTTTAAGGTCCAAAGCCTAATGTTTTGGGTTGAAACTCTGCATTTTAGGGCCCAAAGCCTCATTTTTAGGGCCGAAAGCCTCATTATTAGGGCCCAAAGCCTCATTTTTATAGTCCAAGCTCTCCTTTTCAGGGCCCGAATCCTCCTTTTTAGGGGGCAAACCCTCCTTTTTAGGGGGCAAACCCTTCTTTTAGGGCCCAAAGCCTCATTTGTAGAGTCCAAAGCTGTGATTCTAGGGTCCAAGGCCTCATTTTTAGGGCCCAAAGCCTCCATTTTAGGGCCCAAATCCTCATTTTTAGGGTCCAAATGCTCATTTTCATGGTCTAAACCCTCAGTTTTAGGGTCCAGACTCCCCTTTTAGGGCCCAAAGCCTCATTTTTAGGGTCTGAATCCTCTTTCTTTATGGTCTAAACTCTCATTTTCAGGGTCCAAACCCCTCTTTTAGGCCCAAAGCCTCATTTGTAGGGTGCAAACTCTCCTTTGTAGAGTCCAAAGCTTTGATTCCTAGGTCCCAAGCCTCATTTTCAGGGCCCAAACCTCCATTGTAGTGTCCAAGCCCTCCATTTTAGTGTCTAAATGCTCATTTTAGGGTTCAACCCCTCATTTTTAGGGTGCAAACCCTTCTTTTAGGACCTGAAGCCTCATTTTTAGGGTCTAAATTCTCATTTTAAGGTCCAAGCCCTCACTTTTGTGGTGCAGCCCCTCCTTTTTAAGGTCCAAAGCCTAATGTTTTGGGTTGAAACTCTGCATTTTAGGGCCCAAAGCCTCATTTTTAGGGCCGAAAGCCTCATTATTAGGGCCCAAAGCCTCATTTTTATAGTCCAAGCTCTCCTTTTCAGGGCCCGAATCCTCCTTTTTAGGGGGCAAACCCTCCTTTTTAGGGGGCAAACCCTTCTTTTAGGGCCCAAAGCCTCATTTGTAGAGTCCAAAGCTGTGATTCTAGGGTCCAAGGCCTCATTTTTAGGGCCCAAAGCCTCATTTTTAGGGTCCAAACGCTCATTTTCATGGTCTAAACCCTCAGTTTTAGGGTCCAGACTCCCCTTTTAGGGCCCAAAGCCTCATTTTTAGGGTCTGAATCCTCTTTCTTTATGGTCTAAACTCTCATTTTCAGGGTCCAAACCCCTCTTTTAGGCCCAAAGCCTCATTTGTAGGGTGCAAACTCTCCTTTGTAGAGTCCAAAGCTTTGATTCCTAGGTCCCAAGCCTCATTTTCAGGGCCCAAACCTCCATTGTAGTGTCCAAGCCCTCCATTTTAGTGTCTAAATGCTCATTTTAGGGTTCAACCCCTCATTTTTAGGGTGCAAACCCTTCTTTTAGGACCTGAAGCCTCATTTTTAGGGTCTAAATTCTCATTTTAAGGTCCAAGCCCTCACTTTTGTGGTGCAGCCCCTCCTTTTTAAGGTCCAAAGCCTAATGTTTTGGGTTGAAACTCTGCATTTTAGGGCCCAAAGCCTCATTTTTATAGTCCAAGCTCTCCTTTTCAGGATCCAAATTGTCATTTTAGTGTCCAAATCCTCCTTTTTAGGGCCCAAAGCCTCAATTTTAGGGTCCAAATTTACCTTTTAGGGTCCAAAGCCTCCTTTTTAGGGTCCAAAGCCTCATTTTTAGGGTCCAAGCCCTCGTTTTTGGGGTCCAAACCTCCTTTTTAGGGTCCAAAGCCTCCTTTTTAGGGTCCAAAGCCTCCTTTTTAGGGTCCAAAGCCTCCTTTTCAGGGCCCAAACCCTTAGTTTTTGGGACCAAATCCTCATTTTTAGGTTCCAAACCCTTCTTTTAGCCCCCAAAGGCTGAATCTTAGGGCCCAAAGCCTCATTTGTACAGTCCAAAGCTGTGATTCCAGGGTCCGAACCCTCCTTTTTAGGGCCGAAATCCTCATTTTTATGGTCCAAATCCTTATTTTCAGGATCCAAGCCCTCCTTTTTAGGTCCCGAATCCTCCTTTTTAGGTCCCGAATCCTCCTTTTTAGGGTCTGAATCCTCTTTCTTTATGGTCTAAACTCTCATTTTTAGGGTGCAAACCCTTCTTTTAGGACCTGAAGCCTCATTTTTAGGGTCTAAATTCTCATTTTAAGGTCCAAGCCCTCACTTTTGTGGTCCAACCCCTCCTTTTTAAGGTCCAAAGCCTAATGTTTTGGGTTGAAACTCTGCATTTTAGGGCCCAAAGCCTCATTTTTAGGGCCGAAAGCCTCATTATTAGGGCCCAAAGCCTCATTTTTATAGTCCAAGCTCTCCTTTTCAGGGCCCGAATCCTCCTTTTTAGGGGGCAAACCCTCCTTTTTAGGGGGCAAACCCTTCTTTTAGGGCCCAAAGCCTCATTTGTAGAGTCCAAAGCTGTGATTCTAGGGTCCAAGGCCTCATTTTTAGGGCCCAAAGCCTCCATTTTAGGGCCCAAATCCTCATTTTTAGGGTCCAAATGCTCATTTTCATGGTCTAAACCCTCAGTTTTAGGGTCCAGACTCCCCTTTTAGGGCCCAAAGCCTCATTTTTAGGGTCTGAATCCTCTTTCTTTATGGTCTAAACTCTCATTTTCAGGGTCCAAACCCCTCTTTTAGGCCCAAAGCCTCATTTGTAGGGTGCAAACTCTCCTTTGTAGAGTCCAAAGCTTTGATTCCTAGGTCCCAAGCCTCATTTTCAGGGCCCAAACCTCCATTGTAGTGTCCAAGCCCTCCATTTTAGTGTCTAAATGCTCATTTTAGGGTTCAACCCCTCATTTTTAGGGTGCAAACCCTTCTTTTAGGACCTGAAGCCTCATTTTTAGGGTCTAAATTCTCATTTTAAGGTCCAAGCCCTCACTTTTGTGGTGCAGCCCCTCCTTTTTAAGGTCCAAAGCCTAATGTTTTGGGTTGAAACTCTGCATTTTAGGGCCCAAAGCCTCATTTTTAGGGCCGAAAGCCTCATTATTAGGGCCCAAAGCCTCATTTTTATAGTCCAAGCTCTCCTTTTCAGGGCCCGAATCCTCCTTTTTAGGGGGCAAACCCTCCTTTTTAGGGGGCAAACCCTTCTTTTAGGGCCCAAAGCCTCATTTGTAGAGTCCAAAGCTGTGATTCTAGGGTCCAAGGCCTCATTTTTAGGGCCCAAAGCCTCATTTTTAGGGTCCAAACGCTCATTTTCATGGTCTAAACCCTCAGTTTTAGGGTCCAGACTCCCCTTTTAGGGCCCAAAGCCTCATTTTTAGGGTCTGAATCCTCTTTCTTTATGGTCTAAACTCTCATTTTCAGGGTCCAAACCCCTCTTTTAGGCCCAAAGCCTCATTTGTAGGGTGCAAACTCTCCTTTGTAGAGTCCAAAGCTTTGATTCCTAGGTCCCAAGCCTCATTTTCAGGGCCCAAACCTCCATTGTAGTGTCCAAGCCCTCCATTTTAGTGTCTAAATGCTCATTTTAGGGTTCAACCCCTCATTTTTAGGGTGCAAACCCTTCTTTTAGGACCTGAAGCCTCATTTTTAGGGTCTAAATTCTCATTTTAAGGTCCAAGCCCTCACTTTTGTGGTGCAGCCCCTCCTTTTTAAGGTCCAAAGCCTAATGTTTTGGGTTGAAACTCTGCATTTTAGGGCCCAAAGCCTCATTTTTATAGTCCAAGCTCTCCTTTTCAGGATCCAAATTGTCATTTTAGTGTCCAAATCCTCCTTTTTAGGGCCCAAAGCCTCAATTTTAGGGTCCAAATTTACCTTTTAGGGTCCAAAGCCTCCTTTTTAGGGTCCAAAGCCTCATTTTTAGGGTCCAAGCCCTCGTTTTTGGGGTCCAAACCTCCTTTTTAGGGTCCAAAGCCTCCTTTTTAGGGTCCAAAGCCTCCTTTTTAGGGTCCAAAGCCTCCTTTTCAGGGCCCAAACCCTTAGTTTTTGGGACCAAATCCTCATTTTTAGGTTCCAAACCCTTCTTTTAGCCCCCAAAGGCTGAATCTTAGGGCCCAAAGCCTCATTTGTACAGTCCAAAGCTGTGATTCCAGGGTCCGAACCCTCCTTTTTAGGGCCGAAATCCTCATTTTTATGGTCCAAATCCTTATTTTCAGGATCCAAGCCCTCCTTTTTAGGTCCCGAATCCTCCTTTTTAGGTCCCGAATCCTCCTTTTTAGGTCCCGAATCCTCCTTTTTAGGGTCTGAATCCTCTTTCTTTATGGTCTAAACTCTCATTTTTAGGGTGCAAACCCTTCTTTTAGGACCTGAAGCCTCATTTTTAGGGTCTAAATTCTCATTTTAAGGTCCAAGCCCTCACTTTTGTGGTCCAACCCCTCCTTTTTAAGGTCCAAAGCCTAATGTTTTGGGTTGAAACTCTGCATTTTAGGGCCCAAAGCCTCATTTTTAGGGCCGAAAGCCTCATTATTAGGGCCCAAAGCCTCATTTTTATAGTCCAAGCTCTCCTTTTCAGGGCCCGAATCCTCCTTTTTAGGGGGCAAACCCTCCTTTTTAGGGGGCAAACCCTTCTTTTAGGGCCCAAAGCCTCATTTGTAGAGTCCAAAGCTGTGATTCTAGGGTCCAAGGCCTCATTTTTAGGGCCCAAAGCCTCATTTGTACAGTCCAAAGCTGTGATTCCAGGGTCCGAACCCTCCTTTTTAGGGCCGAAATCCTCATTTTTATGGTCCAAATCCTTATTTTCAGGATCCAAGCCCTCCTTTTTAGGTCCCGAATCCTCCTTTTTAGGGCCCAAAATCTCCTTTTTAGGGCCTGAATCCTCTTTCTTTATGGTCTAAACTCTCATTTTTAGGGTCCAAACCCTTCTTTTAGGGCCCAAAGCCTCATTTGTAGCGTCCAAAGCTTTGATTCCTAGGTCCAAACCCTCATTTTCAGGGTCCAAACCCTCATTTTCAGGGTCCAAAGGCTCATTTTTAGGGTCCAAACCCTCATTTTTAGGATGCAAATTCTCATTTTAGGGTCCACACCCTTCTTCTAGGACCTGAAGCCTCATTTTCAGGGCCTGGAGCCTTATTTGTAGAGTCCAAAGCTGTGATTCCAGGATTGAAACCCGCATGTTTAGCGTCCAAATCCTCCTTTTTAGGGTCCAAGCCCTCCTTTTTAGGGTCCAAATCCTCATTTTAGGATGCAAACGCTCATTTTTAGGGCCCAAAGCTGCCTTTTAGGACCCAGAGCCTCATTTTTAGGGCCCGAAGCCTCATTTGTGGAGTTCAAAGCTTTGATTCCAGGGTCCAAACCCTCATTTCTATGGTCCAAACCCTGCTTTTTAAGGTCCAAAGCCTAATGTTTTGGGTTGAAACTCTGCATTTTAGGGTTCAAACCCATTTTTTAGGGCCCAAAGCCTCATTATTAGGGCCCAAAGCCTCATTTTTATAGTCCAAGCTCTCCTTTTCAGGGCCCGAATCCTCCTCTTTAGGGCCTGAATCCTCCTTTTTAGGGGGCAAACCCTCCTTTTTAGGGGGCAAACCCTTCTTTTAGGGCCCAAAGCCTCATTTTTAGGGTCCAAACCCCATTTCTAGGGCCCAAAGCCTCCATTTTAGGGCCCAAATCCTCATTTTTAGGGTCCAAACGCTCACTTTCATGGTCTAAACCCTCAGTTTTAGGGTCCAGACTCCCCTTTTAGGGCCTAAAGCCTCCTTTTTAGGGCCCAAAGCCTCATTTTTAGGGTCTGAATCCTCTTTCTTTATGGTCTAAACTCTCATTTTCAGGGTCCAAACCCCTCTTTTAGGCCCAAAGCCTCATTTGTAGGGTGCAAACTCTCCTTTGTAGAGTCCAAAGCTTTGATTCCTAGGTCCCAAGCCTCATTTTCAGGGCCCAAACCTCCATTGTAGTGTCCAAGCCCTCCATTTTAGTGTCTAAATGCTCATTTTAGGGTTCAACCCCTCATTTTTAGGGTGCAAACCCTTCTTTTAGGACCTGAAGCCTCATTTTTAGGGTCTAAATTCTCATTTTAAGGTCCAAGCCCTCACTTTTGTGGTGCAGCCCCTCCTTTTTAAGGTCCAAAGCCTAATGTTTTGGGTTGAAACTCTGCATTTTAGGGCCCAAAGCCTCATTTTTATAGTCCAAGCTCTCCTTTTCAGGATCCAAATTGTCATTTTAGTGTCCAAATCCTCCTTTTTAGGGCCCAAAGCCTCAATTTTAGGGTCCAAATTTACCTTTTTAGGGTCCAAAGCCTCCTTTTTAGGGTCCAAAGCCTCATTTTTAGGGTCCAAGCCCTCGTTTTTGGGGTCCAAACCTCCTTTTTAGGGTCCAAAGCCTCCTTTTTAGGGTCCAAAGCCTCCTTTTTAGGGTCCAAAGCCTCCTTTTCAGGGCCCAAACCCTTAGTTTTTGGGACCAAATCCTCATTTTTAGGTTCCAAACCCTTCTTTTAGCCCCCAAAGGCTGAATCTTAGGGCCCAAAGCCTCATTTGTACAGTCCAAAGCTGTGATTCCAGGGTCCGAACCCTCCTTTTTAGGGCCGAAATCCTCATTTTTATGGTCCAAATCCTTATTTTCAGGATCCAAGCCCTCCTTTTTAGGTCCCGAATCCTCCTTTTTAGGTCCCGAATCCTCCTTTTTAGGTCCCGAATCCTCCTTTTTAGGGTCTGAATCCTCTTTCTTTATGGTCTAAACTCTCATTTTTAGGGTGCAAACCCTTCTTTTAGGACCTGAAGCCTCATTTTTAGGGTCTAAATTCTCATTTTAAGGTCCAAGCCCTCACTTTTGTGGTCCAACCCCTCCTTTTTAAGGTCCAAAGCCTAATGTTTTGGGTTGAAACTCTGCATTTTAGGGCCCAAAGCCTCATTTTTAGGGCCGAAAGCCTCATTATTAGGGCCCAAAGCCTCATTTTTATAGTCCAAGCTCTCCTTTTCAGGGCCCGAACCCTCCTTTTTAGGGCCTGAATCCTCCTTTTTAGGGGGCAAACCCTCCTTTTTAGGGGGCAAACCCTTTTTTTAGGGCCCAAAGCCTCATTTGTAGAGTCCAAAGCTGTGATTCTAGGGTCCAAGGCCTCATTTTTAGGGCCCAAAGCCTCCATTTTAGGGCCCAAATCCTCATTTTTAGGGTCCAAATGCTCATTTTCATGGTCTAAACCCTCAGTTTTAGGGTCCAGACTCCCCTTTTAGGGCCCAAAGCCTCATTTTTAGGGTCTGAATCCTCTTTCTTTATGGTCTAAACTCTCATTTTCAGGGTCCAAACCCCTCTTTTAGGCCCAAAGCCTCATTTGTAGGGTGCAAACTCTCCTTTGTAGAGTCCAAAGCTTTGATTCCTAGGTCCCAAGCCTCATTTTCAGGGCCCAAACCTCCATTGTAGTGTCCAAGCCCTCCATTTTAGTGTCTAAATGCTCATTTTAGGGTTCAACCCCTCATTTTTAGGGTGCAAACCCTTCTTTTAGGACCTGAAGCCTCATTTTTAGGGTCTAAATTCTCATTTTAAGGTCCAAGCCCTCACTTTTGTGGTGCAGCCCCTCCTTTTTAAGGTCCAAAGCCTAATGTTTTGGGTTGAAACTCTGCATTTTAGGGCCCAAAGCCTCATTTTTAGGGCCGAAAGCCTCATTATTAGGGCCCAAAGCCTCATTTTTATAGTCCAAGCTCTCCTTTTCAGGGCCCGAATCCTCCTTTTTAGGGGGCAAACCCTCCTTTTTAGGGGGCAAACCCTTCTTTTAGGGCCCAAAGCCTCATTTGTAGAGTCCAAAGCTGTGATTCTAGGGTCCAAGGCCTCATTTTTAGGGCCCAAAGCCTCATTTTTAGGGTCCAAACGCTCATTTTCATGGTCTAAACCCTCAGTTTTAGGGTCCAGACTCCCCTTTTAGGGCCCAAAGCCTCATTTTTAGGGTCTGAATCCTCTTTCTTTATGGTCTAAACTCTCATTTTCAGGGTCCAAACCCCTCTTTTAGGCCCAAAGCCTCATTTGTAGGGTGCAAACTCTCCTTTGTAGAGTCCAAAGCTTTGATTCCTAGGTCCCAAGCCTCATTTTCAGGGCCCAAACCTCCATTGTAGTGTCCAAGCCCTCCATTTTAGTGTCTAAATGCTCATTTTAGGGTTCAACCCCTCATTTTTAGGGTGCAAACCCTTCTTTTAGGACCTGAAGCCTCATTTTTAGGGTCTAAATTCTCATTTTAAGGTCCAAGCCCTCACTTTTGTGGTGCAGCCCCTCCTTTTTAAGGTCCAAAGCCTAATGTTTTGGGTTGAAACTCTGCATTTTAGGGCCCAAAGCCTCATTTTTATAGTCCAAGCTCTCCTTTTCAGGATCCAAATTGTCATTTTAGTGTCCAAATCCTCCTTTTTAGGGCCCAAAGCCTCAATTTTAGGGTCCAAATTTACCTTTTTAGGGTCCAAAGCCTCCTTTTTAGGGTCCAAAGCCTCATTTTTAGGGTCCAAGCCCTCGTTTTTGGGGTCCAAACCTCCTTTTTAGGGTCCAAAGCCTCCTTTTTAGGGTCCAAAGCCTCCTTTTTAGGGTCCAAAGCCTCCTTTTCAGGGCCCAAACCCTTAGTTTTTGGGACCAAATCCTCATTTTTAGGTTCCAAACCCTTCTTTTAGCCCCCAAAGGCTGAATCTTAGGGCCCAAAGCCTCATTTGTACAGTCCAAAGCTGTGATTCCAGGGTCCGAACCCTCCTTTTTAGGGCCGAAATCCTCATTTTTATGGTCCAAATCCTTATTTTCAGGATCCAAGCCCTCCTTTTTAGGTCCCGAATCCTCCTTTTTAGGTCCCGAATCCTCCTTTTTAGGTCCCGAATCCTCCTTTTTAGGTCCCGAATCCTCCTTTTTAGGTCCCGAATCCTCCTTTTTAGGTCCCGAATCCTCCTTTTTAGGGTCTGAATCCTC
Source organism: Nipponia nippon (assembly GCF_047370975.1). Taxonomy (NCBI): domain Eukaryota; kingdom Metazoa; phylum Chordata; class Aves; order Pelecaniformes; family Threskiornithidae; genus Nipponia; species Nipponia nippon. The sequence continues at coordinate 4,059,951 of NW_028262353.1, forward strand.
TTTCTTTATGGTCTAAACTCTCATTTTTAGGGTGCAAACCCTTCTTTTAGGACCTGAAGCCTCATTTTTAGGGTCTAAATTCTCATTTTAAGGTCCAAGCCCTCACTTTTGTGGTCCAACCCCTCCTTTTTAAGGTCCAAAGCCTAATGTTTTGGGTTGAAACTCTGCATTTTAGGGCCCAAAGCCTCATTTTTAGGGCCGAAAGCCTCATTATTAGGGCCCAAAGCCTCATTTTTATAGTCCAAGCTCTCCTTTTCAGGGCCCGAATCCTCCTTTTTAGGGGGCAAACCCTCCTTTTTAGGGGGCAAACCCTTCTTTTAGGGCCCAAAGCCTCATTTGTAGAGTCCAAAGCTGTGATTCTAGGGTCCAAGGCCTCATTTTTAGGGCCCAAAGCCTCCATTTTAGGGCCCAAAGCCTCATTTGTACAGTCCAAAGCTGTGATTCCAGGGTCCGAACCCTCCTTTTTAGGGCCGAAATCCTCATTTTTATGGTCCAAATCCTTATTTTCAGGATCCAAGCCCTCCTTTTAGGTCCCGAATCCTCCTTTTTAGGGCCCAAAATCTCCTTTTTAGGGCCTGAATCCTCTTTCTTTATGGTCTAAACTCTCATTTTTAGGGTCCAAACCCTTCTTTTAGGGCCTAAAGCCTCATTTGTAGCGTCCAAAGCTTTGATTCCTAGGTCCAAACCCTCATTTTCAGGGTCCAAAGGCTCATTTTTAGGGTCCAAGCCCTCATTTTTAGGATGCAAATTCTCATTTTAGGGTCCACACCCTTCTTCTAGGACCTGAAGCCTCATTTTCAGGGCCTGGAGCCTTATTTGTAGAGTCCAAAGCTGTGATTCCAGGATTGAAACCCGCATGTTTAGCGTCCAAATCCTCCTTTTTAGGGTCCAAGCCCTCCTTTTTAGGGTCCAAATCCTCATTTTAGGATGCAAACGCTCATTTTTAGGGCCCAAAGCTGCCTTTTAGGACCCAGAGCCTCATTTTTAGGGCCCGAAGCCTCATTTGTGGAGTTCAAAGCTTTGATTCCAGGGTCCAAACCCTCATTTCTATGGTCCAAACCCTGCTTTTTAAGGTCCAAAGCCTAATGTTTTGGGTTGAAACTCTGCATTTTAGGGTTCAAACCCATTTTTTAGGGCCCAAAGCCTCATTATTAGGGCCCAAAGCCTCATTTTTATAGTCCAAGCTCTCCTTTTCAGGGCCCGAATCCTCCTTTTCAGGGCCCGAATCCTCCTCTTTAGGGCCCGAATCCTCCTTTTTAGGGGGCAAACCCTCCTTTTTAGGGGGCAAACCCTTTTTTTAGGGCCCAAAGCCTCATTTGTAGAGTCCAAAGCTGTGATTCTAGGGTCCAAGGCCTCATTTTTAGGGCCCAAAGCCTCATTTTTAGGGTCCAAACGCTCATTTTCATGGTCTAAACCCTCAGTTTTAGGGTCCAGACTCCGCTTTTAGGGCCTAAATCCTCCTTTTTAGGGCCCAAAGCCTCATTTTTAGGGTCTGAATCCTCTTTCTTTATGGTCTAAACTGTCATTTTCAGGGTCCAAACCCCTCTTTTAGGCCCAAAGCCTCATTTGTAGGGTGCAAACTCTCCTTTGTAGAGTCCAAAGCTTTGATTCCTAGGTCCCAAGCCTCATTTTCAGGGCCCAAACCTCCATTGTAGTGTCCAAGCCCTCCATTTTAGTGTCTAAATGCTCATTTTAGGGTTCAACCCCTCATTTTTAGGGTGCAAACCCTTCTTTTAGGACCTGAAGCCTCATTTTTAGGGTCTAAATTCTCATTTTAAGGTCCAAGCCCTCACTTTTGTGGTGCAGCCCCTCCTTTTTAAGGTCCAAAGCCTAATGTTTTGGGTTGAAACTCTGCATTTTAGGGCCCAAAGCCTCATTTTTATAGTCCAAGCTCTCCTTTTCAGGATCCAAATTGTCATTTTAGTGTCCAAATCCTCCTTTTTAGGGCCCAAAGCCTCAATTTTAGGGTCCAAATTTACCTTTTTAGGGTCCAAAGCCTCCTTTTTAGGGTCCAAAGCCTCATTTTTAGGGTCCAAGCCCTCGTTTTTGGGGTCCAAAGCCTCCTTTTTAGGGTCCAAAGCCTCCTTTTTAGGGTCCAAAGCCTCCTTTTTAGGGTCCAAAGCCTCCTTTTCAGGGCCCAAACCCTTAGTTTTTGGGACCAAATCCTCATTTTTAGGTTCCAAACCCTTCTTTTAGCCCCCAAAGGCTGAATCTTAGGGCCCAAAGCCTCATTTGTACAGTCCAAAGCTGTGATTCCAGGGTCCGAACCCTCCTTTTTAGGGCCGAAATCCTCATTTTTATGGTCCAAATCCTTATTTTCAGGATCCAAGCCCTCCTTTTTAGGTCCCGAATCCTCCTTTTTAGGTCCCGAATCCTCCTTTTTAGGTCCCGAATCCTCCTTTTTAGGTCCCGAATCCTCCTTTTTAGGTCCCGAATCCTCCTTTTTAGGGTCTGAATCCTCTTTCTTTATGGTCTAAACTCTCATTTTTAGGGTGCAAACCCTTCTTTTAGGACCTGAAGCCTCATTTTTAGGGTCTAAATTCTCATTTTAAGGTCCAAGCCCTCACTTTTGTGGTCCAACCCCTCCTTTTTAAGGTCCAAAGCCTAATGTTTTGGGTTGAAACTCTGCATTTTAGGGCCCAAAGCCTCATTTTTAGGGCCGAAAGCCTCATTATTAGGGCCCAAAGCCTCATTTTTATAGTCCAAGCTCTCCTTTTCAGGGCCCGAATCCTCCTTTTTAGGGGGCAAACCCTCCTTTTTAGGGGGCAAACCCTTCTTTTAGGGCCCAAAGCCTCATTTGTAGAGTCCAAAGCTGTGATTCTAGGGTCCAAGGCCTCATTTTTAGGGCCCAAAGCCTCCATTTTAGGGCCCAAATCCTCATTTTTAGGGTCCAAATGCTCATTTTCATGGTCTAAACCCTCAGTTTTAGGGTCCAGACTCCCCTTTTAGGGCCCAAAGCCTCATTTTTAGGGTCTGAATCCTCTTTCTTTATGGTCTAAACTGTCATTTTCAGGGTCCAAACCCCTCTTTTAGGCCCAAAGCCTCATTTGTAGGGTGCAAACTCTCCTTTGTAGAGTCCAAAGCTTTGATTCCTAGGTCCCAAGCCTCATTTTCAGGGCCCAAACCTCCATTGTAGTGTCCAAGCCCTCCATTTTAGTGTCTAAATGCTCATTTTAGGGTTCAACCCCTCATTTTTAGGGTGCAAACCCTTCTTTTAGGACCTGAAGCCTCATTTTTAGGGTCTAAATTCTCATTTTAAGGTCCAAGCCCTCACTTTTGTGGTGCAGCCCCTCCTTTTTAAGGTCCAAAGCCTAATGTTTTGGGTTGAAACTCTGCATTTTAGGGCCCAAAGCCTCATTTTTAGGGCCGAAAGCCTCATTATTAGGGCCCAAAGCCTCATTTTTATAGTCCAAGCTCTCCTTTTCAGGGCCCGAATCCTCCTTTTTAGGGGGCAAACCCTCCTTTTTAGGGGGCAAACCCTTCTTTTAGGGCCCAAAGCCTCATTTGTAGAGTCCAAAGCTGTGATTCTAGGGTCCAAGGCCTCATTTTTAGGGCCCAAAGCCTCATTTTTAGGGTCCAAACGCTCATTTTCATGGTCTAAACCCTCAGTTTTAGGGTCCAGACTCCCCTTTTAGGGCCCAAAGCCTCATTTTTAGGGTCTGAATCCTCTTTCTTTATGGTCTAAACTCTCATTTTCAGGGTCCAAACCCCTCTTTTAGGCCCAAAGCCTCATTTGTAGGGTGCAAACTCTCCTTTGTAGAGTCCAAAGCTTTGATTCCTAGGTCCCAAGCCTCATTTTCAGGGCCCAAACCTCCATTGTAGTGTCCAAGCCCTCCATTTTAGTGTCTAAATGCTCATTTTAGGGTTCAACCCCTCATTTTTAGGGTGCAAACCCTTCTTTTAGGACCTGAAGCCTCATTTTTAGGGTCTAAATTCTCATTTTAAGGTCCAAGCCCTCACTTTTGTGGTGCAGCCCCTCCTTTTTAAGGTCCAAAGCCTAATGTTTTGGGTTGAAACTCTGCATTTTAGGGCCCAAAGCCTCATTTTTATAGTCCAAGCTCTCCTTTTCAGGATCCAAATTGTCATTTTAGTGTCCAAATCCTCCTTTTTAGGGCCCAAAGCCTCAATTTTAGGGTCCAAATTTACCTTTTAGGGTCCAAAGCCTCCTTTTTAGGGTCCAAAGCCTCATTTTTAGGGTCCAAGCCCTCGTTTTTGGGGTCCAAACCTCCTTTTTAGGGTCCAAAGCCTCCTTTTTAGGGTCCAAAGCCTCCTTTTTAGGGTCCAAAGCCTCCTTTTCAGGGCCCAAACCCTTAGTTTTTGGGACCAAATCCTCATTTTTAGGTTCCAAACCCTTCTTTTAGCCCCCAAAGGCTGAATCTTAGGGCCCAAAGCCTCATTTGTACAGTCCAAAGCTGTGATTCCAGGGTCCGAACCCTCCTTTTTAGGGCCGAAATCCTCATTTTTATGGTCCAAATCCTTATTTTCAGGATCCAAGCCCTCCTTTTTAGGTCCCGAATCCTCCTTTTTAGGTCCCGAATCCTCCTTTTTAGGGTCTGAATCCTCTTTCTTTATGGTCTAAACTCTCATTTTTAGGGTGCAAACCCTTCTTTTAGGACCTGAAGCCTCATTTTTAGGGTCTAAATTCTCATTTTAAGGTCCAAGCCCTCACTTTTGTGGTGCAGCCCCTCCTTTTTAAGGTCCAAAGCCTAATGTTTTGGGTTGAAACTCTGCATTTTAGGGCCCAAAGCCTCATTTTTAGGGCCGAAAGCCTCATTATTAGGGCCCAAAGCCTCATTTTTATAGTCCAAGCTCTCCTTTTCAGGGCCCGAATCCTCCTTTTTAGGGGGCAAACCCTCCTTTTTAGGGGGCAAACCCTTCTTTTAGGGCCCAAAGCCTCATTTGTAGAGTCCAAAGCTGTGATTCTAGGGTCCAAGGCCTCATTTTTAGGGCCCAAAGCCTCCATTTTAGGGCCCAAATCCTCATTTTTAGGGTCCAAATGCTCATTTTCATGGTCTAAACCCTCAGTTTTAGGGTCCAGACTCCCCTTTTAGGGCCCAAAGCCTCATTTTTAGGGTCTGAATCCTCTTTCTTTATGGTCTAAACTCTCATTTTCAGGGTCCAAACCCCTCTTTTAGGCCCAAAGCCTCATTTGTAGGGTGCAAACTCTCCTTTGTAGAGTCCAAAGCTTTGATTCCTAGGTCCCAAGCCTCATTTTCAGGGCCCAAACCTCCATTGTAGTGTCCAAGCCCTCCATTTTAGTGTCTAAATGCTCATTTTAGGGTTCAACCCCTCATTTTTAGGGTGCAAACCCTTCTTTTAGGACCTGAAGCCTCATTTTTAGGGTCTAAATTCTCATTTTAAGGTCCAAGCCCTCACTTTTGTGGTGCAGCCCCTCCTTTTTAAGGTCCAAAGCCTAATGTTTTGGGTTGAAACTCTGCATTTTAGGGCCCAAAGCCTCATTTTTAGGGCCGAAAGCCTCATTATTAGGGCCCAAAGCCTCATTTTTATAGTCCAAGCTCTCCTTTTCAGGGCCCGAATCCTCCTTTTTAGGGGGCAAACCCTCCTTTTTAGGGGGCAAACCCTTCTTTTAGGGCCCAAAGCCTCATTTGTAGAGTCCAAAGCTGTGATTCTAGGGTCCAAGGCCTCATTTTTAGGGCCCAAAGCCTCCATTTTAGGGCCCAAATCCTCATTTTTAGGGTCCAAATGCTCATTTTCATGGTCTAAACCCTCAGTTTTAGGGTCCAGACTCCCCTTTTAGGGCCCAAAGCCTCATTTTTAGGGTCTGAATCCTCTTTCTTTATGGTCTAAACTCTCATTTTCAGGGTCCAAACCCCTCTTTTAGGCCCAAAGCCTCATTTGTAGGGTGCAAACTCTCCTTTGTAGAGTCCAAAGCTTTGATTCCTAGGTCCCAAGCCTCATTTTCAGGGCCCAAACCTCCATTGTAGTGTCCAAGCCCTCCATTTTAGTGTCTAAATGCTCATTTTAGGGTTCAACCCCTCATTTTTAGGGTGCAAACCCTTCTTTTAGGACCTGAAGCCTCATTTTTAGGGTCTAAATTCTCATTTTAAGGTCCAAGCCCTCACTTTTGTGGTGCAGCCCCTCCTTTTTAAGGTCCAAAGCCTAATGTTTTGGGTTGAAACTCTGCATTTTAGGGCCCAAAGCCTCATTTTTAGGGCCGAAAGCCTCATTATTAGGGCCCAAAGCCTCATTTTTATAGTCCAAGCTCTCCTTTTCAGGGCCCGAATCCTCCTTTTTAGGGGGCAAACCCTCCTTTTTAGGGGGCAAACCCTTCTTTTAGGGCCCAAAGCCTCATTTGTAGAGTCCAAAGCTGTGATTCTAGGGTCCAAGGCCTCATTTTTAGGGCCCAAAGCCTCATTTTTAGGGTCCAAACGCTCATTTTCATGGTCTAAACCCTCAGTTTTAGGGTCCAGACTCCCCTTTTAGGGCCCAAAGCCTCATTTTTAGGGTCTGAATCCTCTTTCTTTATGGTCTAAACTCTCATTTTCAGGGTCCAAACCCCTCTTTTAGGCCCAAAGCCTCATTTGTAGGGTGCAAACTCTCCTTTGTAGAGTCCAAAGCTTTGATTCCTAGGTCCCAAGCCTCATTTTCAGGGCCCAAACCTCCATTGTAGTGTCCAAGCCCTCCATTTTAGTGTCTAAATGCTCATTTTAGGGTTCAACCCCTCATTTTTAGGGTGCAAACCCTTCTTTTAGGACCTGAAGCCTCATTTTTAGGGTCTAAATTCTCATTTTAAGGTCCAAGCCCTCACTTTTGTGGTGCAGCCCCTCCTTTTTAAGGTCCAAAGCCTAATGTTTTGGGTTGAAACTCTGCATTTTAGGGCCCAAAGCCTCATTTTTATAGTCCAAGCTCTCCTTTTCAGGATCCAAATTGTCATTTTAGTGTCCAAATCCTCCTTTTTAGGGCCCAAAGCCTCAATTTTAGGGTCCAAATTTACCTTTTTAGGGTCCAAAGCCTCCTTTTTAGGGTCCAAAGCCTCATTTTTAGGGTCCAAGCCCTCGTTTTTGGGGTCCAAACCTCCTTTTTAGGGTCCAAAGCCTCCTTTTTAGGGTCCAAAGCCTCCTTTTTAGGGTCCAAAGCCTCCTTTTCAGGGCCCAAACCCTTAGTTTTTGGGACCAAATCCTCATTTTTAGGTTCCAAACCCTTCTTTTAGCCCCCAAAGGCTGAATCTTAGGGCCCAAAGCCTCATTTGTACAGTCCAAAGCTGTGATTCCAGGGTCCGAACCCTCCTTTTTAGGGCCGAAATCCTCATTTTTATGGTCCAAATCCTTATTTTCAGGATCCAAGCCCTCCTTTTTAGGTCCCGAATCCTCCTTTTTAGGTCCCGAATCCTCCTTTTTAGGTCCCGAATCCTCCTTTTTAGGTCCCGAATCCTCCTTTTTAGGGTCTGAATCCTCTTTCTTTATGGTCTAAACTCTCATTTTTAGGGTGCAAACCCTTCTTTTAGGACCTGAAGCCTCATTTTTAGGGTCTAAATTCTCATTTTAAGGTCCAAGCCCTCACTTTTGTGGTGCAGCCCCTCCTTTTTAAGGTCCAAAGCCTAATGTTTTGGGTTGAAACTCTGCATTTTAGGGCCCAAAGCCTCATTTTTAGGGCCGAAAGCCTCATTATTAGGGCCCAAAGCCTCATTTTTATAGTCCAAGCTCTCCTTTTCAGGGCCCGAATCCTCCTTTTTAGGGGGCAAACCCTCCTTTTTAGGGGGCAAACCCTTCTTTTAGGGCCCAAAGCCTCATTTGTAGAGTCCAAAGCTGTGATTCTAGGGTCCAAGGCCTCATTTTTAGGGCCCAAAGCCTCCATTTTAGGGCCCAAATCCTCATTTTTAGGGTCCAAATGCTCATTTTCATGGTCTAAACCCTCAGTTTTAGGGTCCAGACTCCCCTTTTAGGGCCCAAAGCCTCATTTTTAGGGTCTGAATCCTCTTTCTTTATGGTCTAAACTCTCATTTTCAGGGTCCAAACCCCTCTTTTAGGCCCAAAGCCTCATTTGTAGGGTGCAAACTCTCCTTTGTAGAGTCCAAAGCTTTGATTCCTAGGTCCCAAGCCTCATTTTCAGGGCCCAAACCTCCATTGTAGTGTCCAAGCCCTCCATTTTAGTGTCTAAATGCTCATTTTAGGGTTCAACCCCTCATTTTTAGGGTGCAAACCCTTCTTTTAGGACCTGAAGCCTCATTTTTAGGGTCTAAATTCTCATTTTAAGGTCCAAGCCCTCACTTTTGTGGTGCAGCCCCTCCTTTTTAAGGTCCAAAGCCTAATGTTTTGGGTTGAAACTCTGCATTTTAGGGCCCAAAGCCTCATTTTTATAGTCCAAGCTCTCCTTTTCAGGATCCAAATTGTCATTTTAGTGTCCAAATCCTCCTTTTTAGGGCCCAAAGCCTCAATTTTAGGGTCCAAATTTACCTTTTTAGGGTCCAAAGCCTCCTTTTTAGGGTCCAAAGCCTCATTTTTAGGGTCCAAGCCCTCGTTTTTGGGGTCCAAACCTCCTTTTTAGGGTCCAAAGCCTCCTTTTTAGGGTCCAAAGCCTCCTTTTTAGGGTCCAAAGCCTCCTTTTCAGGGCCCAAACCCTTAGTTTTTGGGACCAAATCCTCATTTTTAGGTTCCAAACCCTTCTTTTAGCCCCCAAAGGCTGAATCTTAGGGCCCAAAGCCTCATTTGTACAGTCCAAAGCTGTGATTCCAGGGTCCGAACCCTCCTTTTTAGGGCCGAAATCCTCATTTTTATGGTCCAAATCCTTATTTTCAGGATCCAAGCCCTCCTTTTTAGGTCCCGAATCCTCCTTTTTAGGTCCCGAATCCTCCTTTTTAGGTCCCGAATCCTCCTTTTTAGGTCCCGAATCCTCCTTTTTAGGTCCCGAATCCTCCTTTTTAGGGTCTGAATCCTCTTTCTTTATGGTCTAAACTCTCATTTTTAGGGTGCAAACCCTTCTTTTAGGACCTGAAGCCTCATTTTTAGGGTCTAAATTCTCATTTTAAGGTCCAAGCCCTCACTTTTGTGGTCCAACCCCTCCTTTTTAAGGTCCAAAGCCTAATGTTTTGGGTTGAAACTCTGCATTTTAGGGCCCAAAGCCTCATTTTTAGGGCCGAAAGCCTCATTATTAGGGCCCAAAGCCTCATTTTTATAGTCCAAGCTCTCCTTTTCAGGGCCCGAATCCTCCTTTTTAGGGGGCAAACCCTCCTTTTTAGGGGGCAAACCCTTCTTTTAGGGCCCAAAGCCTCATTTGTAGAGTCCAAAGCTGTGATTCTAGGGTCCAAGGCCTCATTTTTAGGGCCCAAAGCCTCCATTTTAGGGCCCAAAGCCTCATTTGTACAGTCCAAAGCTGTGATTCCAGGGTCCGAACCCTCCTTTTTAGGGCCGAAATCCTCATTTTTATGGTCCAAATCCTTATTTTCAGGATCCAAGCCCTCCTTTTTAGGTCCCGAATCCTCCTTTTTAGGGCCCAAAATCTCCTTTTTAGGGCCTGAATCCTCTTTCTTTATGGTCTAAACTCTCATTTTTAGGGTCCAAACCCTTCTTTTAGGGCCCAAAGCCTCATTTGTAGCGTCCAAAGCTTTGATTCCTAGGTCCAAACCCTCATTTTCAGGGTCCAAACCCTCATTTTCAGGGTCCAAAGGCTCATTTTTAGGGTCCAAACCCTCATTTTTAGGATGCAAATTCTCATTTTAGGGTCCACACCCTTCTTCTAGGACCTGAAGCCTCATTTTCAGGGCCTGGAGCCTTATTTGTAGAGTCCAAAGCTGTGATTCCAGGATTGAAACCCGCATGTTTAGCGTCCAAATCCTCCTTTTTAGGGTCCAAGCCCTCCTTTTTAGGGTCCAAATCCTCATTTTAGGATGCAAACGCTCATTTTTAGGGCCCAAAGCTGCCTTTTAGGACCCAGAGCCTCATTTTTAGGGCCCGAAGCCTCATTTGTGGAGTTCAAAGCTTTGATTCCAGGGTCCAAACCCTCATTTCTATGGTCCAAACCCTGCTTTTTAAGGTCCAAAGCCTAATGTTTTGGGTTGAAACTCTGCATTTTAGGGTTCAAACCCATTTTTTAGGGCCCAAAGCCTCATTATTAGGGCCCAAAGCCTCATTTTTATAGTCCAAGCTCTCCTTTTCAGGGCCCGAATCCTCCTTTTCAGGGCCCGAATCCTCCTCTTTAGGGCCTGAATCCTCCTTTTTAGGGGGCAAACCCTCCTTTTTAGGGGGCAAACCCTTCTTTTAGGGCCCAAAGCCTCATTTTTAGGGTCCAAACCCCATTTCTAGGGCCCAAAGCCTCCATTTTAGGGCCCAAATCCTCATTTTTAGGGTCCAAACGCTCACTTTCATGGTCTAAACCCTCAGTTTTAGGGTCCAGACTCCCCTTTTAGGGCCTAAAGCCTCCTTTTTAGGGCCCAAAGCCTCATTTTTAGGGTCTGAATCCTCTTTCTTTATGGTCTAAACTCTCATTTTCAGGGTCCAAACCCCTCTTTTAGGCCCAAAGCCTCATTTGTAGGGTGCAAACTCTCCTTTGTAGAGTCCAAAGCTTTGATTCCTAGGTCCCAAGCCTCATTTTTAGGGTCCAAACCCCATTTTTAGGGCCCAAAGACTCCATTTTAGGGCCCAAATCCTCATTTTTAGGGTCCAAACGCTCACTTTCATGGTCTAAACCCTCAGTTTTAGGGTCCAGACTCCCCTTTTAGGGCCTAAAGCCTCCTTTTTAGGGCCCAAAGCCTCATTTTTAGGGTCTGAATCCTCTTTCTTTATGGTCTAAACTCTCATTTTCAGGGTCCAAACCCCTCTTTTAGGCCCAAAGCCTCATTTGTAGGGTGCAAACTCTCCTTTGTAGAGTCCAAAGCTTTGATTCCTAGGTCCCAAGCCTCATTTTCAGGGCCCAAACCTCCATTGTAGTGTCCAAGCCCTCCATTTTAGTGTCTAAATGCTCATTTTAGGGTTCAACCCCTCATTTTTAGGGTGCAAACCCTTCTTTTAGGACCTGAAGCCTCATTTTTAGGGTCTAAATTCTCATTTTAAGGTCCAAGCCCTCACTTTTGTGGTGCAGCCCCTCCTTTTTAAGGTCCAAAGCCTAATGTTTTGGGTTGAAACTCTGCATTTTAGGGCCCAAAGCCTCATTTTTAGGGCCCAAAGCCTCATTATTAGGGCCCAAAGCCTCATTTTTATAGTCCAAGCTCTCCTTTTCAGGGCCCGAATCCTCCTTTTTAGGGGGCAAACCCTCCTTTTTAGGGGGCAAACCCTTTTTTTAGGGCCCAAAGCCTCATTTGTAGAGTCCAAAGCTGTGATTCTAGGGTCCAAGGCCTCATTTTTAGGGCCCAAAGCCTCCATTTTAGGGCCCAAAGCCTCATTTGTACAGTCCAAAGCTGTGATTCCAGGGTCCGAACCCTCCTTTTTAGGGCCGAAATCCTCATTTTTATGGTCCAAATCCTTATTTTCAGGATCCAAGCCCTCCTTTTTAGGTCCCGAATCCTCCTTTTTAGGGCCCAAAATCTCCTTTTTAGGGCCTGAATCCTCTTTCTTTATGGTCTAAACTCTCATTTTTAGGGTCCAAACCCTTCTTTTAGGGCCCAAAGCCTCATTTGTAGCGTCCAAAGCTTTGATTCCTAGGTCCAAACCCTCATTTTCAGGGTCCAAAGGCTCATTTTTAGGGTCCAAACCCTCATTTTTAGGATGCAAATTCTCATTTTAGGGTCCACACCCTTCTTCTAGGACCTGAAGCCTCATTTTCAGGGCCTGGAGCCTTATTTGTAGAGTCCAAAGCTGTGATTCCAGGATTGAAACCCGCATGTTTAGCGTCCAAATCCTCCTTTTTAGGGTCCAAGCCCTCCTTTTTAGGGTCCAAATCCTCATTTTAGGATGCAAACGCTCATTTTTAGGGCCCAAAGCTGCCTTTTAGGACCCAGAGCCTCATTTTTAGGGCCCGAAGCCTCATTTGTGGAGTTCAAAGCTTTGATTCCAGGGTCCAAACCCTCATTTCTATGGTCCAAACCCTGCTTTTTAAGGTCCAAAGCCTAATGTTTTGGGTTGAAACTCTGCATTTTAGGGTTCAAACCCATTTTTTAGGGCCCAAAGCCTCATTATTAGGGCCCAAAGCCTCATTTTTATAGTCCAAGCTCTCCTTTTCAGGGCCCGAATCCTCCTTTTCAGGGCCCGAATCCTCCTCTTTAGGGCCTGAATCCTCCTTTTTAGGGGGCAAACCCTCCTTTTAGGGGGCAAACCCTTCTTTTAGGGCCCAAAGCCTCATTTTTAGGGTCCAAACCCCATTTCTAGGGCCCAAAGCCTCCATTTTAGGGCCCAAATCCTCATTTTTAGGGTCCAAACGCTCACTTTCATGGTCTAAACCCTCAGTTTTAGGGTCCAGACTCCCCTTTTAGGGCCTAAAGCCTCCTTTTTAGGGCCCAAAGCCTCATTTTTAGGGTCTGAATCCTCTTTCTTTATGGTCTAAACTCTCATTTTCAGGGTCCAAACCCCTCTTTTAGGCCCAAAGCCTCATTTGTAGGGTGCAAACTCTCCTTTGTAGAGTCCAAAGCTTTGATTCCTAGGTCCCAAGCCTCATTTTCAGGGCCCAAACCTCCATTGTAGTGTCCAAGCCCTCCATTTTAGTGTCTAAATGCTCATTTTAGGGTTCAACCCCTCATTTTTAGGGTGCAAACCCTTCTTTTAGGACCTGAAGCCTCATTTTTAGGGTCTAAATTCTCATTTTAAGGTCCAAGCCCTCACTTTTGTGGTGCAGCCCCTCCTTTTTAAGGTCCAAAGCCTAATGTTTTGGGTTGAAACTCTGCATTTTAGGGCCCAAAGCCTCATTTTTAGGGCCGAAAGCCTCAATTTTAGGGTCCAAATTTATCTTTTTAGGGTCCAAAGCCTCCTTTTTAGGGTCCAAAGCCTCGATTTTAGGGTCCAAGCCCTCGTTTTTGGGGTCCAAACCTCCTTTTTAGGGTCCAAAGCCTCCATTTTAGGGCCCAAAGCCTCATTTTTAGGGTCCAAACGCTCGTTTTCATGGTCTAAACCCTCAGTTTTAGGGTCCAGACTCCCCTTTTAGGGCCCAAAGCCTCATTTTTAGGGTCTGAATCCTCTTTCTTTATGGTCTAAACTCTCATTTTCAGGGTCCAAACCCCTCTTTTAGGCCCAAAGCCTCATTTGTAGGGTGCAAACTCTCCTTTGTAGAGTCCAAAGCTTTGATTCCTAGGTCCCAAGCCTTATTTTCAGGGCCCAAACCTCCATTGTAGTGTCCAAGCCCTCCATTTTAGTGTCTAAATGCTCATTTTAGGGTTCAATCCCTCATTTTTAGGGTGCAAACTCTTCTTTTAGGACCTGAAGCCTCATTTTTAGGGTCTAAATTCTCATTTTAAGGTCCAAGCCCTCACTTTTGTGGTGCAGCCCCTCCTTTTTAAGGTCCAAAGCCTAATGTTTTGGGTTGAAACTCTGCATTTTAGGGCCCAAAGCCTCATTTTTAGGGCCGAAAGCCTCATTATTAGGGCCCAAAGCCTCATTTTTATAGTCCAAGCTCTCCTTTTCAGGGCCCGAATCCTCCTTTTTAGGGGGCAAACCCTTTTTTTAGGGCCCAAAGCCTCATTTGTAGAGTCCAAAGCTGTGATTCTAGGGTCCAAGGCCTCATTTTTAGGGCCCAAAGCCTCATTTGTACAGTCCAAAGCTGTGATTCCAGGGTCCGAACCCTCCTTTTTAGGGCCGAAATCCTCATTTTTATGGTCCAAATCCTTATTTTCAGGATCCAAGCCCTCCTTTTTAGGTCCCGAATCCTCCTTTTTAGGGCCCAAAATCTCCTTTTTAGGGCCTGAATCCTCTTTCTTTATGGTCTAAACTCTCATTTTTAGGGTCCAAACCCTTCTTTTAGGGCCCAAAGCCTCATTTGTAGCGTCCAAAGCTTTGATTCCTAGGTCCAAACCCTCATTTTCAGGGTCCAAAGGCTCATTTTTAGGGTCCAAACCCTCATTTTTAGGATGCAAATTCTCATTTTAGGGTCCACACCCTTCTTCTAGGACCTGAAGCCTCATTTTCAGGGCCTGGAGCCTTATTTGTAGAGTCCAAAGCTGTGATTCCAGGATTGAAACCCGCATGTTTAGCGTCCAAATCCTCCTTTTTAGGGTCCAAGCCCTCCTTTTTAGGGTCCAAATCCTCATTTTAGGATGCAAACGCTCATTTTTAGGGCCCAAAGCTGCCTTTTAGGACCCAGAGCCTCATTTTTAGGGCCCGAAGCCTCATTTGTGGAGTTCAAAGCTTTGATTCCAGGGTCCAAACCCTCATTTCTATGGTCCAAACCCTGCTTTTTAAGGTCCAAAGCCTAATGTTTTGGGTTGAAACTCTGCATTTTAGGGTTCAAACCCATTTTTTAGGGCCCAAAGCCTCATTATTAGGGCCCAAAGCCTCATTTTTATAGTCCAAGCTCTCCTTTTCAGGGCCCGAATCCTCCTCTTTAGGGCCCGAATCCTCCTCTTTAGGGCCTGAATCCTCCTTTTTAGGGGGCAAACCCTCCTTTTTAGGGGGCAAACCCTTCTTTTAGGGCCCAAAGCCTCATTTTTAGGGTCCAAACCCCATTTCTAGGGCCCAAAGCCTCCATTTTAGGGCCCAAATCCTCATTTTTAGGGTCCAAACGCTCACTTTCATGGTCTAAACCCTCAGTTTTAGGGTCCAGACTCCCCTTTTAGGGCCTAAAGCCTCCTTTTTAGGGCCCAAAGCCTCATTTTTAGGGTCTGAATCCTCTTTCTTTATGGTCTAAACTCTCATTTTCAGGGTCCAAACCCCTCTTTTAGGCCCAAAGCCTCATTTGTAGGGTGCAAACTCTCCTTTGTAGAGTCCAAAGCTTTGATTCCTAGGTCCCAAGCCTCATTTTCAGGGCCCAAACCTCCATTGTAGTGTCCAAGCCCTCCATTTTAGTGTCTAAATGCTCATTTTAGGGTTCAACCCCTCATTTTTAGGGTGCAAACCCTTCTTTTAGGACCTGAAGCCTCATTTTTAGGGTCTAAATTCTCATTTTAAGGTCCAAGCCCTCACTTTTGTGGTCCAACCCCTCCTTTTTAAGGTCCAAAGCCTAATGTTTTGGGTTGAAACTCTGCATTTTAGGGCCCAAAGCCTCATTTTTAGGGCCCAAAGCCTCATTTTTATAGTCCAAGCTCTCCTTTTCAGGGTCCAAATTGTCATTTTAGTGTCCAAATCCTCCTTTTTAGGGTCCAAATCCTCATTTTTAGGGCCCAAAGCCTCAATTTTAGGGTCCAAATTTACCTTTTTAGGGTCCAAACCCTCCTTTTTAGGGTCCAAAGCCTCCTCTTTAGGGTCCAAAGCCTCCTTTTCAGGGCCCAAACCCTCAGTTTTTGGGACCAAATCCTCATTTTTAGGTTCCAAACCCTTCTTTTAGCCCCCAAAGGCTGAATCTTAGGGCCCAAAGCCTCATTTGTACAGTCCAAAGCTGTGATTCCAGGGTCCGAACCCTCCTTTTTAGGGCCGAAATCCTCATTTTCATGGTCCAAATCCTTATTTTCAGGATCCAAGCCCTCCTTTTTAGGTCCCGAATCCTCCTTTTTAGGTCCCGAATCCTCCTTTTTAGGTCCCGAATCCTCCTTTTTAGGGCCCAAAATCTCCTTTTTAGGGTCCAAACCCTCCTTTTTAGGGGGCAAACCCTCCTTTTTAGGGGGCAAAGCCTCATTTGTAGAGCCCAAACTCTCCATTTTAGGGCCCAAAGCCTCAGTTTTAGGGCCCAAAGCCTCATTTTTATGGTCTAAACCCTCAGTTTTAGGGCTCAAAGCCTCCATTTTAGGGCCCAAACCCTGCATTTTAGGGTCCAAATCCTCATTTTCAGGGTCTGAATCCTCTTTCTTGTAGAGTCCAAAGCTGTGATTCCAGGATTGAAACCCGCATGTTTAGCGTCCAAATCCTCCTTTTTAGGGTCCAAGCCCTCCTTTTTAGGGTCCAAATCCTCATTTTAGGATGCAAACGCTCATTTTTAGGGCCCAAAGCTGCCTTTTAGGACCCAGAGCCTCATTTTTAGGGCCCGAAGCCTCATTTGTGGAGTTCAAAGCTTTGATTCCAGGGTCCAAACCCTCATTTCTATGGTCCAAACCCTGCTTTTTAAGGTCCAAAGCCTAATGTTTTGGGTTGAAACTCTGCATTTTAGGGTTCAAACCCATTTTTTAGGGCCCAAAGCCTCATTATTAGGGCCCAAAGCCTCATTTTTATAGTCCAAGCTCTCCTTTTCAGGGCCCGAATCCTCCTCTTTAGGGCCCGAATCCTCCTCTTTAGGGCCTGAATCCTCCTTTTTAGGGGGCAAACCCTCCTTTTTAGGGGGCAAACCCTTCTTTTAGGGCCCAAAGCCTCATTTTTAGGGTCCAAACCCCATTTTTAGGGCCCAAAGCCTCCATTTTAGGGCCCAAATCCTCATTTTTAGGGTCCAAACGCTCACTTTCATGGTCTAAACCCTCAGTTTTAGGGTCCAGACTCCCCTTTTAGGGCCTAAAGCCTCCTTTTTAGGGCCCAAAGCCTCATTTTTAGGGTCTGAATCCTCTTTCTTTATGGTCTAAACTCTCATTTTCAGGGTCCAAACCCCTCTTTTAGGCCCAAAGCCTCATTTGTAGGGTGCAAACTCTCCTTTGTAGAGTCCAAAGCTTTGATTCCTAGGTCCCAAGCCTCATTTTCAGGGCCCAAACCTCCATTGTAGTGTCCAAGCCCTCCATTTTAGTGTCTAAATGCTCATTTTAGGGTTCAACCCCTCATTTTTAGGGTGCAAACCCTTCTTTTAGGACCTGAAGCCTCATTTTTAGGGTCTAAATTCTCATTTTAAGGTCCAAGCCCTCACTTTTGTGGTGCAGCCCCTCCTTTTTAAGGTCCAAAGCCTAATGTTTTGGGTTGAAACTCTGCATTTTAGGGCCCAAAGCCTCATTTTTAGGGCCCAAAGCCTCATTATTAGGGCCCAAAGCCTCATTTTTATAGTCCAAGCTCTCCTTTTCAGGGCCCGAATCCTCCTTTTTAGGGGGCAAACCCTCCTTTTTAGGGGGCAAACCCTTTTTTAGGGCCCAAAGCCTCATTTGTAGAGTCCAAAGCTGTGATTCTAGGGTCCAAGGCCTCATTTTTAGGGCCCAAAGCCTCCATTTTAGGGCCCAAAGCCTCATTTGTACAGTCCAAAGCTGTGATTCCAGGGTCCGAACCCTCCTTTTTAGGGCCGAAATCCTCATTTTTATGGTCCAAATCCTTATTTTCAGGATCCAAGCCCTCCTTTTTAGGTCCCGAATCCTCCTTTTTAGGGCCCAAAATCTCCTTTTTAGGGCCTGAATCCTCTTTCTTTATGGTCTAAACTCTCATTTTTAGGGTCCAAACCCTTCTTTTAGGGCCCAAAGCCTCATTTGTAGCGTCCAAAGCTTTGATTCCTAGGTCCAAACCCTCATTTTCAGGGTCCAAAGGCTCATTTTTAGGGTCCAAACCCTCATTTTTAGGATGCAAATTCTCATTTTAGGGTCCACACCCTTCTTCTAGGACCTGAAGCCTCATTTTCAGGGCCTGGAGCCTTATTTGTAGAGTCCAAAGCTGTGATTCCAGGATTGAAACCCGCATGTTTAGCGTCCAAATCCTCCTTTTTAGGGTCCAAGCCCTCCTTTTTAGGGTCCAAATCCTCATTTTAGGATGCAAACGCTCATTTTTAGGGCCCAAAGCTGCCTTTTAGGACCCAGAGCCTCATTTTTAGGGCCCGAAGCCTCATTTGTGGAGTTCAAAGCTTTGATTCCAGGGTCCAAACCCTCATTTCTATGGTCCAAACCCTGCTTTTTAAGGTCCAAAGCCTAATGTTTTGGGTTGAAACTCTGCATTTTAGGGTTCAAACCCATTTTTAGGGCCCAAAGCCTCATTATTAGGGCCCAAAGCCTCATTTTTATAGTCCAAGCTCTCCTTTTCAGGGCCCGAATCCTCCTTTTCAGGGCCCGAATCCTCCTCTTTAGGGCCTGAATCCTCCTTTTTAGGGGGCAAACCCTCCTTTTTAGGGGGCAAACCCTTCTTTTAGGGCCCAAAGCCTCATTTTTAGGGTCCAAACCCCATTTCTAGGGCCCAAAGCCTCCATTTTAGGGCCCAAATCCTCATTTTTAGGGTCCAAACGCTCACTTTCATGGTCTAAACCCTCAGTTTTAGGGTCCAGACTCCCCTTTTAGGGCCTAAAGCCTCCTTTTTAGGGCCCAAAGCCTCATTTTTAGGGTCTGAATCCTCTTTCTTTATGGTCTAAACTCTCATTTTCAGGGTCCAAACCCCTCTTTTAGGCCCAAAGCCTCATTTGTAGGGTGCAAACTCTCCTTTGTAGAGTCCAAAGCTTTGATTCCTAGGTCCCAAGCCTCATTTTCAGGGCCCAAACCTCCATTGTAGTGTCCAAGCCCTCCATTTTAGTGTCTAAATGCTCATTTTAGGGTTCAACCCCTCATTTTTAGGGTGCAAACCCTTCTTTTAGGACCTGAAGCCTCATTTTTAGGGTCTAAATTCTCATTTTAAGGTCCAAGCCCTCACTTTTGTGGTCCAACCCCTCCTTTTTAAGGTCCAAAGCCTAATGTTTTGGGTTGAAACTCTGCATTTTAGGGCCCAAAGCCTCATTTTTAGGGCCCAAAGCCTCATTTTTATAGTCCAAGCTCTCCTTTTCAGGGTCCAAATTGTCATTTTAGTGTCCAAATCCTCCTTTTTAGGGTCCAAATCCTCATTTTTAGGGCCCAAAGCCTCAATTTTAGGGTCCAAATTTACCTTTTTAGGGTCCAAACCCTCCTTTTTAGGGTCCAAAGCCTCCTCTTTAGGGTCCAAAGCCTCCTTTTCAGGGCCCAAACCCTCAGTTTTTGGGACCAAATCCTCATTTTTAGGTTCCAAACCCTTCTTTTAGCCCCCAAAGGCTGAATCTTAGGGCCCAAAGCCTCATTTGTACAGTCCAAAGCTGTGATTCCAGGGTCCGAACCCTCCTTTTTAGGGCCGAAATCCTCATTTTCATGGTCCAAATCCTTATTTTCAGGATCCAAGCCCTCCTTTTTAGGTCCCGAATCCTCCTTTTTAGGTCCCGAATCCTCCTTTTTAGGTCCCGAATCCTCCTTTTTAGGGCCCAAAATCTCCTTTTTAGGGTCCAAACCCTCCTTTTTAGGGGGCAAACCCTCCTTTTTAGGGGGCAAAGCCTCATTTGTAGAGCCCAAACTCTCCATTTTAGGGCCCAAAGCCTCAGTTTTAGGGCCCAAAGCCTCATTTTTATGGTCTAAACCCTCAGTTTTAGGGTCCAGACTCCCCTTTTAGGGCCCAAACCCTGCATTTTAGGGTCCAAATCCTCATTTTCAGGGTCTGAATCCTCTTTCTTGTAGAGTCCAAAGCTGTGATTCCAGGATTGAAACCCGCATGTTTAGCGTCCAAATCCTCCTTTTTAGGGTCCAAGCCCTCCTTTTTAGGGTCCAAATCCTCATTTTAGGATGCAAACGCTCATTTTTAGGGCCCAAAGCTGCCTTTTAGGACCCAGAGCCTCATTTTTAGGGCCCGAAGCCTCATTTGTGGAGTTCAAAGCTTTGATTCCAGGGTCCAAACCCTCATTTCTATGGTCCAAACCCTGCTTTTTAAGGTCCAAAGCCTAATGTTTTGGGTTGAAACTCTGCATTTTAGGGTTCAAACCCATTTTTTAGGGCCCAAAGCCTCATTATTAGGGCCCAAAGCCTCATTTTTATAGTCCAAGCTCTCCTTTTCAGGGCCCGAATCCTCCTCTTTAGGGCCCGAATCCTCCTCTTTAGGGCCTGAATCCTCCTTTTTAGGGGGCAAACCCTCCTTTTTAGGGGGCAAACCCTTCTTTTAGGGCCCAAAGCCTCATTTTTAGGGTCCAAACCCCATTTCTAGGGCCCAAAGCCTCCATTTTAGGGCCCAAATCCTCATTTTTAGGGTCCAAACACTCACTTTCATGGTCTAAACCCTCAGTTTTAGGGTCCAGACTCCCCTTTTAGGGCCTAAAGCCTCCTTTTTAGGGCCCAAAGCCTCATTTTTAGGGTCTGAATCCTCTTTCTTTATGGTCTAAACTCTCATTTTCAGGGTCCAAACCCCTCTTTTAGGCCCAAAGCCTCATTTGTAGGGTGCAAACTCTCCTTTGTAGAGTCCAAAGCTTTGATTCCTAGGTCCCAAGCCTCATTTTCAGGGCCCAAACCTCCATTGTAGTGTCCAAGCCCTCCATTTTAGTGTCTAAATGCTCATTTTAGGGTTCAACCCCTCATTTTTAGGGTGCAAACCCTTCTTTTAGGACCTGAAGCCTCATTTTTAGGGTCTAAATTCTCAAGGTCCAAGCCCTCACTTTTGTGGTCCAACCCCTCCTTTTTAAGGTCCAAAGCCTAATGTTTTGGGTTGAAACTCTGCATTTTAGGGCCGAAAGCCTCATTATTAGGGCCCAAAGCCTCATTTTTATAGTCCAAGCTCTCCTTTTCAGGGCCCGAATCCTCCTTTTTAGGGGGCAAACCCTCCTTTTTAGGGGGCAAACCCTTTTTTAGGGCCCAAAGCCTCATTTGTAGAGTCCAAAGCTGTGATTCTAGGGTCCAAGGCCTCATTTTTAGGGCCCAAAGCCTCCATTTTAGGGCCCAAAGCCTCATTTGTACAGTCCAAAGCTGTGATTCCAGGGTCCGAACCCTCCTTTTTAGGGCCGAAATCCTCATTTTTATGGTCCAAATCCTTATTTTCAGGATCCAAGCCCTCCTTTTTAGGTCCCGAATCCTCCTTTTTAGGGCCCAAAATCTCCTTTTTAGGGCCTGAATCCTCTTTCTTTATGGTCTAAACTCTCATTTTTAGGGTCCAAACCCTTCTTTTAGGGCCCAAAGCCTCATTTGTAGCGTCCAAAGCTTTGATTCCTAGGTCCAAACCCTCATTTTCAGGGTCCAAAGGCTCATTTTTAGGGTCCAAACCCTCATTTTTAGGATGCAAATTCTCATTTTAGGGTCCACACCCTTCTTCTAGGACCTGAAGCCTCATTTTCAGGGCCTGGAGCCTTATTTGTAGAGTCCAAAGCTGTGATTCCAGGATTGAAACCCGCATGTTTAGCGTCCAAATCCTCCTTTTTAGGGTCCAAGCCCTCCTTTTTAGGGTCCAAATCCTCATTTTAGGATGCAAACGCTCATTTTTAGGGCCCAAAGCTGCCTTTTAGGACCCAGAGCCTCATTTTTAGGGCCCGAAGCCTCATTTGTGGAGTTCAAAGCTTTGATTCCAGGGTCCAAACCCTCATTTCTATGGTCCAAACCCTGCTTTTTAAGGTCCAAAGCCTAATGTTTTGGGTTGAAACTCTGCATTTTAGGGTTCAAACCCATTTTTTAGGGCCCAAAGCCTCATTATTAGGGCCCAAAGCCTCATTTTTATAGTCCAAGCTCTCCTTTTCAGGGCCCGAATCCTCCTCTTTAGGGCCCGAATCCTCCTCTTTAGGGCCTGAATCCTCCTTTTTAGGGGGCAAACCCTCCTTTTTAGGGGGCAAACCCTTCTTTTAGGGCCCAAAGCCTCATTTTTAGGGTCCAAACCCCATTTCTAGGGCCCAAAGCCTCCATTTTAGGGCCCAAATCCTCATTTTTAGGGTCCAAACGCTCACTTTCATGGTCTAAACCCTCAGTTTTAGGGTCCAGACTCCCCTTTTAGGGCCTAAAGCCTCCTTTTTAGGGCCCAAAGCCTCATTTTTAGGGTCTGAATCCTCTTTCTTTATGGTCTAAACTCTCATTTTCAGGGTCCAAACCCCTCTTTTAGGCCCAAAGCCTCATTTGTAGGGTGCAAACTCTCCTTTGTAGAGTCCAAAGCTTTGATTCCTAGGTCCCAAGCCTCATTTTCAGGGCCCAAACCTCCATTGTAGTGTCCAAGCCCTCCATTTTAGTGTCTAAATGCTCATTTTAGGGTTCAACCCCTCATTTTTAGGGTGCAAACCCTTCTTTTAGGACCTGAAGCCTCATTTTTAGGGTCTAAATTCTCATTTTAAGGTCCAAGCCCTCACTTTTGTGGTGCAGCCCCTCCTTTTTAAGGTCCAAAGCCTAATGTTTTGGGTTGAAACTCTGCATTTTAGGGCCCAAAGCCTCATTTTTAGGGCCGAAAGCCTCATTATTAGGGCCCAAAGCCTCATTTTTATAGTCCAAGCTCTCCTTTTCAGGGCCCGAATCCTCCTTTTTAGGGGGCAAACCCTCCTTTTTAGGGGGCAAACCTTTTTTTAGGGCCCAAAGCCTCATTTGTAGAGTCCAAAGCTGTGATTCTAGGGTCCAAGGCCTCATTTTTAGGGCCCAAAGCCTCCATTTTAGGGCCCAAAGCCTCATTTGTACAGTCCAAAGCTGTGATTCCAGGGTCCGAACCCTCCTTTTTAGGGCCGAAATCCTCATTTTTATGGTCCAAATCCTTATTTTCAGGATCCAAGCCCTCCTTTTTAGGTCCCGAATCCTCCTTTTTAGGGCCCAAAATCTCCTTTTTAGGGCCTGAATCCTCTTT
The DNA here is from genome assembly GCF_047370975.1 of Nipponia nippon. Lineage (NCBI taxonomy): Eukaryota > Metazoa > Chordata > Aves > Pelecaniformes > Threskiornithidae > Nipponia > Nipponia nippon. Next base: position 4,082,363 of record NW_028262353.1, read on the forward strand.
CTTTATGGTCTAAACTCTCATTTTTAGGGTCCAAACCCTTCTTTTAGGGCCCAAAGCCTCATTTGTAGCGTCCAAAGCTTTGATTCCTAGGTCCAAACCCTCATTTTCAGGGTCCAAAGGCTCATTTTTAGGGTCCAAACCCTCATTTTTAGGATGCAAATTCTCATTTTAGGGTCCACACCCTTCTTCTAGGACCTGAAGCCTCATTTTCAGGGCCTGGAGCCTTATTTGTAGAGTCCAAAGCTGTGATTCCAGGATTGAAACCCGCATGTTTAGCGTCCAAATCCTCCTTTTTAGGGTCCAAGCCCTCCTTTTTAGGGTCCAAATCCTCATTTTAGGATGCAAACGCTCATTTTTAGGGCCCAAAGCTGCCTTTTAGGACCCAGAGCCTCATTTTTAGGGCCCGAAGCCTCATTTGTGGAGTTCAAAGCTTTGATTCCAGGGTCCAAACCCTCATTTCTATGGTCCAAACCCTGCTTTTTAAGGTCCAAAGCCTAATGTTTTGGGTTGAAACTCTGCATTTTAGGGTTCAAACCCATTTTTTAGGGCCCAAAGCCTCATTATTAGGGCCCAAAGCCTCATTTTTATAGTCCAAGCTCTCCTTTTCAGGGCCCGAATCCTCCTTTTCAGGGCCCGAATCCTCCTCTTTAGGGCCTGAATCCTCCTTTTTAGGGGGCAAACCCTCCTTTTTAGGGGGCAAACCCTTCTTTTAGGGCCCAAAGCCTCATTTTTAGGGTCCAAACCCCATTTCTAGGGCCCAAAGCCTCCATTTTAGGGCCCAAATCCTCATTTTTAGGGTCCAAACGCTCACTTTCATGGTCTAAACCCTCAGTTTTAGGGTCCAGACTCCCCTTTTAGGGCCTAAAGCCTCCTTTTTAGGGCCCAAAGCCTCATTTTTAGGGTCTGAATCCTCTTTCTTTATGGTCTAAACTCTCATTTTCAGGGTCCAAACCCCTCTTTTAGGCCCAAAGCCTCATTTGTAGGGTGCAAACTCTCCTTTGTAGAGTCCAAAGCTTTGATTCCTAGGTCCCAAGCCTCATTTTCAGGGCCCAAACCTCCATTGTAGTGTCCAAGCCCTCCATTTTAGTGTCTAAATGCTCATTTTAGGGTTCAACCCCTCATTTTTAGGGTGCAAACCCTTCTTTTAGGACCTGAAGCCTCATTTTTAGGGTCTAAATTCTCATTTTAAGGTCCAAGCCCTCACTTTTGTGGTGCAGCCCCTCCTTTTTAAGGTCCAAAGCCTAATGTTTTGGGTTGAAACTCTGCATTTTAGGGCCCAAAGCCTCATTTTTAGGGCCGAAAGCCTCAATTTTAGGGTCCAAATTTATCTTTTTAGGGTCCAAAGCCTCCTTTTTAGGGTCCAAAGCCTCGATTTTAGGGTCCAAGCCCTCGTTTTTGGGGTCCAAACCTCCTTTTAGGGTCCAAAGCCTCCATTTTAGGGCCCAAAGCCTCATTTTTAGGGTCCAAACGCTCGTTTTCATGGTCTAAACCCTCAGTTTTAGGGTCCAGACTCCCCTTTTAGGGCCCAAAGCCTCATTTTTAGGGTCTGAATCCTCTTTCTTTATGGTCTAAACTCTCATTTTCAGGGTCCAAACCCCTCTTTTAGGCCCAAAGCCTCATTTGTAGGGTGCAAACTCTCCTTTGTAGAGTCCAAAGCTTTGATTCCTAGGTCCCAAGCCTTATTTTCAGGGCCCAAACCTCCATTGTAGTGTCCAAGCCCTCCATTTTAGTGTCTAAATGCTCATTTTAGGGTTCAATCCCTCATTTTTAGGGTGCAAACTCTTCTTTTAGGACCTGAAGCCTCATTTTTAGGGTCTAAATTCTCATTTTAAGGTCCAAGCCCTCACTTTTGTGGTGCAGCCCCTCCTTTTTAAGGTCCAAAGCCTAATGTTTTGGGTTGAAACTCTGCATTTTAGGGCCCAAAGCCTCATTTTTAGGGCCGAAAGCCTCATTATTAGGGCCCAAAGCCTCATTTTTATAGTCCAAGCTCTCCTTTTCAGGGCCCGAATCCTCCTTTTTAGGGGGCAAACCCTCCTTTTTAGGGGGCAAACCCTTTTTTTAGGGCCCAAAGCCTCATTTGTAGAGTCCAAAGCTGTGATTCTAGGGTCCAAGGCCTCATTTTTAGGGCCCAAAGCCTCATTTGTACAGTCCAAAGCTGTGATTCCAGGGTCCGAACCCTCCTTTTTAGGGCCGAAATCCTCATTTTTATGGTCCAAATCCTTATTTTCAGGATCCAAGCCCTCCTTTTTAGGTCCCGAATCCTCCTTTTTAGGGCCCAAAATCTCCTTTTTAGGGCCTGAATCCTCTTTCTTTATGGTCTAAACTCTCATTTTTAGGGTCCAAACCCTTCTTTTAGGGCCCAAAGCCTCATTTGTAGCGTCCAAAGCTTTGATTCCTAGGTCCAAACCCTCATTTTCAGGGTCCAAAGGCTCATTTTTAGGGTCCAAACCCTCATTTTTAGGATGCAAATTCTCATTTTAGGGTCCACACCCTTCTTCTAGGACCTGAAGCCTCATTTTCAGGGCCTGGAGCCTTATTTGTAGAGTCCAAAGCTGTGATTCCAGGATTGAAACCCGCATGTTTAGCGTCCAAATCCTCCTTTTTAGGGTCCAAGCCCTCCTTTTTAGGGTCCAAATCCTCATTTTAGGATGCAAACGCTCATTTTTAGGGCCCAAAGCTGCCTTTTAGGACCCAGAGCCTCATTTTTAGGGCCCGAAGCCTCATTTGTGGAGTTCAAAGCTTTGATTCCAGGGTCCAAACCCTCATTTCTATGGTCCAAACCCTGCTTTTTAAGGTCCAAAGCCTAATGTTTTGGGTTGAAACTCTGCATTTTAGGGTTCAAACCCATTTTTTAGGGCCCAAAGCCTCATTATTAGGGCCCAAAGCCTCATTTTTATAGTCCAAGCTCTCCTTTTCAGGGCCCGAATCCTCCTTTTCAGGGCCCGAATCCTCCTCTTTAGGGCCTGAATCCTCCTTTTTAGGGGGCAAACCCTCCTTTTTAGGGGGCAAACCCTTCTTTTAGGGCCCAAAGCCTCATTTTTAGGGTCCAAACCCCATTTCTAGGGCCCAAAGCCTCCATTTTAGGGCCCAAATCCTCATTTTTAGGGTCCAAACGCTCACTTTCATGGTCTAAACCCTCAGTTTTAGGGTCCAGACTCCCCTTTTAGGGCCTAAAGCCTCCTTTTTAGGGCCCAAAGCCTCATTTTTAGGGTCTGAATCCTCTTTCTTTATGGTCTAAACTCTCATTTTCAGGGTCCAAACCCCTCTTTTAGGCCCAAAGCCTCATTTGTAGGGTGCAAACTCTCCTTTGTAGAGTCCAAAGCTTTGATTCCTAGGTCCCAAGCCTCATTTTCAGGGCCCAAACCTCCATTGTAGTGTCCAAGCCCTCCATTTTAGTGTCTAAATGCTCATTTTAGGGTTCAACCCCTCATTTTTAGGGTGCAAACCCTTCTTTTAGGACCTGAAGCCTCATTTTTAGGGTCTAAATTCTCATTTTAAGGTCCAAGCCCTCACTTTTGTGGTCCAACCCCTCCTTTTTAAGGTCCAAAGCCTAATGTTTTGGGTTGAAACTCTGCATTTTAGGGCCCAAAGCCTCATTTTTAGGGCCCAAAGCCTCATTTTTATAGTCCAAGCTCTCCTTTTCAGGGTCCAAATTGTCATTTTAGTGTCCAAATCCTCCTTTTTAGGGTCCAAATCCTCATTTTTAGGGCCCAAAGCCTCAATTTTAGGGTCCAAATTTACCTTTTTAGGGTCCAAACCCTCCTTTTTAGGGTCCAAAGCCTCCTCTTTAGGGTCCAAAGCCTCCTTTTCAGGGCCCAAACCCTCAGTTTTTGGGACCAAATCCTCATTTTTAGGTTCCAAACCCTTCTTTTAGCCCCCAAAGGCTGAATCTTAGGGCCCAAAGCCTCATTTGTACAGTCCAAAGCTGTGATTCCAGGGTCCGAACCCTCCTTTTTAGGGCCGAAATCCTCATTTTCATGGTCCAAATCCTTATTTTCAGGATCCAAGCCCTCCTTTTTAGGTCCCGAATCCTCCTTTTTAGGTCCCGAATCCTCCTTTTTAGGTCCCGAATCCTCCTTTTTAGGGCCCAAAATCTCCTTTTTAGGGTCCAAACCCTCCTTTTTAGGGGGCAAACCCTCCTTTTTAGGGGGCAAAGCCTCATTTGTAGAGCCCAAACTCTCCATTTTAGGGCCCAAAGCCTCATTTTTATGGTCTAAACCCTCAGTTTTAGGGTCCAGACTCTCATTTTAGGGCCCAAACCCTGCATTTTAGGGTCCAAATCCTCATTTTCAGGGTCTGAATCCTCTTTCTTGTAGAGTCCAAAGCTGTGATTCCAGGATTGAAACCCGCATGTTTAGCGTCCAAATCCTCCTTTTTAGGGTCCAAGCCCTCCTTTTTAGGGTCCAAATCCTCATTTTAGGATGCAAACGCTCATTTTTAGGGCCCAAAGCTGCCTTTTAGGACCCAGAGCCTCATTTTTAGGGCCCGAAGCCTCATTTGTGGAGTTCAAAGCTTTGATTCCAGGGTCCAAACCCTCATTTCTATGGTCCAAACCCTGCTTTTTAAGGTCCAAAGCCTAATGTTTTGGGTTGAAACTCTGCATTTTAGGGTTCAAACCCATTTTTTAGGGCCCAAAGCCTCATTATTAGGGCCCAAAGCCTCATTTTTATAGTCCAAGCTCTCCTTTTCAGGGCCCGAATCCTCCTCTTTAGGGCCCGAATCCTCCTCTTTAGGGCCTGAATCCTCCTTTTTAGGGGGCAAACCCTCCTTTTTAGGGGGCAAACCCTTCTTTTAGGGCCCAAAGCCTCATTTTTAGGGTCCAAACCCCATTTCTAGGGCCCAAAGCCTCCATTTTAGGGCCCAAATCCTCATTTTTAGGGTCCAAACACTCACTTTCATGGTCTAAACCCTCAGTTTTAGGGTCCAGACTCCCCTTTTAGGGCCTAAAGCCTCCTTTTTAGGGCCCAAAGCCTCATTTTTAGGGTCTGAATCCTCTTTCTTTATGGTCTAAACTCTCATTTTCAGGGTCCAAACCCCTCTTTTAGGCCCAAAGCCTCATTTGTAGGGTGCAAACTCTCCTTTGTAGAGTCCAAAGCTTTGATTCCTAGGTCCCAAGCCTCATTTTCAGGGCCCAAACCTCCATTGTAGTGTCCAAGCCCTCCATTTTAGTGTCTAAATGCTCATTTTAGGGTTCAACCCCTCATTTTTAGGGTGCAAACCCTTCTTTTAGGACCTGAAGCCTCATTTTTAGGGTCTAAATTCTCAAGGTCCAAGCCCTCACTTTTGTGGTCCAACCCCTCCTTTTTAAGGTCCAAAGCCTAATGTTTTGGGTTGAAACTCTGCATTTTAGGGCCGAAAGCCTCATTATTAGGGCCCAAAGCCTCATTTTTATAGTCCAAGCTCTCCTTTTCAGGGCCCGAATCCTCCTTTTTAGGGGGCAAACCCTCCTTTTTAGGGGGCAAACCCTTTTTTTAGGGCCCAAAGCCTCATTTGTAGAGTCCAAAGCTGTGATTCTAGGGTCCAAGGCCTCATTTTTAGGGCCCAAAGCCTCCATTTTAGGGCCCAAAGCCTCATTTGTACAGTCCAAAGCTGTGATTCCAGGGTCCGAACCCTCCTTTTTAGGGCCGAAATCCTCATTTTTATGGTCCAAATCCTTATTTTCAGGATCCAAGCCCTCCTTTTTAGGTCCCGAATCCTCCTTTTTAGGGCCCAAAATCTCCTTTTTAGGGCCTGAATCCTCTTTCTTTATGGTCTAAACTCTCATTTTTAGGGTCCAAACCCTTCTTTTAGGGCCCAAAGCCTCATTTGTAGCGTCCAAAGCTTTGATTCCTAGGTCCAAACCCTCATTTTCAGGGTCCAAAGGCTCATTTTTAGGGTTCAAACCCTCATTTTTAGGATGCAAATTCTCATTTTAGGGTCCACACCCTTCTTCTAGGACCTGAAGCCTCATTTTCAGGGCCTGGAGCCTTATTTGTAGAGTCCAAAGCTGTGATTCCAGGATTGAAACCCGCATGTTTAGCGTCCAAATCCTCCTTTTTAGGGTCCAAGCCCTCCTTTTTAGGGTCCAAATCCTCATTTTAGGATGCAAACGCTCATTTTTAGGGCCCAAAGCTGCCTTTTAGGACCCAGAGCCTCATTTTTAGGGCCCGAAGCCTCATTTGTGGAGTTCAAAGCTTTGATTCCAGGGTCCAAACCCTCATTTCTATGGTCCAAACCCTGCTTTTTAAGGTCCAAAGCCTAATGTTTTGGGTTGAAACTCTGCATTTTAGGGTTCAAACCCATTTTTTAGGGCCCAAAGCCTCATTATTAGGGCCCAAAGCCTCATTTTTATAGTCCAAGCTCTCCTTTTCAGGGCCCGAATCCTCCTCTTTAGGGCCCGAATCCTCCTCTTTAGGGCCTGAATCCTCCTTTTTAGGGGGCAAACCCTCCTTTTTAGGGGGCAAACCCTTCTTTTAGGGCCCAAAGCCTCATTTTTAGGGTCCAAACCCCATTTCTAGGGCCCAAAGCCTCCATTTTAGGGCCCAAATCCTCATTTTTAGGGTCCAAACGCTCACTTTCATGGTCTAAACCCTCAGTTTTAGGGTCCAGACTCCCCTTTTAGGGCCTAAAGCCTCCTTTTTAGGGCCCAAAGCCTCATTTTTAGGGTCTGAATCCTCTTTCTTTATGGTCTAAACTCTCATTTTCAGGGTCCAAACCCCTCTTTTAGGCCCAAAGCCTCATTTGTAGGGTGCAAACTCTCCTTTGTAGAGTCCAAAGCTTTGATTCCTAGGTCCCAAGCCTCATTTTCAGGGCCCAAACCTCCATTGTAGTGTCCAAGCCCTCCATTTTAGTGTCTAAATGCTCATTTTAGGGTTCAACCCCTCATTTTTAGGGTGCAAACCCTTCTTTTAGGACCTGAAGCCTCATTTTTAGGGTCTAAATTCTCATTTTAAGGTCCAAGCCCTCACTTTTGTGGTCCAACCCCTCCTTTTTAAGGTCCAAAGCCTAATGTTTTGGGTTGAAACTCTGCATTTTAGGGCCCAAAGCCTCATTTTTAGGGCCCAAAGCCTCATTTTTATAGTCCAAGCTCTCCTTTTCAGGGTCCAAATTGTCATTTTAGTGTCCAAATCCTCCTTTTTAGGGTCCAAATCCTCATTTTTAGGGCCCAAAGCCTCAATTTTAGGGTCCAAATTTACCTTTTTAGGGTCCAAACCCTCCTTTTTAGGGTCCAAAGCCTCCTCTTTAGGGTCCAAAGCCTCCTTTTCAGGGCCCAAACCCTCAGTTTTTGGGACCAAATCCTCATTTTTAGGTTCCAAACCCTTCTTTTAGCCCCCAAAGGCTGAATCTTAGGGCCCAAAGCCTCATTTGTACAGTCCAAAGCTGTGATTCCAGGGTCCGAACCCTCCTTTTTAGGGCCGAAATCCTCATTTTCATGGTCCAAATCCTTATTTTCAGGATCCAAGCCCTCCTTTTTAGGTCCCGAATCCTCCTTTTTAGGTCCCGAATCCTCCTTTTTAGGTCCCGAATCCTCCTTTTTAGGGCCCAAAATCTCCTTTTTAGGGTCCAAACCCTCCTTTTTAGGGGGCAAACCCTCCTTTTTAGGGGGCAAAGCCTCATTTGTAGAGCCCAAACTCTCCATTTTAGGGCCCAAAGCCTCATTTTTATGGTCTAAACCCTCAGTTTTAGGGTCCAGACTCCCCTTTTAGGGCCCAAACCCTGCATTTTAGGGTCCAAATCCTCATTTTCAGGGTCTGAATCCTCTTTCTTGTAGAGTCCAAAGCTGTGATTCCAGGATTGAAACCCGCATGTTTAGCGTCCAAATCCTCCTTTTTAGGGTCCAAGCCCTCCTTTTTAGGGTCCAAATCCTCATTTTAGGATGCAAACGCTCATTTTTAGGGCCCAAAGCTGCCTTTTAGGACCCAGAGCCTCATTTTTAGGGCCCGAAGCCTCATTTGTGGAGTTCAAAGCTTTGATTCCAGGGTCCAAACCCTCATTTCTATGGTCCAAACCCTGCTTTTTAAGGTCCAAAGCCTAATGTTTTGGGTTGAAACTCTGCATTTTAGGGTTCAAACCCATTTTTTAGGGCCCAAAGCCTCATTATTAGGGCCCAAAGCCTCATTTTTATAGTCCAAGCTCTCCTTTTCAGGGCCCGAATCCTCCTCTTTAGGGCCCGAATCCTCCTCTTTAGGGCCTGAATCCTCCTTTTTAGGGGGCAAACCCTCCTTTTTAGGGGGCAAACCCTTCTTTTAGGGCCCAAAGCCTCATTTTTAGGGTCCAAACCCCATTTCTAGGGCCCAAAGCCTCCATTTTAGGGCCCAAATCCTCATTTTTAGGGTCCAAACACTCACTTTCATGGTCTAAACCCTCAGTTTTAGGGTCCAGACTCCCCTTTTAGGGCCTAAAGCCTCCTTTTTAGGGCCCAAAGCCTCATTTTTAGGGTCTGAATCCTCTTTCTTTATGGTCTAAACTCTCATTTTCAGGGTCCAAACCCCTCTTTTAGGCCCAAAGCCTCATTTGTAGGGTGCAAACTCTCCTTTGTAGAGTCCAAAGCTTTGATTCCTAGGTCCCAAGCCTCATTTTCAGGGCCCAAACCTCCATTGTAGTGTCCAAGCCCTCCATTTTAGTGTCTAAATGCTCATTTTAGGGTTCAACCCCTCATTTTTAGGGTGCAAACCCTTCTTTTAGGACCTGAAGCCTCATTTTTAGGGTCTAAATTCTCAAGGTCCAAGCCCTCACTTTTGTGGTCCAACCCCTCCTTTTTAAGGTCCAAAGCCTAATGTTTTGGGTTGAAACTCTGCATTTTAGGGCCGAAAGCCTCATTATTAGGGCCCAAAGCCTCATTTTTATAGTCCAAGCTCTCCTTTTCAGGGCCCGAATCCTCCTTTTTAGGGGGCAAACCCTCCTTTTTAGGGGGCAAACCCTTTTTTTAGGGCCCAAAGCCTCATTTGTAGAGTCCAAAGCTGTGATTCTAGGGTCCAAGGCCTCATTTTTAGGGCCCAAAGCCTCCATTTTAGGGCCCAAAGCCTCATTTGTACAGTCCAAAGCTGTGATTCCAGGGTCCGAACCCTCCTTTTTAGGGCCGAAATCCTCATTTTTATGGTCCAAATCCTTATTTTCAGGATCCAAGCCCTCCTTTTTAGGTCCCGAATCCTCCTTTTTAGGGCCCAAAATCTCCTTTTTAGGGCCTGAATCCTCTTTCTTTATGGTCTAAACTCTCATTTTTAGGGTCCAAACCCTTCTTTTAGGGCCCAAAGCCTCATTTGTAGCGTCCAAAGCTTTGATTCCTAGGTCCAAACCCTCATTTTCAGGGTCCAAAGGCTCATTTTTAGGGTCCAAACCCTCATTTTTAGGATGCAAATTCTCATTTTAGGGTCCACACCCTTCTTCTAGGACCTGAAGCCTCATTTTCAGGGCCTGGAGCCTTATTTGTAGAGTCCAAAGCTGTGATTCCAGGATTGAAACCCGCATGTTTAGCGTCCAAATCCTCCTTTTTAGGGTCCAAGCCCTCCTTTTTAGGGTCCAAATCCTCATTTTAGGATGCAAACGCTCATTTTTAGGGCCCAAAGCTGCCTTTTAGGACCCAGAGCCTCATTTTTAGGGCCCGAAGCCTCATTTGTGGAGTTCAAAGCTTTGATTCCAGGGTCCAAACCCTCATTTCTATGGTCCAAACCCTGCTTTTTAAGGTCCAAAGCCTAATGTTTTGGGTTGAAACTCTGCATTTTAGGGTTCAAACCCATTTTTTAGGGCCCAAAGCCTCATTATTAGGGCCCAAAGCCTCATTTTTATAGTCCAAGCTCTCCTTTTCAGGGCCCGAATCCTCCTCTTTAGGGCCCGAATCCTCCTCTTTAGGGCCTGAATCCTCCTTTTTAGGGGGCAAACCCTCCTTTTTAGGGGGCAAACCCTTCTTTTAGGGCCCAAAGCCTCATTTTTAGGGTCCAAACCCCATTTCTAGGGCCCAAAGCCTCCATTTTAGGGCCCAAATCCTCATTTTTAGGGTCCAAACGCTCACTTTCATGGTCTAAACCCTCAGTTTTAGGGTCCAGACTCCCCTTTTAGGGCCTAAAGCCTCCTTTTTAGGGCCCAAAGCCTCATTTTTAGGGTCTGAATCCTCTTTCTTTATGGTCTAAACTCTCATTTTCAGGGTCCAAACCCCTCTTTTAGGCCCAAAGCCTCATTTGTAGGGTGCAAACTCTCCTTTGTAGAGTCCAAAGCTTTGATTCCTAGGTCCCAAGCCTCATTTTCAGGGCCCAAACCTCCATTGTAGTGTCCAAGCCCTCCATTTTAGTGTCTAAATGCTCATTTTAGGGTTCAACCCCTCATTTTTAGGGTGCAAACCCTTCTTTTAGGACCTGAAGCCTCATTTTTAGGGTCTAAATTCTCATTTTAAGGTCCAAGCCCTCACTTTTGTGGTGCAGCCCCTCCTTTTTAAGGTCCAAAGCCTAATGTTTTGGGTTGAAACTCTGCATTTTAGGGCCGAAAGCCTCATTATTAGGGCCCAAAGCCTCATTTTTATAGTCCAAGCTCTCCTTTTCAGGGCCCGAATCCTCCTTTTTAGGGGGCAAACCCTCCTTTTTAGGGGGCAAACCCTTTTTTTAGGGCCCAAAGCCTCATTTGTAGAGTCCAAAGCTGTGATTCTAGGGTCCAAGGCCTCATTTTTAGGGCCCAAAGCCTCCATTTTAGGGCCCAAAGCCTCATTTGTACAGTCCAAAGCTGTGATTCCAGGGTCCGAACCCTCCTTTTTAGGGCCGAAATCCTCATTTTTATGGTCCAAATCCTTATTTTCAGGATCCAAGCCCTCCTTTTTAGGTCCCGAATCCTCCTTTTTAGGGCCCAAAATCTCCTTTTTAGGGCCTGAATCCTCTTTCTTTATGGTCTAAACTCTCATTTTTAGGGTCCAAACCCTTCTTTTAGGGCCCAAAGCCTCATTTGTAGCGTCCAAAGCTTTGATTCCTAGGTCCAAACCCTCATTTTCAGGGTCCAAAGGCTCATTTTTAGGGTCCAAACCCTCATTTTTAGGATGCAAATTCTCATTTTAGGGTCCACACCCTTCTTCTAGGACCTGAAGCCTCATTTTCAGGGCCTGGAGCCTTATTTGTAGAGTCCAAAGCTGTGATTCCAGGATTGAAACCCGCATGTTTAGCGTCCAAATCCTCCTTTTTAGGGTCCAAGCCCTCCTTTTTAGGGTCCAAATCCTCATTTTAGGATGCAAACGCTCATTTTTAGGGCCCAAAGCTGCCTTTTAGGACCCAGAGCCTCATTTTTAGGGCCCGAAGCCTCATTTGTGGAGTTCAAAGCTTTGATTCCAGGGTCCAAACCCTCATTTCTATGGTCCAAACCCTGCTTTTTAAGGTCCAAAGCCTAATGTTTTGGGTTGAAACTCTGCATTTTAGGGTTCAAACCCATTTTTTAGGGCCCAAAGCCTCATTATTAGGGCCCAAAGCCTCATTTTTATAGTCCAAGCTCTCCTTTTCAGGGCCCGAATCCTCCTCTTTAGGGCCCGAATCCTCCTCTTTAGGGCCTGAATCCTCCTTTTTAGGGGGCAAACCCTCCTTTTTAGGGGGCAAACCCTTCTTTTAGGGCCCAAAGCCTCATTTTTAGGGTCCAAACCCCATTTCTAGGGCCCAAAGCCTCCATTTTAGGGCCCAAATCCTCATTTTTAGGGTCCAAACACTCACTTTCATGGTCTAAACCCTCAGTTTTAGGGTCCAGACTCCCCTTTTAGGGCCTAAAGCCTCCTTTTTAGGGCCCAAAGCCTCATTTTTAGGGTCTGAATCCTCTTTCTTTATGGTCTAAACTCTCATTTTCAGGGTCCAAACCCCTCTTTTAGGCCCAAAGCCTCATTTGTAGGGTGCAAACTCTCCTTTGTAGAGTCCAAAGCTTTGATTCCTAGGTCCCAAGCCTCATTTTCAGGGCCCAAACCTCCATTGTAGTGTCCAAGCCCTCCATTTTAGTGTCTAAATGCTCATTTTAGGGTTCAACCCCTCATTTTTAGGGTGCAAACCCTTCTTTTAGGACCTGAAGCCTCATTTTTAGGGTCTAAATTCTCAAGGTCCAAGCCCTCACTTTTGTGGTCCAACCCCTCCTTTTTAAGGTCCAAAGCCTAATGTTTTGGGTTGAAACTCTGCATTTTAGGGCCCAAAGCCTCATTTTTAGGGCCCAAAGCCTCATTTTTATAGTCCAAGCTCTCCTTTTCAGGGCCCGAATCCTCCTTTTTAGGGGGCAAACCCTCCTTTTTAGGGGGCAAACCCTTTTTTTAGGGCCCAAAGCCTCATTTGTAGAGTCCAAAGCTGTGATTCTAGGGTCCAAGGCCTCATTTTTAGGGCCCAAAGCCTCCATTTTAGGGCCCAAAGCCTCATTTGTACAGTCCAAAGCTGTGATTCCAGGGTCCGAACCCTCCTTTTTAGGGCCGAAATCCTCATTTTTATGGTCCAAATCCTTATTTTCAGGATCCAAGCCCTCCTTTTTAGGTCCCGAATCCTCCTTTTTAGGGCCCAAAATCTCCTTTTTAGGGCCTGAATCCTCTTTCTTTATGGTCTAAACTCTCATTTTTAGGGTCCAAACCCTTCTTTTAGGGCCCAAAGCCTCATTTGTAGCGTCCAAAGCTTTGATTCCTAGGTCCAAACCCTCATTTTCAGGGTCCAAACCCTCATTTTCAGGGTCCAAAGGCTCATTTTTAGGGTCCAAACCCTCATTTTTAGGATGCAAATTCTCATTTTAGGGTCCACACCCTTCTTCTAGGACCTGAAGCCTCATTTTCAGGGCCTGGAGCCTTATTTGTAGAGTCCAAAGCTGTGATTCCAGGATTGAAACCCGCATGTTTAGCGTCCAAATCCTCCTTTTTAGGGTCCAAGCCCTCCTTTTTAGGGTCCAAATCCTCATTTTAGGATGCAAACGCTCATTTTTAGGGCCCAAAGCTGCCTTTTAGGACCCAGAGCCTCATTTTTAGGGCCCGAAGCCTCATTTGTGGAGTTCAAAGCTTTGATTCCAGGGTCCAAACCCTCATTTCTATGGTCCAAACCCTGCTTTTTAAGGTCCAAAGCCTAATGTTTTGGGTTGAAACTCTGCATTTTAGGGTTCAAACCCATTTTTTAGGGCCCAAAGCCTCATTATTAGGGCCCAAAGCCTCATTATTAGGGCCCAAAGCCTCATTTTTATAGTCCAAGCTCTCCTTTTCAGGGCCCGAATCCTCCTTTTCAGGGCCCGAATCCTCCTCTTTAGGGCCTGAATCCTCCTTTTTAGGGGGCAAACCCTCCTTTTTAGGGGGCAAACCCTTCTTTTAGGGCCCAAAGCCTCATTTTTAGGGTCCAAACCCCATTTCTAGGGCCCAAAGCCTCCATTTTAGGGCCCAAATCCTCATTTTTAGGGTCCAAACGCTCACTTTCATGGTCTAAACCCTCAGTTTTAGGGTCCAGACTCCCCTTTTAGGGCCTAAAGCCTCCTTTTTAGGGCCCAAAGCCTCATTTTTAGGGTCTGAATCCTCTTTCTTTATGGTCTAAACTCTCATTTTCAGGGTCCAAACCCCTCTTTTAGGCCCAAAGCCTCATTTGTAGGGTGCAAACTCTCCTTTGTAGAGTCCAAAGCTTTGATTCCTAGGTCCCAAGCCTCATTTTCAGGGCCCAAACCTCCATTGTAGTGTCCAAGCCCTCCATTTTAGTGTCTAAATGCTCATTTTAGGGTTCAACCCCTCATTTTTAGGGTGCAAACCCTTCTTTTAGGACCTGAAGCCTCATTTTTAGGGTCTAAATTCTCAAGGTCCAAGCCCTCACTTTTGTGGTCCAACCCCTCCTTTTTAAGGTCCAAAGCCTAATGTTTTGGGTTGAAACTCTGCATTTTAGGGCCCAAAGCCTCATTATTAGGGCCCAAAGCCTCATTTTTATAGTCCAAGCTCTCCTTTTCAGGGCCCGAATCCTCCTTTTTAGGGGGAAACCCTCCTTTTTAGGGGGCAAACCCTTTTTTTAGGGCCCAAAGCCTCATTTGTAGAGTCCAAAGCTGTGATTCTAGGGTCCAAGGCCTCATTTTTAGGGCCCAAAGCCTCCATTTTAGGGCCCAAAGCCTCATTTTTAGGGTCCAAACACTCACTTTCATGGTCTAAACCCTCAGTTTTAGGGTCCAGACTCCCCTTTTAGGGCCTAAAGCCTCCTTTTTAGGGCCCAAAGCCTCATTTTTAGGGTCTGAATCCTCTTTCTTTATGGTCTAAACTCTCATTTTCAGGGTCCAAACCCCTCTTTTAGGCCCAAAGCCTCATTTGTAGGGTGCAAACTCTCCTTTGTAGAGTCCAAAGCTTTGATTCCTAGGTCCCAAGCCTCATTTTCAGGGCCCAAACCTCCATTGTAGTGTCCAAGCCCTCCATTTTAGTGTCTAAATGCTCATTTTAGGGTTCAACCCCTCATTTTTAGGGTGCAAACCCTTCTTTTAGGACCTGAAGCCTCATTTTTAGGGTCTAAATTCTCATTTTAAGGTCCAAGCCCTCACTTTTGTGGTGCAGCCCCTCCTTTTTAAGGTCCAAAGCCTAATGTTTTGGGTTGAAACTCTGCATTTTAGGGCCCAAAGCCTCATTTTTAGGGCCGAAAGCCTCATTATTAGGGCCCAAAGCCTCATTTTTATAGTCCAAGCTCTCCTTTTCAGGGTCCAAATCGTCATTTTAGGGTCCAAATCCTCATTTTTAGGGCCCAAAGCCTCAATTTTAGGGTCCAAATTTATCTTTTTAGGGTCCAAAGCCTCCTTTTTAGGGTCCAAAGCCTCGATTTTAGGGTCCAAGCCCTCGTTTTTGGGGTCCAAACCTCCTTTTTAGGGTCCAAAGCCTCCTTTTTAGGGTCCAAAGCCTCCTTTTCAGGGCCCAAACCCTTAGTTTTTGGGACCAAATCCTCATTTTTAGGTTCCAAACCCTTCTTTTAGCCCCCAAAGGCTGAATCTTAGGGCCCAAAGCCTCATTTGTACAGTCCAAAGCTGTGATTCCATGGTCCGAACCCTCCTTTTTAGGGCCGAAATCCTCATTTTCATGGTCCAAATCCTTATTTTCAGGATCCAAACCCTCCTTCTTAGGGTCCAAGCCCTCCTTTTTAGGTCCCGAATCCTCCTCTTTAGGGCCTGAATCCTCCTTTTTAGGGGGCAAACCCTTGTTTTAGGGCCCAAAGCCTCATTTGTAGAGTCCAAAGCTTTGATTGTCGGCTTGATACCATCCTTTGTTGGGTCGAAACTCTGATTTTTAACGTCAAACCCCTGATTTTGAGGGTTCAGATCCTCATTTTTAGGTGCTAGACTCTCCTTTTTACAGTCCAAACACTCTTTTTTGGGGTCCAAACCCTCTTTTATAAATTCCAAATCCTGCTGTTCAGGTCCCGAGCCTCACCTGAGGGCCCAGAGTTTAGGCTGGAAGTACGATTTTGATCGTCCAAAGCCTTATTTCTAGGATCCAAAGGCTGATTTTGGGGCCCAAATCCTCAGTTTTTAGCTTCCGAGGCCTTTTCAGGGCCCCAAACCTCAGTTTTAGGGCCCAAAGGCCAATTTTTTAGGGCCAAAGCCCCATTTTAAAGCCCAAAGCCCCATTTTTAAGGCCCAAATTCTCCTTTTTAGGTCCAAAAATCCTCGTTTTTAGCCTCCGAACCTGGCTTTTATTACCCATAGCCTTTTTTCTATGGCCCACAGTTTCATTTTGAGGGTTTAAACCCTCATTTTTAGGGCAGCAAGTTGCAATTTAGGGTCCAAAGCCTTGTTTTTACTTGCCAAAGTCTTAGTTTTGGCTTCCAAAGCCTCGGTTTCACTTGCCAGCGTCTTCGCTTTGGCTTCCAAAGCCTTGATTTTACTTGTGAAAGTCTTTGCTTTGGGAAGCGAATCCCCGGGGATCTCCGTGGCCATGGGCGGGCAGTGATTAGAGCCCCACAAAACGGGAGATCACCCAAGGTGGAGTCACTCAAAGCAAAAATGCTAAACCCAGGCATCTGCAGGGAAACAAGGATTCTGCCGTCCCAGAGGAGGAGATGGAGGCCCAGCAGGCACAAGGAATGGAGGCCGGAGAGTCATTCGCGTCACCCTCGGTCACGAGCGAACGTCTCCTCTCCTTCCGAATGCCTCGCAGGCCCTTCAGGCCCATCTGGAGACCCCCAGGCTGGGGCTTCGCAGCAGTGAGCCTGAGGGCGGGCACAAGGAGAGGGGCCAGGAATCATTGAATCATTGAGGTTGGAAAAGACCCTTAAGATCAGGACAGCAGAAGGACCCTGCCCGGCCCTGCCGGGGGTTGCTCCTTCCACCCACAGCTGCTCTCTGCAGCACTGTTGGGAGCTCCCGGGCAGGCTGGGCGCTGACCCTGGCAGGCAGCAGAGTCCCTGCCCCAGCTCACAGCCCCTGGGGTGAAGCGGCCCCGCTCTGAAGAACAGCCCTGGGCAGCCTTGGCTGCACTCCTGGCTTCGCAGCTGTCCCTGAGAGAAGGCAGCCATCATACCCTGTCCTCTGACAGTGCAGCAGGGAATCTGTGCTCTGCAGCACACCCTCCTCTTCTACACTAGAGAAGCTGTGAGAATCCTCCTGGAAGATCCCACAGGCTGTGAGATGTGCCAGCTTTAAGAGATCCCTCCAGGAACCACAGCTGATTTGCCCTGCAACCAGAAACGTACCGTGTTAAGGGCTGTGAAAATTTCTCCCCCAGTGAGCTCTCAGCATCCTCCCACCCCAGAGTACCTGTAACCTCTCTCTGCCTCACTCCTCTCCCCTCAGTGCCTGCAGGCAGTGCCCTCAGCCCTGCTGCACTTGGAAGAGGAGCTGCTCCTGGGCAGAGCTGTCTCTCTGTAGTGCTGCCCACTTGCCATGAGCTCCCTCTGTCCCAGGAGCCTGATCCAGCTCAGCAGCAGAGGACCAGCCCAAGGTGGCAATTTCTCTGCCTGCTCTGGGCTCCCTCCAGGTGTCCCTGGGCTCCAGGGGAACCTGCTGTGAAACAGGCTGAAGCATGTTCCCGCCCTCAGCTGGGGAGAGACTTCTTTCCAGCAGTGGCATTTCTCCTGTCAGGAAAAGAGCTGGGTATGAGACTCACCTTTCCGTGGGCCATCATTTGCAGTACACCCAGAGAGGGGCAGAGAGGAATCTCCTTTACCCCTGGTGAGGGAAAGGATTCAGCTAAGTCAATCGGGGCATCTCATCCTGGATCTGTAGTCCTGGGGCTAAAAGGGGACTCAGCTCTCTCCCATGCCTGCCACAAACCCCAGGAGCTGAGATTTCTCTTGCCTCAGTTCGTGTGTGCATTTCTACAGTTTTAGAAAATAGGCATCTGCATGTGAACTACTTGTCTCGGCTCCCATGCAAATCAGTGGAGATGGAGGCCAGGAGTGATGCATACACCTGGTGACACTGGAAGTGTCAGAGGTGGTCCGAGATAAGTGCAGGTAACTGCAAGCTCTAACAGAGCAGTTCATAGAGAAAGAACAGCATCTGGGGGCATCACGTTGGAGGCTGGTGGGGAATTCCTGTGGCCAACGGCAGATGCCCACTGAACTTTTCCCTACTTGTGATGTTTGGGACAGCCTATTGAGGTAGTCAGCTAGTCAAATGGACTCATGTGCCATAGGGATATCTCAGTCCTTTTTTAAAATTTTATTTCTCCATCAGCTGTATATACTAGATTGTCACCGACTGTAATTGCAGTAGTCTCAAATCTCAATCCCTACATCGCCTAACTAAATCCAGTGCAGCTACTCAATGGCTGAACACAGCCCTTAGTGCTACATGAGATGCCAGGGCACAACTGTGTGTGGCTGCTAATGATGGCATCTGATTAAGGGAAAATCAGCTCATTTCCTAGCCTCACAGACTGCATTGCCCAGAGCTTCACAGGTTAGAGGAAAGCCGGACACCTCATTGCCTTAAACACATCTGAATGGGAAGACGCACAAGATCCGTGCCCGACTGCAGCTGAAACCACTGTTCCCAGAGAGCCTGACATCAGCACCAAGAGCAGCTGAGGGAGGCAGTGGGAGAGGCAGAGGGACACTCAGGAAAGCCTTTCCCTTACCCAGCACTGCAGAGCCCCTCCCAGATGCTGATAACGCAGGGCAATCACCTTCAGGTCAGTGGGAACTGCATCTCTCCTGCTGGCAGAGGGACGAGGAGGTGACTAACACCCTAGATGCCAGGGGCTGGCTGAGGGCTTTGCTAGGTGGCAGAGGAGACAAGAGGGGTGTTGCTCAGGGAAGGCATCTGCACTGCAGGGCATGGCTGGCAGGTGCCCGTATGTCCTCTGCAGCAGGGTTTCCCTTAGCGTTTCCCTCCCTCCCTGCCCATGTCTCTACTGCCTGGAGCTGTCCCAGCTGGGATCTGTTTCTCTGGCCCCACATCTCTTCCCTGCCAGTGCTCCCAGCCCCTATCCCAGGCCCTGTGTGCCCAGCTCTGCCCTGCAGCCTCTGTGTGTGTGTGCAGGGGCCAACGAGCAGGTCCCGCAAACCCTGATGAAACTGGAAAGGTGATACCAGTTTTAGCTCTAGGCTGGTGGGGGGTGAAGGTACTTGCTGAGCTTCCTAGTAAACCCCAGGGTGATGGTCTAGGAGTCTCAGCCCCTTCTCTAACCTGCACAGCTGAGTTTCCAGTCCCACCAAGCCAAGCCAGAGAAAAGTGGAAGCATAGATTCAGGAAAGCACAGACTCAAGCAGGAAACCCTGACCATACTCATGACAAGTCCCCTTGGAAATGACCTGGGCATGAGCTGGATCTGAGAGCAGCGTTGTCCCATGCAGGACCCTCTCAACAGCAGAAGAACCCTGCCTGGCCGGGGGTCACTCCTTCCATGCACAGCTTCTCCCCACAACACCGTGGGGAGCTCCCCAGGCATGCTGAGTGCTGACCCTGGCAGGCAGCAGAGTCCCTGCCCCAGATCAGAGCCCCCTGGGGTGCAGGGACCCTGCTCTGATGGACAGACTTGGGTATCCCTGGCTGCACACCCAGGTTCACACCCTGCGTCTGTCCCTGGGAGAAGGCAGCGGTCATGCCCTGTCCCTCGGACGGTGCGGCAGGGAAGCCCTGCTCTGGAGCACGTCCTCCTCCTCTCCACTAGAGAAACTGTGAGAGTCCTCCTGAAAGATCCCATAGGCTGTGGGATGTGCCAGCTTTTGGAGATCCCCCCAGGAACACAAGGTACGTTGCCCTGCATCCAGAGACTTACCATGTAGAGGGCTTTGAAGATCTCTCTCCCAGTGAGGTCTCGGCCATCTTTCCACTCATGACTGCCTTTAACTTGTCTCTGCCTCACTCATGTCCTCCCCATTCCTGCAGGCAGTGCCCTCAGCCCTGCTGCGCTTTGCAGAGGAGCTGCTCCTGGGCAGAGCCGTCTCTCTGCAGCGCTGCCCACTTGCCATCAGCTCCCTCTGTCCCAGGAGCCCAGCCCAGCTCAGCAGCAGAGGCCCAGCCCAAGGCACCACTTTGCCCCTCTGGGCTCCCTCCAGATGTCCCTGGGGCTCCAGGGGAACCTGCTGTGAAACAGGCTGAAGCAATTGCTGATGTTCCCTCCCTCAGCTGGGGAGAGACTTCTTTCCAGCAGTGGTATTTCTCCTCTTGGGAAAAGAGTTGGCCATGAGAATCACCTTTTGTTGCTCCATCATTAGACAGAAACCTGGAAGGTGACAGGCAGGGATCTAATTTCTGCAAGCTGGGGAATGTCTTCAGTTGGGTGAATTTAGGCATTTCATTCTGGGTTTGTGGTCCTAGGCACAGGAAGACATTCAGAATTCTTCTGTCCATGCCGTGTCTCTGCTCTGAAGCAAAGCCTTTGCACATACAGGGTCTTGGACACTGGGTAACAGGTTTCCTTATGGCAAGTAGGAGCTTGCCTGCCGCCACAGCTGGGGTGCTTCAGCACAAATGTGCACCAGTGCCCTCAGACAGGGGCACAGACAGGACGAGCTGGAGCTGATACTGTGGGAGACAGAGCTGTGACATGGTGGCAAAGCTCAGTACAGCTGGTCTTCAAGGACAGCATCCTCCAAGCTCAGCAATAGTCCAGATCACAGCTCCATCTAAACTTGAAAGGCAATTCAAGGGCACCATCTGCGTGTTTACTACTTCTGGAACTGTTAAAGAAGAAACAAAGATACTGTGTGGCTACTGCTGAGTTTTCTAAGAGCAGGTGTAGGTAAATATGAGAGTCTCTGTTATCGTCTTTGCCTCAGTCTTCCCCAGCAAGGTCTCTCAGGCCTCTGTGACTCAGGGCAGGGCTCTGGAGGAGATCAAGCAGTGGTGGATGTGGATCAAGCCAGGTGGCACTTGAGCAAATGCCAGTCTACAGGAAAGGAGAGGTGGCATCCCAGGGAGCTGAGAGGGCAAGCCAGTCTCACAGTGATGACACTCTCCATCATCTTTATAAGGTCGTGGAGACTGGGGGCACTCCCTGATGACTGGCAGCCCCCAACCATTGCATGCACCTTTCAAAAATGCCCAAGGGATGAGCAGGGAAACTCAAGGCTGTGTGTGAGTGTGTCCATTCAGACCCCATTTCTGGGTGTCTGAAAAAGAAGGTGACTGGTTTTCCCCAGCGTAGCTTGTGTCTTGCCATCCTCTTTGCTTTCCGGGATGAAAGGGCAGGATTGCTGGACAGCGGGAGAAGAGTGACTGTCTTTTAACCTGCAAGTCAGTGAAGATTTCAGCATCGTCCCTCACAATATTCTTGTGCCCACGTTAGGATATTATGGCCTGCATGGGTGCCTAAGTAGAGGGGAAAAGAACCAGACGGCTGGTCAGGCTCAGAGAGATGTGCTCAATGTGTGGTACTCTGCCTGGAGGCATCTAGCTAGAAGGGTCCTGCAAGGGTCTGTCCCGCCACCTCCGCTGTTTCACGTGTTTTTAATGACCTGGAGGAGATGAGAGAGTTCTTTTTCATAGCGTTTGTAGATGAAACCATCTTGAGGAGAGCTGACATGACACTGGAGGGCAAGGCTGCCATCCCAAAGGACATTGACAGGCCAGAGGGATGGGCAAAAAGGAGAATCATTTAGCTTGGAAAAGGCCTTTAAGATCAACGAGTCCAACTGTTAAGCTAACACTGCCAAGTCCACCACTAAACCATGTCCCTAAGTGCCACAACTATATGCCCTTCCCTGGGCAGCCTGTTCCAATGCTTGACAACCCTTTCGGTGAAGAAGGTTTTCCTAATATCTAATCTAAACCTCCCCAGGCACAACTTGAGGCCATTTCCTCTCGTCCTATCACTTGTTACTTGGGAATAGAGACCAACCCCCACCTCGCTGCAACCTCCATTTAGTTAGTTGCAGAGAGCGACAAGGTCTCAGCCTCCTCTTCTCCAGACTAAACAACCCCAGCTCCCTCAGCCGCTCCTCATAAGACTTGTTCTCTAGACCCTTCACCAGCTTCGTTACTCTTCTTTGGACACGGTCCAGCACCTCGATGTCCTTCTTGTAGTGAGGGGCCCAAAACTGAACACAGGATTCAAGGTATGGCTTCATCAGTGCCGAGTACAGGGGTACGATCCCTCCCTTAGTCCTGCTGGCCACACTATTCCTGATACAAGCCAGGATACTGTTGGCCTTCTTGGCCACCTGGGCACACTGCTGGCTCATGTTCAGGCGGCTGTCGACCAGCACCCCCAGGTCCTTTTCCGCCAGACAGCTCTCCAGCCACTCCTCCCCCAGCCTGTAGCGTTGCATGGGGTTGTTGTGGCCCAAGGCCAGGACCCGGCACTGAGCTTTGCTGAACCTCATACACTTGGCCTCAGCCCTTCAATTCAGCCTGTCCAGGTCCCTCTGTAGGGCCTTGCTACCCTCCAGCAGAGCAACACTGCCGCCCAACTTGCATCCCAGAGTCCTGAGGGAATTGGCTGATGTAGTTGCTAAGCCACTCTCCATGATATTTGAAAAGTCATGGCAGTCAGGTGAAGTCCCTGGGGACTGGAAAAAGGAACTATTGCAGTCATTTTTAAAAAGGGTAGAAAGGAGGAGGCTGGGAACTCCCAACCTGTCAGGCTTACCTCTGTGCCTCAGAATATTGTGGAACAGCTCCTCCTAGAAGCTATGCTAAGGCACAAGGAGGACAGGGAGGTGATTCGGGACAGCCAGCATGGCTTCAACCAGGGCAAGTCCTGCCTGACCAACCTCGTGGCCTTCTGTGATGGAGTGACTACATCAGTGGACAAGGGAAGATCTATGGATGTCATCTATCTGGACTCTGGGCTGCATCCCCACCGTGTGGCCAGCAGGGCAAGGGGGATTTTGCCCCTCTGCTCCGCTCTGGATCCTCATTCCCACTCTTCTTGTGGATGGGCATCACATTTACTGACTTCTAGTCAACTGGGACCTCCCTAGGTAGCCAGGACTGCTGATAAATGTTTGAAAGTGGCTTGGTGAGCCCTTCCGCCAGCTCCCTCAGTACCCTTGGGTGGATCCCATCCGGCCCCATAGACTTGTGCTTGTCTAAGTGTAGCAGGTCGCTAAACATCTCCCCTTGGATTATGGGGGCAACAGTAGAACATTTGTCTGCTCATTCCCTCCGTGGCCTCTTCAGCGATGGCTCTCAGTGGGGACTGCTAACACCCTCAGAAATTTGGAGGTTTGCTGCTGACTTTTACTTCTCTACAGGCCAGTTCATTCCACTTTCAGTATCTGCAGTTCAGGAACTTGGCACCAGAGGGCTCATTAACATGCAAAATTCCCTAACGAGACAAGTCTCTGGGCATAATTTTCTTAATTCCTCGGTTCTTATGTGGTTAATTAGAGAGATTTCAGAAGTGAAAAGATTTCAGTAATCAAAAACAACAAGAAAGGATTTCTTCCGCTTTTCTTCATTTGTCTGCTTACACATTGAGCGATATCAGCAATCTCCAAATGATATTGAAACCAAATGTAGTCAAGACTGAATATGTAGAGAAGTCAAGACCCTGTATGTCAGACACTCTATGGGCAATCTTTGTCCCTACCTCCAACTCTACATGTCTCTCGTCAGGCACCTGGGATCTACGGCACCTTTGTTCAAATCTGACCTTTCTCCACTACAGTCTGTAGCTCCATGTTTCAGCGCATTGGCACCGGTTTCCACCTGTTTTATTTGGGGAACGAGCTGCACCCAGGCACAGAAGGATGTTTCTTAATTGCCAAAAAAAAAAACCAACCAAAGGATAAAATACACTCCTCTGCTGTATATGAAGTCCACTCTACCTCCTCTGAAGTCCGCTCTCCACAGTGGATAGCCTTAGACCAATAGAAAGCACATTTTTGCATCAAGCACAGATCCCAAGAACCCCCAAAGCACTCCCTGCCTCGGACTGTGTTTGTCCATATTCAATCTTTGCACACAGCGAGTCACACGCTGCGGTCACGAGCTCCCTCACTTCACAGAGGGAAGCAGAGACAACGTGAATGGAATACTCTTGAATAGCCAGATCTGCGTTAATCCCAACATATCTGGGTTACAGGAGCATGTTCTTTGTAGACTCCGCAGCATCTAGATCCACTAATTTCTCATCCTTCTCCAGCGCTGGACAGCCTGGATGCAACAGTCCAGGCTTCCTTTTCTACTCAAAGGAGAGATATCAGTTGTCTCAACTGAGACGCTTTGGCCTACCCTGCCTGTCCACCAGCTCCTGCTCCAGAAATGCTCCCATCAGCCCTGGGTCACATTTCCTAGTACCATGTTGGGGCTTCAGGTACTCCCACGTATCCTCGCCACCTCTGTGTGGGCAACTGTATCAACCCTTGAATGAAGATGTTAAGCAGAAGTTGAAACATAGGCAGAAAAGACCTCAGCGTGATAAGTGTATAAGAAGTCTTCATTTTCAGAACTTTGATGCTCGTCTGTAAATTCTCATTATTTTTTTCATAGGACATGGACCAGCAAGCTGATGGCACTTTCTCTCCCTCTATTTAAATAGAATTTATACATCCAGTCCCTTCTGACTGGTAACGTTTGAGTTTGCTCAAGTAGCCCCTGATTTGATTGCCATCCACCGTTGGCTGTTTTCCTCCAGAGTTCTGCCTTGAGGCACAAAGGCCTGGCAGACCTTGCTGGTGATAATTGAGTCAAAGAGCACACTAAATATCTCAGATCGATCTATGCCTGCTCCTACTAAATTTAGGAGTAATCCCATACTGTCTTTGCTTCTTCTTTAACTGTCCCTGAAGTAGTAACAGCTCGTTATGGTGCCCTTGAATTCACTTTCAAGTTTCAACCGAGATTTGTTATAGACCATTGCTATGCTTGGAGGATGCTGTCCATGAAGACCAGCTGTACTGAGCTCTGCTGCCATTCAGTGCTGCTGACCATTGGATCCCCACTAGAATTCCCCAGCATAGGACAAAGTCTGCTCTTCTAACATCCAGCATCTGCAGTCTCCTGTTTTCCTTCCCCACTCCCCTCAGGAACTGGGACCCCAATATTTCAGGGTGACGACAACCAAGACTTACCGAATCACTAGTTCGGAAGTCCATGTTTGTGTAAGATCATGGAGCAGATCCTCCTGGAAGACATGTCAAAGCATATGGAAGAGAGGGAGGTGATTAGAGACAGCCAACATAGCTTCACAAAGGGCCTGACTAATCTCCTGTCCTTCTGCCATGGAGTAACTGCCTCAGTGGAGAAGGGAAGAGCGATGGATGTCATCTACCTAGAATTCTCTAGGTCCTTTGATATGGTCCCCCACAACATTCTCGCTGCTAAATTGAGGAGTGAGTTTGAGGGATGGGTGGATGGATGAACTTCCTGGATAAAGAAATGGCTAGATGACCTCATGCAAATAGTTAGAGTCAATGACTCACCCAAATGGAAACCAATAACGAGGTGTGTACCTCAAGGGTCCATACTGGGACCAGTACTATTTAGTATCTTCATCAATGACAGAGAGAGTGGGATTGAGTGCACCTTCAGCCAGTTTGCAGAGGACACCAAGCTGAGTGGGAGAGTTGATTCACTGGAGGGGAGAGATGCCATCCAGAGGGACCTGGACAGGCTTGAGTAGGAGGTCCGTGCAAACCTCATGAGGTTCAACAAGGCCAAGTGCAAGGCCATTCACCTGGGTGAGGGCTATCCCCGTTGTCAGTAAAGACTGGGAGGTGAATGGATTGAGAACTACAATGCAGAGAAAGACTTAGGGTGGGTGAAAGTTGGACATGGGCCGGTGTCGTGGTTTAACCCCAGCCAGCAACTAAGCACCACCCGGCCGCTCGCTCACTCCCCCGCGGTGGGATGGGGGAGAGAATCGGAAGAGTAAAAGTGAGTAAACTCATGGGTTGAGATAAAGACAGTTTAATGGGTAAAGCAAAAGCCACGCGCGCAAGCAAAGCAAAGCAAGGAATTCATTCACTACTTCCCATCGGCAGGCAGGTGTTCAGCCATCCTCAGGAAAGCAGGGCTCCATCACGCGTAACGGTTACTTGGGAAGACAAACGCCATCACGTCGAACGTCCCCCCCTTCCTTCTTCTTCCCCCAGCTTATATACTGAGCATGATGTCATATGGTATGGAATAGCCCTTTGGCCAGTCTGGGTCAGCTTTCCTAGCTATGCTCCCTCCCAGCTTCTTGTGCACCTGGCAGAGCACAAGAAGCTGAAAAGTCCTTGACTAGTGTAAACTCTGCTCAGCAAGAACCAAAACATCAGTGCGTTATCAACATTATTCTCATCCTAAATCCAAAACACAGCGCTCTACCAGCTACTAAGAAGAAAACTAACTCTATCCCAGCTGAAACCAGGACAGCCGGTAATGTGTTCTTGCAGCCCAGAAAGCCAGCTGTATGCTGGGCGGCCTGAAAAAAATCATGGCCAACATGTTGAGGCAGGTGATGGTGCCCTCTGCTCCGCTCTCGTGAGACCCGCACCTGGAGCGCTGTGTCCAGCTCTGTGTTTCCCACTACAAGAAAGACATGGACCTGTTGGAGTGGGTCCAGAGGAGAGCAACGAAAATGTTCTGAGGGCTGAAGAGAGGCTGAGTTGGGTTTTTTTCAGCCTGGAGAAGAGAAGGGTCTGGGGACACCTCCTTGCAGCCTTTCAAATTATAAAAGGGGCTTATAGGAAAGATGGAGAGGGAATTTTTATGAAGGCCTGTAGTGACAGGCCAAGGGGCAATTGTTTTAAACTGAAGGAGGTTACGTTTAGCTTGGACATGGGGAAGAAGTTTGTTTATGATGAGGGTGGTGAGACACTGGAAGAGGTTGCCTGAAGAAGTTTTGGCTGCCCCATACCTGGAAGTGTGCAAAGTCAGGCTGGATGAGGCTTTGAGCTATCTGATCTAGTGGAAGATGTCTCTGCCCATGGAAAGCTGTTTGGACTAGATGATCTTTAAGGGTACCTTCTAACCAAACCGTTCAATGATTCTATGGGATGAGACTAAAGACATGGGGGAGTATGGTGAGATGAAGCTGAGGAAGCACAAATGCCATCAGCTATTCTTGGGGTTGCCGTCAAGGTCTGTGGGAAAGACAGTGTCTTGAGGTCACTTCACATTGAGAGGAGTGTTCCCTGGGAAACCACCTGAATGCAGCACTGGGATGTGCTGCCTTGACCCGACCTTCCTTTGTCCGTTCCTCATGCCTTGGGCCATCGCAAAGGAATGCAAAGTACGCTGATACACTGCAGTGCTTAGGTGCCAGGGAGGCACTACCGATGTTGCAATTCACTGCCTCTACGTCTGCAAAGGAAGGATTCCTATTTCTGAACACCCACATGTGTATGAGGACTGCACGAGGCCAGCTCAGATGTGGACACCTGAGAGACCCCTGAACTTTCTGTGTGTTACTCCAGGAACAACGCCCACTGTCCCAGTGAGATTCATCTCACCTGCCTTGGATAGGTTCATTGCAAATGCTCCTGGTCGTCTACATTACCCTCCCTGGCCTTTCTGGCCTGTGCCTTCAAATACACAATATGAAAGAAGCTCCTGTGGAGTGTCTCACCTGTGCAGTCAGAAGTATTCCTGCTAGCATGAGCAGCATTGCCGTCTAGATGGCAGCATTTCTCACCTTTTAGAAGGCACAGAGCACATCTGGGGAGTACGAATACACTCAGAGGCACACACACCTTCCTGTTTCACCTCTCTGAACTTCCTTCACCATTTCTTTAAGCAACTAGCATAGAAGAATAAATGTTCTTCCTCCTAGGTGTCCTGCCAGGAGAGAGGGGACAGGAAGGACATAAAACCTTCAATGGAGAAAGGGGAAGGGGACAATCAAAGCTCATCAATGAAGTTACCCATACTGCAAATAGGGAATGTCCCCAAGCCTTAGCGAAATCCTCCTCTCCCTCACGACCTGCCCTGTGACTGGTGTTGGGAACACCCTCATCATTGTGCTGGTGGTGGACAACTTGAAGACTTGCTATAGCTCCACCACCACACCCCTGACCGGACCACACTGCTGACTGGACACAACACCATCTCTGCTGACAGCGGTGTTAGTAGTACTTGCTGCACCTTTTGCATGTACTGAGTGTTTCCTGCTGGTGGCCACATCCTACGATCAGTACTGGGCTGTGTGCCACCTGCTTCCCTCTGCAAGACTCATGACCTGGAAGGTCTGTTTTGAGAAGGCAGCTACACCTTGGCTAGGGGGATTTCTCTCATCTGCAATAGTCACTTCATTCCTGTCCCAGATACAGGTCTGTGGCCCCAGTGCGGTGCACCACTTCTTCTGGGATTTCACTGGAGCTCTCCTGCAGTGACACCATGACACTTATGTTCTTTGCCCTCATAACCTGCTTTTTAGATCTAGGCCTCCCCTTCCTCTTCACAGGGGCATCCTGTGCATGCACCAGAGCTGCCACCCTGGGGCAGCTCTCCCACCCAGCATGGACGGGTGGGAGGCCTCCAACTGCTGCTGTCACCTCAGTCGTGAAACTGTTTTCTACAGCATCCTCATCCTTGTCTGTGAGATGCCCAGAAAAGCCCTCCCGAGATAGTTGGACAAAGCCCTTTTGCTACACCATCCTCAGGCCCCTGCTCAATCCCCTCATCTGCAGCCCGAGGATCAGAAAGTTTGGAGGGGAGTGGGACACTGAGAGAAGTGCTCAGAAAAGCTATGGGCTGCACAAAGAGCCAATTGGAGTTGTGGGCCTGCTGGGAGAAATGACTTCTGGTTCTCTTCTGAACAGGCCCAGAAAACCCAGACAGGCGTGTGCTGTGTCCTGGGCACTCTCCTGGAAGTGTGAGATGTGGAGAAGGTTTCTGGTGCAGAGAGGTGCAAGTGGGGCTGGCTGTTTTCATTGTGAGACCTCTGTAAAACGCCTTATAAAGGCGTAAACGTAGACGGGAGGATGACTGCACGATCAGGCTCAGATGTCACCACTGGCACAGAGTCCTCCTTGCAGCCAGTCATTATCGGCACCTCTCCGGACCAGCACTTGGGCCAACACTGTTGAACAACTTTATTATCTCCCTCTACAATGGGATGGAGCTCACCTTCAGCTCCCTCATCTGGTTCTCCCTGCCTCGAGCAGGAGAGTCAGACAAGACAACATTCAGGTCTCTTCTAACCTGAGTTATTCTAGGATTCAGTCAATCTTCCGTTTGGAGAGCTTTTTGATGACAGAATAAGCAGAGGAAGGAGACAAGAGATGCAGAATTAGAGAGGTAAAGGGTGCCAACAGAAATAGAGTAGTTCTTCTGAGCAATGTTTCTCCATTTGAATGACTGGTAAGAAAATCTATTTTGATATGTGGCTGCATAAAACTACCCGCGCACAGCAAGGGAGCGTAATCAGCTTGCCAGTACGTGCCCTTGGTGCTGTTAATAAAAATCGATGAAAAAAATAATGACAATTCATAAAAAGCTAGCCATGCTTGAAGTGAAGACTTTCTCAGCTATTACACTGAGTTCTTTTCTGCAGAGGTTTCAACTTTTTCCTAAAAATTTACGTTCAGGGCTTGATCCACAAAGAGGTGGCCACGGCCCTGTGTAGCTGAAGCATGCATGTGGGAAACGTGTCACAGGACATATGGGAGCCCTTCTGGAGCATGAGCTGGTAGGCAGGCAGGGTTCCTCGGGATGGTGGAAGGCATCACCTGCTTTCAGCGCTGCTGGGCAGGCTGTGAAGAGGCCTCTCCAGCACAGCAGCACACTGTGTCCCCTTGGATGCTGGCTGTGAGGTCATTTCTGACCAGGCAGCAGTGGGGAGAGAGATACTCTGAGGTCTTGAAAGCCATCAAAATGCTCCCCCAACAAGGTGAAAGATGTGGGGAGGTCAGGGGCAGCTGGGACAAGATTTGGTGGAGGGAAGAGAGATTTGGCCAATAGCGATGAAAGATTTTTGAAGAGGAAAGATGTGTTTGGGTAATTTTGATGCCACCGTGATACTAAGAAAACATTCATGTTCGGCCTCTACCCTATTGCTAACCAGTAAGCTACTTCTGCAAGTGGGGTTTCTGCAAGCGGCGATAGCTGAATTTACGGGTCGTATTGAAGGTCTAAGACCACACCCCTGTGGGGAGATAATCCAGGTACTCCATCTTTTGCCAGCTAGTGCCATAGTTGAACAACCCACCGGAGGCCGCACGGTTTTTACCGACACGTCATCGATTACTGGGAAAGCTGTCGTTACATGGCAGGAGGACGGTCAGCGGACCCACATTAGTTATCAAGATCAAGGGCAATCCGTGCAATATCTTGAGGCCAAGGCGGTATGGATGGCTCTCACTCAATGGCCTGAAGAGGCCTTAGATCTAATCACAAACTCTTGCTATGTATATAAGTTACTAAAGAAATGCCGATGGGCACTTGGGGCAACGTCAAAGATTGCAGGAATGTTGCTCACCGCACTGCAAATGAGAACCACCCCTGTCTGTCCTATCCATGTCAATAGTCATAGTTCCATACCGAGTTTTCTTTCTGCCGGGAACGAAGTAGCGGACACCTTAGCAAGGAGCGTACTGGCGGTTGAAGAAACTTCTAACCTAAGGCGAGCTTTCCGCCTGCATGAGCTGCTCCACTGTGGAGCTCGCGGTTTAGCTAGGCTCGCTGGCATTACGTTGCAAGATGCTCGCTCTGTGATTGCTGCTTGTCCTGTGTGTTCCAAAGGTCCCCTCTGGGAGGCAGGGGTAAACCCTCGAGGGTTGCAGCCCAACCAAATATGGCAGTCTGATGTTACGATTTATGAACCCTTTAATCCACATAAGTATCTGCATGTCACAGTTGATACCTGCAGTGGAATTATTTTAGCCACTATGCATGCTAAACAAAATGCTCTCGCAGTTATTTTACATTGGCAGGACTGTATGGCGCAACTTGGCATCCCACAAAAAATTAAAACAGGTAATGGAGCGGCATATGTCAGCAAGAAGACAAAGGACTTTTGCGTGCGCTGGGATATTCAGTTGAGTCATGGCATTCCCTACAACAGTACGGGCCAAAGCATTGTAGAACGCGCACACCGCACATTAAAAGGGTTACTCGACCGACTTAGGGAGGGGGAAAATATAGGCCCAGGAACAGGGGTTCCCCCTCCCCTTGACCCTCCCTTATTCCGGGCACAGCGTCTGTTGGCAACGGCACTAATTACCTTAAATCATACCATTTGAGGGAACACCTATAAAACCCAGACTGCAACCCAGGCACATTTCCGGCTCGATGAGAACGAAGGGCCTTACCCTTTGGTTCAAGTACGGGACCTGCAAACCCGTGAATGGAGGGGCCTGCACTCCCTCCGTTGCCTGGGACGTGGGTATGCGTGTGTGCAAACCGGGAAAGGGACGCTAGAATGGGTACCCAGTCGAAATACTCGACCGTATAGACATTAATCAATTTATTGAGTCTTATCTTGACAGGTTACCATTTCCCTACGCGTCCTGATGGTGTGGGGGAGCAATGAGGGAGCCGTGACGAGCTACTGGCTGGATTGGGCAAAATTCATGAACGTAACGGATGCGTGTCTGTATATGCCGGCTATTGGACAAGCCTCTACCTGTCTATTGTTCACCCCCCTACTTCAGTAGCGATAAGGGGGACAGTTGCTGCCACATAGATAACTGGTCTCATAATCTTGTTATTTGTTCTTGTCCTTGCTATGCTATTACCCTGTCTATTATGCTTATTTAGGTATTCTATGAGTTGTATATTAAGAAGTCTCACCACATATCGATTATTTTACGTGCAGCTGCCCCAGCGAGATCCAGAGCTACTGGAGCTAAGGGAGGGGGAAATGTAGTAAGGTAAGGGCTGGCGACGGGAAGATCACGCGCTGTACGGAAAGAGTTAAGGGTCGACCCTCCCTTGTCTCCGCCCCTTATAACATGACACGCCTACTGCTGGGGGTATAAAGGTAAACTACTGCGCAATAAACGGGGGAGTTGAACACCCACACTGCGTGTGCTGACTGTTCCTTCCCCAGCCCGGGTCAGCTGGAGATCCGCCGGTATAGCCTTGATATGTAACAAACGCTACACTTCAGAAGGGCAGACTTTGGATTGTTTAGGAGTCTGGTTAACGGAGTCCCCTGGGAGGCAGTCCTGAAGGACAAAGGAGTCCAGGAAGGCTGGGTGTTATTCAAGAAGGAAGTCTCAAAGGCGCAGGAGCAGGCCGTCCCCATGGGCTGTAAGTCGAGCAGGCAGGGGAGAAGACCGGCCTGGCTGAACAGAGAGCTTTGGCTGGAACTCAGGAAAAAAAGGAGAGCTTACCGCCTTTGGAAACAGGGGCAGGTGACTCAGGAGGACTACAGGGATGTTGTGAGGTTATGCAGGGAGAAGATTAGAAAGGCGAAGGCCCAGCTAGAACTTAAACTGGCCACTGCCGTTAAAGATAACAAAAAATGTTTTTACAAATACATCAGCGACAAAAGGAGGGCCAGGGAGAATCTCCCTCCTTTGTTAGCTGTGGAGGGAAACATTGCCATGAAGGATGAAGAGAAGGCTGAGGTACTTAATGCCTTCTTTGCCTCAGTCTTTAATAGTGAGACTGGTCATCCTCGGGGTTTTCAGGCTCCTGAGCTGGGAGGTGGAGATAGGATGCAGAATGAAGCCCCAGTTGTTGAAGAGGTGGCAGTCACCGATCTGCTCCTCCACCTGAATGCTCACAAGTCCATGGGGCCGGATGGGATCCACCCGAGGATGCTGAGGGAGCTGGCAGAGGAGCTTGCCGAGCCACTCTCCGTCATTTATCAGCAGTCCTGGTCAACCGGGGAGGTCCGAGATGACTAGAAGTTAGCAAATGTGATGGCCCTCTACAAGAAGGGTCGGAAGGAGGATCCGGGGAACTACAGGCCTGTCAGCCTGACTTCAGTGCCAGGAAAGGTCATGGAGCAGATCATCTTGAGTGCCATTACGTGGCACGTGTGGGACAATCGGGGGATCAGGCTCAGTCAGCATGGGTTTATGAAAGGCAGGTCCTGCTTCACTAACCTGGTCTCCTTCTATGACAAAGTGACCCGCTTAGTGGATGAGGGGAAGGCTGTGGATGTTGTCTACTTGGACTTTAGTAAGGCCTTTGACACTGTCTCCCACAGCATTCTCCTGGAGAAGCTGGCTGCTCACGGCTTGGATAAGTGCACTCTGCACTGGGTTAAAAACTGGCTGGACAGCCGAGCCCAGAGAGTGGTGGTGAATGGAGTCAAATCCAGTTGGTGGCTGGTCACAAGTGGTGTTCCCCAGGGCTCAGTGCTGGGGCCGGTCCTGTTCAATATCTTCATTGATGATCTGGATGAGGGGATTGAGTGCACACTCAATAAGTTTGCAGATGGCACCAAGTTGGGTGGAAGTGTCGATCTGCTGGAGGGTAGGAAGGCCCTACAGAGGGACCTGGACAGGCTGGATTGTTGGGCCGGGGCCAACTGCATGAGATTCAACAAGGCTCAGTGCCGGGTCCTGCACTTCAGTCACAACAATGCCATGCAACGCTACAGGCTTGGGGAGGAGTGGCTGGAGAGCTGCCTGGCAGAAAAGGACCTGGGGGTGCAGGTTGACAGCTGGCTGAACATGAGTCAGCAGTGTGCTCAGGTGGCCAAGAAGGCCAATGGCATCCTGGCATGTATCAGGAATAGTGTGGCCAGCAGAACCAGGGAGGTGATAGTGCCCCTGTACTCGGCACTGGTGAGGCTGCACCTCGAGTCCTGTGTTCAGTTTTGGGCCCCTCACTACAAGAAGGACATCGATGTGCTGGAGCGTTTCCAAAGAAGGGCAACGAAGTTGGTGAAGGGTCTAGAGCACAAGTCTTATGAGGAGCGGCTGAGGGAGCTGGGGTTGTTTAGTCTGGAGAAGAGGAGGCTGAGGGGAGACCTTATCACCCTCTACAACTAACTGAAAGGAGGTTGTAGCGAGATGGGGGTTGGTCTCTTCTCCCAAGTAACAAGCGATAGGACGAGAGGAAATGGCCTCAAGCTGCTCCAGGGGAAGTTTAGGTTGGATATTAGGAAAAACTTCTTCACCGAAAGGGTAGTCAGGCATTGGAACAGGCTGCCCAGGGAAGTGGTTGAGTCTCCATCCCTGGAGGTTTTTAAAAGATGGGTAGATGTGGTGCTTGAGGACATGGTTTAGTGGTGGAGTTGGCAGTGCTAGGTTAACGGTTGGACTCGATGATCTTGAGGGTCTTTTCCAATCTTAACGATTCTATGATTCTATAACATGAAATAAACTAAAATAAAATGAAATAAAACACCATAACAATACAGGAAATAAAATAAAATACAGTAAAATAAAATCCTGTTTCTACTTGTATCCTTTTTGATTTGTGTCCTCGAAAGTGTTTTTGGAGCTGTAAACCCCTTGGCATTTCAGGCAAATAGTGGTCTCCTTGTTATTCAACTCATCGTGAGTGCAGGGAATAGAACAGAACAGAAGAGAAGGGTTGAGTTGGAAGGCACCTCCATTGATCACCAGCTGCCTGACCACTTCAGGGCTGACCAAAAGTTACAGAATGGCATTAAGGGCATTGTCCAATTGCCTCTTAATTACTGACAGGCAGGAGGTATTGACCACCTCTCCAGGAAGCCTGTTCCAGGGTTTAACCACCCTCTCGGTAAAGAAATGTTTCCTCATGTCAAGTCTGAACTTCCCCTGACTCACGCAGGTTTGAGCCAGTGCCACACGTCCTGGCACTGGGTACCAGGGAGAAGAGATCAGCACCTCCCGCTCCACGTCCCCTCCTCAGGAAGCTGTCGAGAGCCGTGAGGTCGCCCCTCACCCTCCTTCTCTCCAAAATAGATAAGCCCAGTGTCCTCTGCCGCTCCTCATAGGACACACCTTCCAGCGACTTCCTCAGCTTTGCTGCCCTTCTCGGCACGCATTCACGTACTTTGACACCCTTTTGAAATGGTGGGGCCCAGAACCGCACACAATCCTCAAGGTGAGGCCGCACCAGCACTAAATACAGCGGGATAATCACCTCTTCCGACCGGCTGGTTACACTGTGTTTGATGCACCCCAGGATGCGGTTTGCCCTCTTGGCTGCCAGGGCACACTGCTGCCTCCTGTTGAGCCTGCTGTCACCCAGCACCTGCAGACCCCTTTTGCAGGGCTGCTCTCCCAATTGAGACTTGTGCCCGGCGTTACTCTGTCCCAGGTGCAGAATCCGGCATTTGGTCTTGTTCAGTTTCACGCCGTTGATGATTGCCCAGTGCTCCCACCTGTCCAGACCCCTCTGCAAGACCTCTTGTCCCTCGAGACAGTCAGCAGCACCTCCCACTTCCGTATCATCCCCAGACTTCCTAAGGGCGCATTCAACTCCTGCATCCAGATCATTGAGAAAAGGATTGAACAGAACGGGCCCTAGAATTGAGCCTGGAGGAGCACCGCTGGTGACTGGTTGCCAGCCAGATGGAGCCCCATTCACTGCAACCCTTTGAGCCCTGCCGTTCAGCCAGTTCTTCACCCAGCGCACCGTCTACCTGCTCATCTCACAGCTGGGTGACTCGTCCAGAAGGATGCTGTGAGGGACAGTGCCAAAAGCCTTACTAAAACCCAGAACAACTGCATCCACCGCCATCCCTTCACCCACTAGGCGGGTGACCTTATCGTAGAAGGATATCAAATTAGTTAGACAGGGCTTGCCCTTTGTGAACCCGTGTTGACTGTGCCTGATGATTGCATTGTTCTTTACAAGTCTTTGAGTGGCACCCAGCATGATCTTCTCCATCATTCTTCTGGGTCCTGACGTTAAAGATAGTTGCTGTCTAAGGTGCTACTGTGTTGATACTGCTTAATTTTATCCAAGGAATTTTTACAAAATAATCCTAAAGATGGTTCTAATCTCAGGGTGGGATGTGGAGGCTTTACGCACCGTAGTAGCGCAAGATTGTAAGTGGAGCACCATTGCCCATCCAGAGCAAAGCCAAATTACGTCACTTGGGACGAAGATGAGCAAATGTCCACCTTGTTCCCAACTTTAAGGTATTTTAAATTCCAGAACGGAGAATATTTGTTTGCACATCTAAAGGCACATGCCTGCTCTGGGAATTCATAATGAAAAGAAGATGGCGGTAATTTTTTTTTTCCCCTCCTCACCCATTCAATCATTTCTAGATTAAACGCTGTCAATCAGAAATGGTCTCTTTCTGCTAAAGCCTCTGCTGTGTACTGCGGCAAGTCATGCACTGAGCGAGCCACTGCCTTTTCTTTTTCAATCATCTTCTTCATTGGGCTGCAGGTTTCTCTTGGGCCTGAGATCCAAGACTCAGAATTGGTTTAACTTGTTAGGGCTCTTTCTTTGTAGGTGTTTTTACAGACTGAAAGACAACCTTGGTTATGCTTCTCGTTTTTAGTTTTACTTTGAGTATCAGCTAAACTGCTCCTAATGAAGCAGAACTATAAGCTTCCTTGATGCTTAGTAAAAGATGTATTCTTTTTATTTTTTTTTCTGCAGTGGTTT
The DNA here is from genome assembly GCF_047370975.1 of Nipponia nippon. Lineage (NCBI taxonomy): Eukaryota > Metazoa > Chordata > Aves > Pelecaniformes > Threskiornithidae > Nipponia > Nipponia nippon. Next base: position 4,118,096 of record NW_028262353.1, read on the forward strand.
GATATTTTGTGATGGTGTATGTAGAGGCAGCTGTTCACAGAGACAACATGTATATTGAAGCAAATGGATGTTCTGCATGAGCATTTTTCGTACCGCACGACTGCTTTTCGGGCTTAACTTGTGAAATTGTTTCTCACCACATTTCTAGCTGATGGGAGGAGAGCAAGGACGAGAAGTCTCACAGGAGCACGCTTCTCCTGCAAGTCACAGCTCAGCTTTTCACACTCAGGTAGGTCTAGGTATAGAGATGTGTGTGCTTGTGTGTGTGTGTATTATTTTTTCCTGGTTGTTTCTAAGAGGTGATTATGGTTGTTTTGTAGCAGGAATGGGCAGAAGCAGTAGCATTTTCTTCTGTTTTCAATGTGAATAATGGTGTTTTGCCTAAAAGAACAGTTTGTTCAGACAGGCTGTCATGGTTTAACCCCAGCCAGAAACTAAGCACCACGCAGCCGCTCGCTCACTCCCCCCACCCCAGTGGGATGGGGGAGAAAATTGGAAGGGTGAAAGTCAGAAAACTTGTGGGTTGAGATAAGAACAGTTTAATAAGTGAAGTAAAATGAAGTAGAATAGGAGGAGTAGGAGTAATAATAATAATAATAATAATAATAATAATAATAATAATATAAAAATACAATAATAATATACAAAGCAAGTGATACACAATACAATTGCTCACCACCCACCGACCGATACCCAGCCCGTTCCCGAGCAGCAATCACTGCCCCCCGGCCAACTCCCCCCAGTTTACATACTGAGCATGACATCATACGGTATGGAATAGCCCTTTGGCCAGTCTGGGTCAGCTGTCGTGGCTGTGCCCCATCCCAGCTTCTTGTGCACCGGGCAGAGCATGGGAAGCTAAAAAGTCCTTGACTGGTGTAATCACTACCTAGCGACATCCAAAATATCAGTGTGTTATCAACATTATTCTCATACTAAATCCAAAACACAGCACTGTACCAGCTACTAACAAGAAAAAATCAACTCTATCCCAGCTGAAACCAGGACACAGGCAAAAACATTTCTTCGTTTCAGACAGGAACACAGCTGGGGCTGTCTCCTCTGGTCCATTTTGGCTAGGTTACTGCCTGCTGCTCATGCACCACGAAGATGGCCTCTCGTGCCCTGCAGCTGGGGGGAGGAAGGCTTTTTTTCCCCCACGCTGGGCTAGCAAGTGTCCCTGGGGGTTTTTTGCCTTCCTCTGCAGCACTGAGCACGGCCCCTTGCCAGGGCTCCTTTGGGCCATTTTGGCTAGGTGCCTGCTGCTCCTGCTCCACAAAGGTGTCCCTTGTGCCCCGCATGCGGGGGGAGGACGCTTTCTAGACTCGCAGGGCGGACGCCCAGGGTGGCCCCCGGGGGGTTGCTGCTTCTCCTCTCTAACAGCATTGAGCGCAGCCCCTTGTCAGGGCTCCTCTGGGCCCTTTGGGCTCAGTTCTTGCCTGCTGCTCTTGCACCTCCGAGGTGCCGCTCATGCCCTGGCGCTCCCTGCCTCTTTTGCCCATTGCAGGTTTGGAGCAGGAGCGAGCGCTGCTCTTGCCTTGGCTCCGTTTCCCGAGGTGTTCTTGCTTGTGCAAAACAGCCTGTGCTTGGAAGGGCTCCAGGCTTGCTGCGCCCTCCGGAGCTGCCGCTTTTCAGCTCTCCCTGCATGCGATCCAAGCAGGAGAGCGCTTTTCCTGCCTCCCTGGCCAAGAAGCACAGCGGAGCAAGTTTTGGAAGGCAAAAGGTGTGCTTGTCATCGACACGTGTCCTACTTGTGAAAATACCCCAGGGCACCACACCCCTCTTCTTCTTCCACTTTCCTGGGTGTGGTCAGGACCTATCCTCCTTCTTCAAGTTCTTCTGCACTGTTGAGAAACGAGGGACTGCTTGGCCCGTATTCCTGCTGCTCCTTTCTGCGGCTTTCCTTTGCCACACTGCAGGGCATGATTTTTCCAACTAAACTGAAGAACACATCAGCCTGCTCCTGGCTACACATGCGCATTGTGCTAATGCTTGTGAGCATCGACTCTGAAACAGATTCAGAAAAATAGCATCAAATAGCATAAAATAAAATAAGATAAAATAATAAAATAACATAAAATTTAAAAAAAACCCATAAACCAATGTAAAATAAAATAATAAAAAATAAACCAAAAGAAAATATAAAAAAATAAAATACAATAACAGAACATGAAATAAACCAAAATAAAATAACATAAACCAACATAACAATACAGAAAATAAAATAAAGTAAAATAAAATAAAATAAAATAAAATAAAATAAAATAAAATAAAATAAAATAAAATAAAATAAAATCCGCTTTCTACTTGTATCGTTTTTGATTTGTGTCCTCGAAAGTGTTTTTGGAGCTGTAAATCCCCTGGCATTTCAGGCAAAGAGTGGTCTCCTTGTTATTCGACTCATCATGAGTGCAGGGAAGAGAAGAGAAAAAAAGAGAAGAGAAGAGAAGAGAAGAGAAGAGAAGAGAAGAGAAGAGAAGAGAAGAGAAGAGAAGAGGAGAGGAGAGGAGAGGAGAGGAGAGGAGAGGAGAGGAGAGGAGAGGAGAGGAGAGAAAGAGAAGAGAAGAAGAGAAGAGAAGAGAAGAGAAGAGAAGAGAAGAGAAGAGAAGAGAAGAGAAGAGAAGAGAAGAGAAGAGAAGAGAAGAGAAGAGAAGAGAAGAGAAGAGAAGAGAAGAGAAGAGAAGAGAAGAGAAGAGAAGAGAAGAGAAGGGTTGAGTTGGCAGGGACCTCCAGGGATCCTTCAGGGCTAATTAGCTGAGGTGAAGACGACTAGCAGGAGCAAGACAAAGGCTGAGAGGGCTGCCGTCACTTTCAGAAAAGGTATTGAGGGTGAAGGCCAAAGGAGGAGAAAAGCTCTTGAAGTACAAGGAAAAAGATGGTCAAGAACAGACAACAATTTGGGACTTCTTTCCCAGAAGAAGACCTCACCATAAGCAGGGTAGTAGCAAATGTCCCGTGGTGCATTGGTAAGGCATGGTGAGGCCATCCTGCACGTGCTCTACGTCTCTGCAAAGTTCACGCAGAGGGAACCAAAAGCCTTTCTTTCACCTCTGGCGTCCCCACAACCAAATGAACGTATACGGTGCAAATGCCCTTCTCGACGTAGTCTGAATGTCCAGATGTATTTAGCGGGACGCCCGGCAGCTGTGCCCAGTGCATGGCCAGCAAGGGCAAGGACAGCCCCCTGAGCCTCCTGGGCCCAGGGACTGCCTCGGGGCCAGCACCCCTGAAAGGGTTAAAGCCAAGATAGACAAAGCTACTGCATGAAAATGCTTCCTGAAAGAATGAAAGCCTAGGGGCAAGGAAGATATTTTAAATATCTTAATCACTTAACTAAACAAAAGAAAGGCCTATGTGATTTAGAGTGTAGTTAGAATGGTTGTAAGATAAGGGGGCTCCGGGATAATCCCATCTCAGACAACTGGGCCTTGGGAGAACAAATGCATGGAAGATAGGAAGTCACAAAAGAATGACAACAGCCTTGAAGGACACCGTTTAGGTGATCCTAGGACTGAGTTTGCGCAGAAGCACGGGTCGGTCAGTGAACACAGTGAAGAAGACTATGAGCCTTCATCTGAAGACTCCCAAAGAGCACTAGAAGACCACCACGGGAGACGACTGTGCATGCAGATCGGACATTTGCATATGTCCGAGAGAATTCCAGGAATTCTCATGTTTATGTAAATGATTTCTCGGAATTTCTGTCAATATGTAGGACTTTATAGTATATAATCTCTGAAAGTCTACCAAATCGTTGGAGCGCTTATGGTGGAGAATCCCCAGTGCTGCCCAGCGCTGCAATAAGGAATACCTGCTTAATAGTGACTTCATTGCTATTGAGTTTCATTTCAGGGACTCTCTGAATACTCGGTTTCTCCCTTGGGGAGATTCAGACTGTGAGGAGGAGCACCCGTGAATGTTTGTACCAGTTTTGGAGACCCAGGTGGGACCCTCTCTGTTTGGCTGCAGGACCTGTTGAGAACGGGATTCCCTAGGGTACCCCCGGAAAATTTCCGGAGGGACTCCTTCTCTGAATCGGATCACTGCGGGAGCAGATAAGGACCGTCTTCAGAAAAAGGTATTCTTTCTTAAATTTGGTTGGGGACTAGTCATTTGTTGGAAACCCCTGTAAGCCGTGAGTGGTTCACACTTGGTGGAGTATACCGGGCTGCTAGCGCCTTAAAGGTATACACTTGGGAGCACTTTCGTGCTCATTTGGAACACTTGCATTTGGATACATTGGATCTTGGCTTTGGAACTCGGTTATTTGGTTTTGGGATTGTGTTTGGCATGTTATAAGGACAAGTAGTTGCTCTGTGTTTGCTTTTAGGATTTTTGTTCATTGTATTGGTATGTGAGCGTTTTTGTTGTCAAAAGTGTCTATACCGTCCTGTGCGTGTGTGAATGAGACGTACTCTTAGTACAAAGTGAGTGCGGAGTCCTGATCTGTGGTTTCGTTGTCCCGCAAGGGAAACGGCCAGAGATGGACGAAGTGAAAGAAAAAGGTTGTATGGATGTAAAACAGTAATTCTGTAACCCTCTAAGTGGTAAAGTGTGGACGGTGGAACTAACTGTTAAAATACTGCGGGAATACAGGAGAGAACTGGGACCAATAAAATGGGAGGGCCAAAACAAAGGAAAGAGATACCAAAGAAATTTCCATTAGGTTGCATTTTATATCACTGGAAGGGCAGAGGGGGTCCTCCAGGAGGAAATGTGAATAAGAAAACTCTAATTAAGTATTGTAATCAGTGATGGCCATTGTATAAATGAGATGATGAAGAAAAGTGGCCTTTGGGACTCTGAAGTATAATGCCTTGCTGCAACTCCTATTACTTTTAAGGAGGGAGGGAAAATGGGATGAAGCTATGTATGTGGACATGTTTTCACCCTTCGAAATCACCCTGAGTGGCAGAAAGATTGTGGTTTTAATTTTGGTCCCCAAGATCCCATGGTGTTAGCTTTGGAAAAGGAAAATCGGAAAGAGTTAGGGAAGTTGAAGAGATGTTGTTAAGCATGTAGTATAGGGTTAGGGTTTAGGGTTAGGGTTTAGGGTTAGGGTTAGGGTTAGGCCAGGGCCAGGGTTAGGGTTAGGCCAGGCCAGGTTAGGCCAGGCCTAGGCCAGGCCAGGGCCAGGCCAGGCCAGGCCAGGCCAGGCCAGGCCAGGCCAGGCCAGGGCCAGGCCAGCCAGGGCCAGGCCAGGCCAGGCCAGGCCAGGCCAGGCCAGGCCAGGGCCAGGCCAGGCCAGGGCCAGGCCAGGCCAGGCCAGGCCAGGCCAGGGCCAGGCCAGGGCCAGGCCAGGCCAGGCCAGGCCAGGCCAGGCCAGGGCCAGGGCCAGGCCAGGCCAGGGCCAGGCCAGGGCCAGGCCAGGCCAGGCCAGGCCAGGCCAGGCCAGGCCAGGCCAGGCCAGGCCAGGCCAGGCCAGGGCCAGGCCAGGCCAGGGCCAGGCCAGGCCAGGCCAGGCCAGGCCAGGCCAGGCCAGGCCAGGCCAGGGCCAGGCCAGGGCCAGGCCAGGCCAGGCCAGGGCCAGGCCAGGCCAGGCCAGGGCCAGGGCCAGGCCAGGCCAGGCCAGGGCCAGGCCAGGGCCAGGCCAGGCCAGGCCAGGGCCAGGCCAGGCCAGGCCAGGCCAGGCCAGGCCAGGCCAGGCCAGGGCCAGGGCCAGGGCCAGGCCAGGCCAGGCCAGGGCCAGGGCCAGGCCAGGCCAGGCCAGGGCCAGGCCAGGCCAGGGCCAGGCCAGGGCCAGGCCAGGCCAGGCCAGGCCAGGGCCAGGCCAGGCCAGGCCAGGCCAGGCCAGGGCCAGGGCCAGGCCAGGGCCAGGCCAGGCCAGGCCAGGCCAGGCCAGGCCAGGCCAGGCCAGGCCAGGCCAGGCCAGGCCAGGCCAGGCCAGGGCCAGGCCAGGCCAGGCCAGGCCAGGGCCAGGCCAGGCCAGGGCCAGGCCAGGCCAGGCCAGGCCAGGGCCAGGGCCAGGCCAGGCCAGGCCAGGCCAGGGCCAGGCCAGGGCCAGGCCAGGCCAGGCCAGGCCAGGCCAGGCCAGGCCAGGCCAGGCCAGGCCAGGCCAGGCCAGGCCAGGCCAGGCCAGGGCCAGGGCCAGGCCAGGGCCAGGCCAGGGCCAGGGCCAGGCCAGGGCCAGGACAGGGCCAGGCCAGGGCCAGGGCCAGGCCAGGCCAGGCCAGGGCCAGGCCAGGCCAGGCCAGGGCCAGGGCCAGGCCAGGCCAGGGCCAGGGCCAGGCCAGGCCAGGCCAGGCCAGGGCCAGGCCAGGCCAGGGCCAGGCCAGGGCCAGGCCAGGCCAGGGCCAGGCCAGGCCAGGCCAGGGCCAGGGCCAGGGCCAGGGCCAGGCCAGGCCAGGCCAGGGCCAGGCCAGGCCAGGGCCAGGCCAGGCCAGGCCAGGCCAGGCCAGGGCCAGGCCAGGCCAGGGCCAGGCCAGGGCCAGGCCAGGCCAGGCCAGGGCCAGGCCAGGGCCAGGCCAGGCCAGGCCAGGCCAGGCCAGGCCAGGCCAGGCCAGGCCAGGGCCAGGCCAGGCCAGGCCAGGCCAGGGCCAGGGCCAGGGCCAGGGCCAGGCCAGGCCAGGCCAGGCCAGGGCCAGGCCAGGCCAGGCCAGGGCCAGGGCCAGGCCAGGCCAGGCCAGGCCAGGCCAGGCCAGGCCAGGGCCAGGCCAGGCCAGGCCAGGCCAGGCCAGGCCAGGCCAGGGCCAGGCCAGGCCAGGCCAGGCCAGGGCCAGGGCCAGGCCAGGCCAGGCCAGGGCCAGGGCCAGGGCCAGGGCCAGGCCAGGCCAGGCCAGGCCAGGCCAGGCCAGGCCAGGGCCAGGCCAGGCCAGGGCCAGGCCAGGCCAGGCCAGGCCAGGCCAGGCCAGGCCAGGGCCAGGCCAGGGCCAGGCCAGGCCAGGCCAGGCCAGGGCCAGGCCAGGGCCAGGGCCAGGGCCAGGCCAGGCCAGGCCAGGGCCAGGCCAGGGCCAGGCCAGGCCAGGCCAGGCCAGGGCCAGGCCAGGCCAGGCCAGGGCCAGGCCAGGCCAGGCCAGGGCCAGGCCAGGCCAGGCCAGGCCAGGCCAGGCCAGGCCAGGCCAGGGCCAGGCCAGGCCAGGCCAGGCCAGGCCAGGCCAGGGCCAGGGCCAGGGGCCAGGCCAGGGCCAGGCCAGGCCAGGCCAGGGCCAGGGCCAGGGCCAGGGCCAGGCCAGGCCAGGGCCAGGCCAGGCCAGGCCAGGCCAGGCCAGGGCCAGGCCAGGCCAGGCCAGGCCAGGCCAGGCCAGGCCAGGCCAGGGCCAGGGCCAGGGCCAGGCCAGGCCAGGCCAGGCCAGGGCCAGGCCAGGCCAGGCCAGGCCAGGCCAGGGCCAGGCCAGGCCAGGCCAGGGCCAGGCCAGGCCAGGGCCAGGCCAGGCCAGGCCAGGCCAGGCCAGGGCCAGGCCAGGCCAGGCCAGGCCAGGCCAGGCCAGGGCCAGGCCAGGCCAGGGCCAGGCCAGGCCAGGCCAGGCCAGGCCAGGGCCAGGGCCAGGCCAGGCCAGGCCAGGCCAGGCCAGGCCAGGCCAGGCCAGGCCAGGCCAGGCCAGGCCAGGCCAGGCCAGGCCAGGCCAGGCCAGGCCAGGGCCAGGCCAGGCCAGGGCCAGGCCAGGCCAGGCCAGGCCAGGGCCAGGCCAGGCCAGGCCAGGCCAGGCCAGGCCAGGCCAGGCCAGGCCAGGCCAGGCCAGGCCAGGCCAGGGCCAGGCCAGGCCAGGCCAGGCCAGGCCAGGCCAGGGCCAGGGCCAGGCCAGGCCAGGCCAGGGCCAGGCCAGGCCAGGCCAGGCCAGGGCCAGGCCAGGGCCAGGCCAGGCCAGGGCCAGGCCAGGCCAGGCCAGGCCAGGCCAGGCCAGGGCCAGGCCAGGGCCAGGCCAGGCCAGGCCAGGCCAGGGCCAGGCCAGGCCAGGCCAGGCCAGGCCAGGCCAGGCCAGGCCAGGGCCAGGCCAGGCCAGGCCAGGCCAGGGCCAGGCCAGGCCAGGCCAGGCCAGGGCCAGGCCAGGCCAGGCCAGGCCAGGCCAGGCCAGGCCAGGCCAGGCCAGGCCAGGCCAGGGCCAGGGCCAGGGCCAGGGCCAGGCCAGGCCAGGCCAGGGCCAGGGCCAGGCCAGGCCAGGCCAGGCCAGGCCAGGCCAGGCCAGGCCAGGCCAGGCCAGGCCAGGGCCAGGCCAGGGCCAGGCCAGGCCAGGCCAGGGCCAGGCCAGGCCAGGCCAGGCCAGGCCAGGCCAGGCCAGGCCAGGGCCAGGCCAGGCCAGGCCAGGCCAGGCCAGGCCAGGCCAGGCCAGGCCAGGCCAGGCCAGGCCAGGCCAGGCCAGGCCAGGGCCAGGCCAGGCCAGGCCAGGCCAGGCCAGGGCCAGGGCCAGGCCAGGCCAGGCCAGGCCAGGCCAGGCCAGGCCAGGCCAGGCCAGGCCAGGCCAGGCCAGGCCAGGCCAGGCCAGGCCAGGCCAGGCCAGGCCAGGCCAGGCCAGGCCAGGCCAGGCCAGGCCAGGCCAGGCCAGGCCAGGCCAGGCCAGGCCAGGCCAGGCCAGGGCCAGGCCAGGCCAGGCCAGGCCAGGCCAGGGGCCAGGGCCAGGCCAGGCCAGGCCAGGCCAGGCCAGGCCAGGGCCAGGCCAGGCCAGGCCAGGGCCAGGCCAGGCCAGGCCAGGCCAGGCCAGGCCAGGCCAGGCCAGGCCAGGGCCAGGGCCAGGCCAGGCCAGGCCAGGCCAGGCCAGGGCCAGGCCAGGCCAGGCCAGGCCAGGCCAGGCCAGGCCAGGCCAGGGCCAGGCCAGGCCAGGCCAGGCCAGGCCAGGCCAGGCCAGGCCAGGCCAGGCCAGGCCAGGCCAGGCCAGGCCAGGCCAGGCCAGGCCAGGCCAGGGCCAGGCCAGGCCAGGGCCAGGCCAGGCCAGGCCAGGCCAGGCCAGGGCCAGGCCAGGCCAGGCCAGGCCAGGCCAGGGCCAGGGCCAGGCCAGGCCAGGCCAGGCCAGGCCAGGCCAGGGCCAGGGCCAGGCCAGGCCAGGCCAGGCCAGGCCAGGCCAGGCCAGGGCCAGGCCAGGCCAGGGCCAGGGCCAGGGCCAGGCCAGGCCAGGCCAGGGCCAGGCCAGGCCAGGCCAGGCCAGGCCAGGGCCAGGCCAGGCCAGGCCAGGGCCAGGGCCAGGGCCAGGGCCCAGGCCAGGCCAGGGCCAGGCCAGGCCAGGCCAGGGCCAGGGCCAGGGCCAGGGCCAGGCCAGGCCAGGCCAGGGCCAGGCCAGGGCCAGGCCAGGGCCAGGGCCAGGGCCAGGCCAGGCCAGGCCAGGCCAGGCCAGGCCAGGCCAGGCCAGGGCCAGGCCAGGGCCAGGCCAGGCCAGGGCCAGGGCCAGGGCCAGGCCAGGGCCAGGGCCAGGGCCAGGCCAGGCCAGGCCAGGCCAGGCCAGGCCAGGGCCAGGGCCAGGCCAGGCCAGGCCAGGCCAGGCCAGGCCAGGCCAGGCCAGGCCAGGCCAGGCCAGGCCAGGCCAGGCCAGGCCAGGCCAGGCCAGGGCCAGGCCAGGCCAGGCCAGGCCA